>NC_135434.1:15326049-15662716 GCF_051991255.1 Vanacampus margaritifer | reverse complement strand
AGACGATAGTGCAATCAGGGTGGTGGTGCACGCCGTGGCCCCTTCCATAGCAGAGAACCTGATACTGTTCTGGCCTTTAAAAGACCCACATGTAACCATGGAGAGAATGCATCAATAGTTACATGCAGCTAGTAGATTTTTGAGACGTTAGCTGAAAATCTGTCAAGTCATTTTTAACGCTTTCGAAACAGCCACAGCTGTCACAAAGCATTTACAGAACATAAAGGCTACATTATAAGAAACATTAACAATAATACAATTTATGTTGTTTGAAGTGGTTATAGATGAAAGCGGAGAGATATTGTGTCTCATTTCAACAGTGGATCAGAGATGTCATGATCATGATCTGAGTGCTAAATTAGGCACTCTTCACAAAACATTGTGAACAGTGGGATTCAACAGGAACACGATCTGAACTCACTAGTAGTTGTTCCATCTGGTAGAATTTGAGAAAGTGGCACAATGCTCACGACTTTACTCATGATGTTCCGTGTTATGTACAAGTTTGTGGATCACTTGGCTTTACTTAAAAAATGGGGCGTGTCACATAAAATGAAGTGTAAGTAACACTATTAAGCTACTTTTTCACTCCCTTGCCTCCAAGTTATCAAGAGACAATTTTCTGACAGGCAGTTTCACTCTTCCATGTTTGTCAATGCAAAATAATCCTTTGCCGCTTCTTCAACCTTAGTTTCACTGAAAAGCTGAAAATGAAGCAATTTGTGTTTCCTTGCGAGCAATTGCGTGGTCTGTCCCACACTGTTTATTTTGAGTCATCAATTCTGTCAGGCAGCAATTGTGTCATAGAGCACGGGCATGCAATTGTCTTCACTTGCATAACAGACCGACAACAATGTGAGCTCAGAAAGTTTTTCAACGATAGTCGATTGATACTAATAGATTGTGGATCTGGATGAAAGCAGCCTTTAAAAAATTAACTTTCTTTTCATTTCCTATATAAAAATGAGCATTTGAGCTGTTTATCCATCCTATACACAGACTCATACTGCTGCCTCATATGAAGTGATTCCGTTCATGTGCTCTGATTTATGATGCAGCTTAACTGCATGGGGATGTTTGTGTACACATACTTACTGTTTTCAGGACTGCTACAGTGTGGAAGAACCTGAATCCTTTCTGGGGCGAAGAGTACACGCTGCACCTTCCAATGGGTTTCCATTCGCTCTCCTTCCAGGTCATGGATGAGGATACTATTGGGTAAAGCCACCAAGTCAAAAGTAATCACAACGGGATTCAAAAGTCAAGTCGTATAGTTGACTAATGGTGCTCTAAGGCTTCAGTGTTTGCTTCACATTACTCTTAATTTAGTTGGCTTGGAGTCCCATGTACAGTTTGCATGTTTTGGAAAAGATCCAAAGGCTTAGATATACAAACATGCAGGGTTCCAGTCTAGAGGTCAACGTTCATCTTTTAATCAGCCCCATCACCTCTTTTTAAATTTGAGTTTAGATTGAATCTCATCAAGTTTTATCTTCTTCAACAGCCATGATGATGTTATTGGAAAGATTTCTCTGAGCAAAGAAGCAATTGGATCTCAAACTAAAGGTATGACTTTGGGGGAGGTGGGAGGCACAAAGGTTAAAAGGTCATGGATTCACATGACATCAGTCTGTGATGTTTTTTTGTTTTTGTTTTTTTAAACCAAACCTTTGGGAAGGTTATTATTTATGTATGTTTGCTCATATAATGTCATCTCGAAACATGTTTACAAGGATGGCATTACTTTATGCATGGGAACACCGAAAACACAAGAAGCAAACATACAGGAAACACCGTAAACATATCGGTAATGTTTTACTTTATACAGATCTTAACATTGTGACAGTAGATTTGCTGTATGTAAGACTTTTAAAGAGATAAAAATAAACTGAACGGTTGAAACTGAAAGAACTGTGAAAACAAACCACAGAGATTCCAATCACTTTTCCATTTTGCCATGAGAGATCATCAGGTGTGCCGAAGGAAAGGAGCCAACGGAAGTTTTTTTCATTTCATTTTCACAGCTTTTTAAACATTTTTTTTTTTTTACAAATTTTTACAAATTATGCATAGTTGTTCATCTAACGAGACCAGCGACAAATAGTGAAAGGAAGAATAATGAAATGCTCTTCCGCTAGAGGGCACAAGGCGCAATCAACCTGTTGCCGTTTATATAACAGAATGATAGCTTTGTGTTCAATTAAACATGCCAGGATTTCACACCAAGTGAGTTTGTGCGAAAATTAAGAGGAAGTCATCATTATTTTAGCATACTTTTTGGTGGTACCGTGCCATGCATTTTTTGTAATGTAAATATAATATAAATATCATGATATGAACCTAACGTTACAGTAAGTATCACAATATTATGGGAGTTTGATGATATAAATAATGATCACGATACTGTATAGAAAGTGATATTATTGGGGGGAAAAGCTGATATTGGAAATAATGCACAATATTGTGTGTTTTTTGTACATAACAGCAGGGAGAGAAAATAGGCTTGGCAATGTCATGTCACATGACAATTATCATGTGCTCCTACTGGCTCAGCAGTGCAAAGTATCATGGTCTATGTAGTTCACAATGTTTGTGTTCAGCTGAAGCGGCCGAAAAGTAATGTTTTGTTTTGTTTTTTTCACGGAGATCTTTAAGAATATTTGCTGGTATGTATGATTTTATGGGCGTGATAAGCCCCGCACTGGCCAAACCATTCCTAATTAAAATTAAACTGCACTAATAAACTCACCACCAGAGGGTGCTAGAACTACACAAATGGAATACAACCTTGCCTTTTTGACTGACACACTGCTCTTAAAATCATGACGAGGCCGATATTGTAGCAATTTCAATATCGCGATATCACGATAATGCTGTTATTGATGCATCCTTACTAAATATTTGTTTAGGCTGAATATCTGTTGGAAAATAGCCACAGTATATAAAGCCAATAATATGTTTCTTTTATGCTGATTTTGCATAATTTTGCAAAAGATCCCTGGCATGTAAGAACCTATAAGGTACTATATGTACGTTAATGCTGTTGATTTTATTTTATTTATTTATTTTTGCTGTTGATTTAACGAATGTCATGTCCATGTTGGTAAGTGCTAGACAGTTGGATGAACCTGACGAGGGTTGATCCCGATGAAGAAGTCCAAGGAGAGATCCACCTGACTCTTCAACTGCTGAAACACACGGAGAAGATTGTCCTGCGATGTGACGTGATCGAAGCCAGGTATAGAAATAACCAGGAGCTGTTTTCTGAAAGATGGCTGCCATCTGTTCAGAACATGGTGTGCAGTAGGTACATCCCTGACAATCGCAGTCCAAAGGCTTTCCTTTCTTCTATCACGTCGTTATGCTCGACGCATCATCATTGTGCTGAAATCTTGCCATCATCATCATCATCATCATCATCATCATCGTCGTCACGCTGCAGGCCTTCATTCTCCCAGTTTGAGTCACCTTAACACCTCTCAGCATCCCATCTGTGGGTTCCATCCGCACTCGCCCTCTCTGGCAGGGCGCTAATAAGAGTGTCACTCAGGGCTTGAAACTGTGTTATTCAGTCATGTCCTTGTAAATGTGAATTCGTTTGAAAGGAAGTTGTTGAGTTTTTTGCCAGTAACTAATTATAACTATAATATTATCTTTGCTTTGTTTTTTGACATCAAAGAGATTTGGCCCCAAGAGACATCTCTGGAACCTCAGATCCATTTGCAAGAGTTATTTACAACAACCGCAGTGCAGAGACCTCGGTGAGCTCTGTCTTTGTGTGCAACAGAAATATAAGGAGAGGAGGTTAAAATCATATCGTCTGGGTTTCAGATTATCAAGAAGACCCGCTTCCCTCATTGGGGAGAAACCCTGGAGCTGGATTTAGATCCACAGCAACTCAGTGAGGAAGGAACTGTCATCGTGGAGGTTTGGGACTGGGACATGGTGGGCAAAAATGACTTTCTGGGAAAGGTGAGGATGCATTGTCCCGACATGCTACGAGGCACGCAAACATGTCACCGTCTTCACTTCAGATATATTGTAAATAAGTTTGATAGGTGATTGATTTCTGCAGGTGGAAATCCCCTCTGCTTGTTTGCATAAAACTCCGTTATTGGAGAGCTGGTTTCGTTTGCTACCTTTGGGAAACAACGAGGTGGATGCAGGGTGAGGATTATGGGTGCATGTTTTTGGTCAGTGTTATTACATTCTGATGAGTATTTTGAGGGTTAATATCCGTATCCATAGTTTATTCAAAAGCAAACCGATTAGCATACTGGCCAAAACACTGTATTACTGCAATTGCAATGTATTTGGTTAAGTTACATTACTCATACTGTAATTTATTTGATCTTGTTTTGATGCCTTTTAAAAAACAACAAAACATTTTTGTTAAAGGGGAGTCAAGTCATTTTTAGTTGACAGTAAAATGGCTGAACAAGGCAAAGTGGCCGCCCCTGAAATGGATCAAAACGGCAGGATTTTGTTTATTTTTGCTTAATTCATGTTTTATTTATTGGATTGTATAACAAAATCTTCTCAGTTTATTTGTATTTTTAAAAAATGTGTAAAAGCACAATTACTGCAAAAATATATATAGCTCTATGTACACTGTGCACCCACATCTGAATACCACGTTTAGCCCAGCATAGAACTCATTACTGTAAAGAAAATGTTTAACTTGACTTCCCTTTTAACACATGCACTGCCATAAATTCATTTAAAAAAAACATTATTTATATATATATATATATATATAAAAAAAATATATATATATATAAATACAATTATATAAATAAAATCATATAGATTATTAAAAATTAGGGGCAAGAGGCGATTGCATTTTTTAAATGTAATTAGTCACATGACTTCACTAGTTAACTCACAATTAAGCACAAATTCTATATGTTCTAAATGTACAATAAAAAAATTCTAGGTTTTCATACTCTTGTTAACAAAAGTGGGAAAAAAATGTAACTAATAGAAATAGTTCAAATGAATTTTTGAAGTTTATAGCCTTCAACGGCAGTGAATGAATAAAAAAAAGAAAAGAAAGAAAGAAAATATTATTAAAAATTCGGGGCGTCAGGCAATTAAAGTTTTTAATCGTGATTAATCGCATTACTTCACTAGTTAACTCGCGATTAATCACAAATTTTATGTACAAAACTAAATGTACAATAAAAAAAATCTAGATTTTCAGCAAAAGTGGAAAACATTTTAAAACCAATAGAAATAGTTAAAATGAATTTTTGACGTTTATGGCCGTCAATGGCAGTGAATGAATTAAACACGCTTATGGAGAAACATTTCACATTACAAATACAACACAGCAAGCCTGTTTTTGTACTAAGATCTAAATTCCTTCCCCGTTTCTAGCGGCAAGTTGGGAGCATTGCGCCTGAAAGTGCGTTTGGTGGAAGATCAGATTTTGCCATCTTTGTACTATCGGCCTCTCATTGACCTTTTGGTTGAGTCGGTCATCTCCCCTGCTGAGGTTAGCAGCTTTACAAAGCACTCAACTGAGCAATAAGTCCTCCTTTATGGTGTTATTAATTTCCCTCGGTGCCTCTAACAAAGAAATAATCCAAAGTGTCTTCTTATCAGGTTGAGGACAGCAGCGCGTTGACCATGCTGGAGGAAGTGACGACGGTTGAGAGCCGACAAGATGTGGCCATGACCTTGGTGAAGATCTACTTGGGTCAGGGCCTCGTGGTGCCTTTTTTAGATTATCTGAACACCCAGGAGGTCAACCATACAAGTAAGATGGAAGTTAGTTGAACCTCATTGAAGCATTTGACTCAATTTAAAGAAGTCCCAAAAGCGATACAAAATTATTATGTGTACCATACCAAACAGTTCTCTTTGAAAAAAAATGAGACTTCAGACAATACACCTTGTGTTAGAGCTGCCTTGGTTTGCCTGAGTCATTATTTGTTTTAGCCAGAGTTTGAGGCATGCCTGCTAGCGCTCTGCGGGAATTGATTTTCAGGCCACTAATGCTACAATCATGGTCTTTGTGAGAGAAGGTCAAGCTCCATCAATGCCTGTGAAATCTTTTCTGGGTCTGGTATTAGTCATGCGCTTCACATTTCTATGTATACTGTGCACCCACATCTCAACCATAATGATAGCCAGTATAAGAGCTGCGTCAAATAATGTAACAATACACAGATAAAGTATTTAATAATGTAACATATTGTTGTGGTATTACGCCGTCATATTGACTGCCTATTGGCTCACTCATTTACAAACCCCAATTCCAATGAAGTTGGGACATAAATGGGACATGTAATGTAAATAAAAACAGAATACAATGATTTGCACATCCTCTCACCTAACTCCTGATGCTGCACAGTTGCACACCACTGCAATCCTCATTGATGTGCACAATGTTATCTTCGTAAAGACAAAATATTCTCTTCATTATATTGTGTGAGTGCTCAGGATGCTTGTGTAGTTTACACAAGAGTTGGCATAGTTTGAGATAATGTGTCTCTTGCCACGGTTTCCATGGCAACACTGCACAACCAGTTGCTGGTTTATCAGCACAGTACTATGGTTATAATATTATGTGAGTTGGTGTGTCAGTTCATTGAAAACAATCATACCAAAATCCCCCCCACACACAACCTTTTGGAACGTAGGAAAATGCAAAATTACATTGTCATAATCTGTCTAGATATTTCACTCTAAAAACAGTTGGGTCAAAAGTAACCCAAAAAATGACCCAATTTTTCAAAAAGATGGGTCAAATTGACCCAAGTAGAGGATCTGACCTAACTTTGTGGGTCATTATATATAAAATGACAACAACAACAAAAAAACAAACAAACCCAAATTTGGGTCAAATTGATCCTTATTAAAAAAAAATTACCCAATTTTTGACTCTAAATGGGTCAAATTGACCCAAGTGGAGGATCTGACCTAACTTTGTGGGTCATTATATACAAAATGACAACAACAACAAAATGGGTCAAATTGAGCCTTATAAAAATATGACCACATTTTTGACTCAAAGTTGGGTCAAATTGACTCAAGTAGAGGATCTGACCTAATTTTGTGGGTCGTGATATACAAAATGACCCTTTTTTGTGCAAACAATCCAGAAAATTTAGTCAAACTGAGCCAAGTAGAGCATCTAACCCAACTTTCTGGGTTTTATAGAAAATGACCCAATTTTTGACCCAAGGTGGGGTCAAATTAACCCAAGTAGAGGATTTGTCCATTTTTAACCCATAAAAGGGTTATTTTTGACCCAACTGTTCTTAGAGTATTCTGTTTCAGCTAATAGTATTTGTTTTTTTTGTCTTGTCATCACAGCTGATCCAAATACTTTATTTCGTTCCAACTCTCTTGCGTCCAAAGCCATGGAGCAGTTTATGAAGGTGAGCCATTTTGTGTTTTTTCTTTCAATCACGGTCCTTTTAGTTGTGATTTGCTTCACTCTTGCTCCATGTTATCTTCTGTAAATGCTATTTTGTCAGGCTGTCGGCATGCTGTATTTACATGAAGTGCTGAAGCCCATCATCAGCCGCATCTTTGATGAGAAGAAGTACATTGAACTGGACCCATGTAAGATTGACCTGAATCACACGAGGTAAATCTGACCTCTAATCTGATCGATTGATAATCTGAAAAGCGATTCTCACATATCAAGCATTTAATTGTGCAGATATAGATACTATAAAAATGTGTATAGTTCAAAATTAATGTCTGGCCCAGAGGGCTTGCACACTTCCTTTACACTTTGTCCTTGTCAAAAAAAAGCATGAATCTGAGAATGAAATGGATGGCTGTTGCCTGGCAACTGCTGTGAGCCCCCTGAGACGTCAATCTATGACATGGAGGGAGATCCAGGATCTAACATCCTCTACTTCTTGCAGTAGCTGTCATTGTATTTAATGTCTATAAATCTCTGCAGACACCCTAAACAAAATACTCCCCTTTATCTATAAACCTTTGTGTTATGATTACTATAGTAATCATATCTACTGTATTTATCTGTTTATATAATAGATGAATCAATTAATGGATCATTAAGAATTTGGTTGACTGGAAAGTGTCCGAGAGCCGCAGTCCTGGATGGAGATCATTTTGATGTCTCTTTTCTTGTGGGAAGGCGAATTTCATTCAAGGGTGCAGTGTCGGAAGCCGAGGTGCGGGACAGCAGTGTGGAGATGCTGCAAAGCTACTTAACCAGGATCGTTGAATCAATCGTTGGCTCGGTTGAACAATGTCCTCCTGTCATGAGGGTGGCCTTCAAACAGCTGCACAAGCGGGTGGAAGAGCAGTTTGCTGAACCTGAGAACGAGGTCAGCGTGCACATAAAGAAAATGCCCAGTGTGAAATATTACCACATGTCACAGCTTACAGCTTTAGTACACATCATTTTGCAGTTTTATTAACGCTTGTCATCTTCACCTTATGTTGAACAGGATGTGAAATATCTCGCCATCAGCGGATTTTTTTTCCTGCGTTTTTTTGCTCCTGCTATCCTCACACCTAAACTGTTCCAGCTGAGGGACCAGCATGCTGATACACGTACAAGCAGGACACTGCTATTGCTGGCCAAGGTATCATTTGCAACAAAAATTGCAGACGTGCATACAGGCAGAATAATAATTGGAAGAAAAAAATCTAGATGCCCCAAAACGCAGCACAGAGCAGAATTTTTGGCCTGAAAAAAAGTGGTATCCAACGTCCCCATACAGAATAAATTATGCCTGTTTATGTTTTCGACATTTTATTCAACAATTATTAACTAAAACAAACAAAAAACAACATACACAATATATAGAGTACATTTTACAAACAGAAACATTTACACTTGGAAGGGAGTAAAATATTCAGACTAACTTTTACTCAAAGTATTTTTAGTGCGTACAAGAGATCGAATGAAAAAAAAAAACTATTAAAGATTTAAGAAAGTTAAGATAAGAAAGTAAATTTCGCAAGAAGAGATTTATTGACTAAAAAGATTGACAAAAATTTTACTCGTGTAACTTTTTTTTTTTAATAAACAAGGTATGAAGAACGAACTCACGAACTTCGGTTTGGGAGACTGCCACTCTACCACCCGAGCTATGCCACGCTTACTGTTTGCTATATCCAAAAGGGGACCAAAAACATAGTTTGTTCCTCAACCCTTGAGTGACTTTTTAAAATGTATTTTACCCTCGTCCAAGTGTAAATTTTACCCTGTTTAGAGTGGGACCAAATAGACTCTGCAGTAAAATTTTGAGTTGTTATGAACTGTTGATACCGTTTTTTTGGCCTCCGATTCAATACCCAGTTTTGCAGTATTGGCCGATGCTGTTACCGTGCCGTTTTTTTCAACATGAAAAATCTGCCCTGCCATTGGTTCAAAGCATTCAATGGCCAATACAGTATGTTATCTTGGCTCGGCATGCAGTGAACATGTCACACATCAGTGAATGTCGTGCACAAGAAGACACAATATGCTGCATCCAAAGTCCTATATTAGCGTCGGAAATAATGGTATCGGCATGTTACTTGTTAGTACTTGCCGATGCTGATGCCACTGTTTTAATGCATTATCGGGGCCTCTCCTAATACCGGAATCGGAACAACACTAGTAGAATTTACTGTGTACTGTATATGGTGTGTATAGATTGTAAAGTAGAAAGGCCCTCAGTTTACATGGAGTTCCGTTCCAAGCGTGACAATGTACCCCAAATTTATATGCAAGTCGGAACACTCCCTATTCTATCACAGATATCAAAAAGGGCCAAACTCATTCCTTTTTTTCTTCTTCTTTTTTTCTGAAGAGCTCAGTATTGTTCATTCGGTAATTTTACCGATTTGATCCAATCGATCTGGCCAAACTCATTCCTTGTGTGAGTCTGCTATATTTTTAAACAAACCTAATATAAAGATACCCAGCCCCATGCATGAGTCCATACCTACCCTCAGCGTGGGTGTCAGGGTCACAAATGCTGCCTTGCTCTTACGTGGTCTTCATGGCCGCTGTCCACGGTGCTGAAGTCCTGTTGCCATGGGTCCTCTTCTGTGAAAGGGAAAGGCTATTTTTACTTCTCTATGTGCAGCCAGTAGAGTATGTTCAAAGACTGCATCAGAAAGGGGGTAAACAGGGGGGCTGCCTTCTCTCCCATGCCAGGTGGGGGCGGGACAAAAGGCCTCACAGCATGCTTGGCCACTGGGACATTTTTGATCCGTGACTTTTGAGGTGGCAGCACAGTGGACAAGTGGTACGCCCCCCCGCCCCATTCCAAAACCACACGTAAATTCAAGACTCTAAAACTGTCCATAGCTAACTAAGATTACTCTGTTAGTGTGTGCTTGTTTAATAAATGCGATGGAAATGGAAGTACATATTGTCTTTATTGTTGTCAGGCATTACAAAGTGTGGGGAACCTGGGCCTCCAACTGGGTCATGGAAAGGAGCATTGGATGGCACCTCTGCATCCCATCATCCTTCGCAGCGTGGCCTCTGTCAAGGACTTCTTGGACAAGTTGATTGACATAGATCATGACGTAGGTAAGGTACTTTGCAGGGGCTGAAAGAAAGTTTCATATGCAGTCATGAGTGACTTTGTGGCATCTGATCGCAGAATTAGTTAAAGGACTCAAATATTCATGAGCACAGAAAAGAGTTGATGCATCAAAAGAGTTGGCAGAGAGTCAGTGGCACATGACTTGCCTGCTTTCTGACCATTATATGTCAGCAAGGATAGTGTTATGAATAAAGTTCTCCTTTTTTATAACATCTCATCCTCCATCTGCACAATAACACCCACACTTTTCTCTTAAAAGTCACTCTGACATTTGACGTCCTTCTGCTTTATTTGTTCAGCTCCTTGGGATGAATGTTATGCCACTTTGATGATGATCTTCAAGTGGCAATAGGCAACAACGAAGAAATATGTTGTGTTTTATGATTTGGTTGGATCATGGGGTCATTATATTCTTATGGTTCTGTATCTTATGCGGTTGCTATGTCCCTTATGATGGTAATGTGTTTGTCACTTTTGTCTGGTCTAGTGACTCTTCTTATTTTCCAGTTGCCCTGCACCTGCTATCTCTAATGATGATTATGTTGTCTGGCAGTTGCTATGCATTTCCTATGGTCCTGTATTAACCACTCTTAGTTTGTGTAGTTCCTTTTATTTTGTAGTTTGCCATGTCTCTTATGATATTTGTAGTTGCTATGCATTTGCTATGGTCCTGTATTAGCCACTGTTAGTTTATCTAGTCTCTCTTATTTTGTAGTTTGCTATGTCCCTTATGATGATATTTTTTACTCTCTATGCAGTTGTTATGTCCCTTATGATGACAAAGTATTTGTCACTCTTGTTTTGTAGTTGCTATGCAGTTGCTATCCCTTATGATGATTATGTTATGCAGTTGTTATACAGTTGCTATGGTCTTGTATTAGCCACTCTTAGTGTGTTTAGTTCCTCTTATTTTGTAGTCTGCTATGCCTTTATTATGATATTTGTAGTAGCTATGATGCAGTTGCTATGGTCCTGTATTAGCCACACTTAGTTTGCCTAGTTCCTCTCATTTTGTAGTTTGCTATGTCCCTTATGATGACAAAGTATTTGTCACTCTTATTTTTTAGTTGCTATGCAGTTCCTATCCTTTGTGATGATTATGTTATGCAGTTGTTATGCGGTTTATATATGGTCCTGCATTAGCCACTCTTAGTTTGTCTAGTCTCTCTTCTTCTTTTCTTTTGTAGTTTGCTATGTCCCTATGATGATATTTGTACTCTCTATGCAGTTGATATGTCCCTTATGATGACAAAGTATTTGTCACTCTTATTTTGTCTGATCACTCTTATTTTGTAGTTGCTATGCAGTTGCTATCCCTTGTGATGATTATGTTATGCAGTTGTTATGCGGTTGATATGGTCCTGCATTAGCCACTCTTAGTTTGTCTAGTTCAGGGATGGCAAACTGCGGTCCTCGAGGGCCGGAGTCCTGCAGGTTTTAGAGGTTTCCCTACTGCAGCTGATTCCAATTAACACGATAGTTATCAGGCTTATGCAGAGCTTGCTGATTAGCTGATCATGTATCAGCTGTGTTGAAGAAGGGGAATATCCAAGACCTGCAGGACTCCGGCCCTCGAGGACCGGATCTCGCCATCCCTGGTCTAGTTTCTCCCATTTTGTAGTTTACTATGTCCCTTGTGATGATATTCGTACCCTCTATGCAGTTGCTATGTCCCTTATAATGATTATGTTGTCAGTTGCTATGGTCCTGTATTAGCCATCCTTAGTTTGTATAGTCACTTTTATTTTGTCATAAGAACATCTTAAAATCAATCAAATGTACAGTCGTGGCACAAAGTATTGGTTTTCACAAAGTTTGCTGCTTCAAGTGTTTTTAGACATTTTTGTTAGATGTTACTATGATATACAGAAGTATAATTAAAACAATTTCACAAGTGTCAAAGGCTTTGATTGACAATTCAATGAAATGTATGCAAATTGTCAATATTTGCAGTGTCGACCCTTTTTCTCAATACCTCTGCAATTCGCCCTGGCATGCTGTCAATTAAATTCTGGGCCACATCCTGACTGATGGCAGCCCATTCTTGCCTAATCAATGCTCTTGACGATTGACTACAAGTTCTCATTGGGGTTAAGGTTTGGGGAGTTTCCTGCCCATGGACCTTCTTTGCTGCCCTTCTTGACACCGGGCCATCCAGCAAAAGTCCTCGCCTCACTGTGCGTGCAGATGCACTCATACTTGCTTGCTGCCATTCCTGAGCAAGCTCAGCAACTGAATCGACTTTAGGAAACGGTCCTGGCATTTGCTGGACTTTCTTGGGCGCCCTGAAGCCTTCTTCACAGCAATTGTGTCACAGTGTGGTCACGGAGCGGGGTGGTGACTGTCGACGTGAGGCGTAGAGGACCCAAAATGCCGGGAGGCAGGAGAACCACGGCAGGAGTGCGGGTTAGACTGTTGTATATTATTGTAAAAATCAAAACGACAGAACAAACTCCGGGGGTGACCGTGACAATCGGCAATGATCCCACAAGGGACTGATCACCACCCGGGAATTAAATGCACCCACACAAATTAGGGGATTAGTCACACCTGGGGCCAGGCACAAGTGGCTGAGGGCCCAGATTGGTCAGCCTGCGGAAGGGCAGGCATCCACTCAGGACCAATTGGAACCCTCAACCAAAGCCAGCTCTACCCAGACATGACAAATTGAATCTCTCTCCTTGAAGTTCTTCTTGATGATCCGATAAATGCCATACTAGGGGATTTGAAAATAATTTCAATTCATCTGCTCACTGTGCATTACATTTTGGAGTACATACAAATTACCGTCATCAAAAATGAGGCAGTAGATTTTGTGAAAATTAATATTTGTGTCATTCTCAAAACTTTTGGCCACGACCGTCACAAAAAGATGTCTGTCAAACCCACAAAATGCATAATTTTAAAAAAAAATAATAGTAAAAATGTAAATAAGTCAAAATGAGTAAAGATATAAAAATACATTGCCTATGTCGATGTGCACAGTTACTGTGTGACAAATACTCTTATGGATAAATGGACACAAGTTTCCACAGACAAACTGCAGTGTTATAACGGCAAAAGGCGGCAAACGGCATATTTACACTACCTGTATGTGTAAATGGTTCCGTGCCTTTATTTACGCAAGTGGTGTTTCTTTTTCTCTTCAGCATCTGAGCTGCCACAGCGGGCTGTGTTCCTCCCGTCTGTCATCGTCAAAGAAGGATACCTCCACAAACACAAAGCGGAAGGAGCTCAGCTGCTGTCTCGCTTCGCCTCCAAGAAGCGCTACTTCTGGTTGACTAGCGAGAGCCTCTCTTATGCCAAGACACCCGACTGGCAGGTCGGTAGCAAGAGCTTTGCACGTAGCTTATAATCCGAATAACATTTCTCACATTGGCTGGACTCCTCCCACAACTCCAAAACAGTTGACTCTATTGTTTTTGTGTTAGTGTTATTACCATGCGGTGCCTACCTTGTGATAATGATCTTCTCTCATTCACCAGCCGGGGGCCCAAGCTGTCTCTTTGAGCCAGCCTCTGCTTTGTTTGAGTGGGATAAAGGCCAGGGTTAATTGAAGGTTGTGGATATTCATGGTAACGTTGCAAATCAGATTGTAAACAATGTCCTGGCCCATTTCCTCCATCTTGGGGCTCTCCTG
This sequence comes from Vanacampus margaritifer, assembly GCF_051991255.1. Classification (NCBI taxonomy): domain Eukaryota; kingdom Metazoa; phylum Chordata; class Actinopteri; order Syngnathiformes; family Syngnathidae; genus Vanacampus; species Vanacampus margaritifer. The sequence goes on along the minus strand of NC_135434.1, from coordinate 15,648,538 downwards.
TCTCAGTGGGCCAAGCTCCCATCGGAATAGGCTGATTTACACTTAAAAGTGTCCTTTGCCGTCACGCTGTTCTTATATCATCATGACGTGCTTTTGTCACGCCATTCCTCAGAGAACAACGCTTTAGTCAATATCATTCATCCACAATTGCCCTGTGGATTTACGGTGATCAATTTTATTTCAGTCAAACGAGAGCATGCTCAGAAGAATCCATCATTATCAGCTCGCCTGCGCTCATCTTAATTGGTGCTGTGGCTCAATTGTTGCAGGTGCGCTCATCAATGCCCATCCATTGTGTGTGCGCCGTGGAGAGGGTGGACGAAAATGCCTTCCAGCAGCAGAATGTAATGCAGGTCATTACGCAGGACAATGACGGGCAGCTGCAAACCATGTACATCCAGTGCAAGGTGCATTCTTTTGTTACTCACGTCGCAAAGAAGTCGGACAATATCTTCATTTCTCATACGTTACTGTATTTGGAATTCTTGGACTTCTTTTTGTATTTAGTTTTTATTAGTTCATAGAGTGGCAGTATTTTGTTTTGATTTTTCCAAAAATGTTGCATTTTAATGTAGTTTATATAAATTCTAGTAAACTACGATTCCCAAAATATTGTTGGACATTATTTCTTCTGTACAGTAATACCAAAATGAATATATTTAAAATAACCCCCAAAAGCTCATGTATTAAATTAGCTGACAAAGATGAAAACAAGGGACATTTTCACTACATTTAAAGTTAGTTTTAGTTAACTGTATGAACTTAAAATGTAGTTTCAATTATAGGGGAATAATATGTTCTATACAGCCCCACTAGTCTTAATACGATATTCTGGTTAATATTGCGTTAGTGGAAAATGCGTTAAGCAGCAAAATCCATCAGTTTTTTGTCAGTATCAGAAGGCGGCCATTTTGCCACTTCCTGATGAGTGAAAAGGACATTAAAGTTGCTCAGGTCTCAGGTAACAACCAATCACAGCTCAGCTTCAGAAAACAGGTGAGCTGTGATTGGTTGTTGTTGCCTAAGCACTGAGCAACTGTGATGTCATTTTCAGTCAGCAAGTGGCAAAATGGCCGCCCCTTGAGATGGATAAAACGGCTGGATTTTGCTTCATAACTCATATTTCACAAATGTAATATTAATCAGAATGTCAGGTTTGAATTATTGTGAAGAAAAGTTTAAGGGTGAGTTCCCCTATAAGGTAGTTTTTTTTTTTTTTTTTTAAATACTCTTGATTTTATTTACAAAAATGTTTGAGTGGATGGAATTTGTAATAGGTTACATGTATGATCCAACTGTTCATTTTGCTGGCGTCGGGCTGAAACCATCTTTGCCAATTTGCCAAATTTAATATTTTTTGAAAAATATATACTTTTGGTCACCAAATAACTCTATGATATTGTTTTTCTACACAGAATGTAAATGAGCTGAACCAGTGGCTGTCCGCTATCAGGAAAGTCAGCATCTACAACGAGCGAATGCTTCCTTCCTTCCACCCAGGGACACATCGCGGGGGCAAGTGGACATGCTGCCTGCAGACGGACCGCACAGGTAATCCTGATGGGGTGTGCGACTTTGGGCAAGAGGCGGAATACACCCTGGGCTGATCACCAGCTTTGTCCAGTTATTACATACTGTAGTGATAGAATTCCATTTGGTGTTTAATCTGCGCATGCTTCCCAGTTCCAGGCTGCAGTCGAACCCACTCCGCTGTGACTCTGGGCGACTGGAGTGACCCTCTGGATCCTGATGTAGAGACTCAGACTATTTACAAGCAATTTCTGCAAGGCAGAGACAAACTCAGGTCAGAAAAAAAAGGCGGATTTTTGACTCCCTGGTCACTGTTGAGGTTCCTTTGAGCAATGTAACAACCCAATGGTGCCTCTTCATTCTGATCTTTCTCCTTGTGATCTGGTTGTCTGTGTGGTGTACAAAACAAAATGCAAAGCTAAGTGAAAGCTGAATGTTACTAGGAGGGATAACCAAAAATCATAATTACAGCTAATTGCAATTCACAAGTTGAACACTAGAGGTCAGTGTTGCACACTCCAACTACCTCTTCTGTTTGTTTACACTTAGAGCAGTAATTAATCCTCCAAGGGACCACTTATGATGCTCTGTTTGATGTGCCCATAGGAAAAAATATCTTCCGGAGGCAGACGCAGATCAGATGGCCAGCAATAAAGAAGAGATCAACTCTGGCATTCACTCAGGTGATGCCCCATCTTTAATCTTCTACATGATGATGATGATGATTTTTGGAGCATATTAAATTATTTTGGCTAATGAAAAATATATTTTAAAAATTCTCTGTTGCCCCTGTAGATGGCGCAGAATGTAAAGTGGACCGCCTAAAGGCGGGTCAGAGCCTCGCCGCTCGGCTCCTGACGGTGATTGAGGATCTAGAAGAGGCTCATGCAAGCTTCCAGGGCAGAGACCAAGAGGACTCCGCCAACGTAGTTCTGAATCCGTAGACCAGACTAACCAGGATCCCAATAAATCCTTCTCAAATACAAGTGAGACGGATGGTGATGGAGGAAAAGTGGGTGAATGGGCGCATCCTTTTGAGTGCATTTCCAATATGTAGGCCATGATTTGTATTCCGCCAGTGCCACCGACTTCAGCGATGCCGCAGAGAATTTATGACACTTGACGATAAACGGAGCATGATCGGACTTAATATTTTTTGTCGCATGGCCTGCATCCTCTTGTGGTTCAATGTGGGAGGGGTGGGGGGGCTTTTATATATTACAGGACGACAGGTCACACATTTTTTTTTTTTAATGCAAAAGCTTTTTGTATAGTGTGCTTAACTTTCTAAAAGTGTTTTATTATTGCGTTGGTGCATGAATGTTGTCGCCTCATTAATTTAACGTGATCATGGCTGCAGTGACATCATTATGAGAAACATTGTAGGGCGTCCCACATGATAACGTGTAAACAAAGTCAAATGTAGTGTAATGCATTTTGGGCCCTTCATGACAAAAGAGTGTGCTTTTTTTTTGGGTGCTTTCAAATCAAATGTTTTGAGGATGCATTATGCTAACCTTACATTTCTATGGGTAATATTTACCTTTTACATATTTTAGCTAGCCAGCTAGATAGGGGTTAATAGAGTAGTTTCCAATTTATATTTTTGAGGTGCCACTGATATTGGCAATTGAAAACCTGGTGCATGTGAAATGCCAATTTATTTAAGAAAAAAAAAGTGGATTTAGATCAATTTTACATTTGTACATGATGTAAACAGATCTGATCATTCTTTGATATTGCTCTTTAGATTTTGGCACAGTTGTAGTGTTCATAATAGAAGAGCTTGTGTGTGTGTGCATGTGTGGGTTCTTTAGAATAGTGACTGCTGCAGAATTGACAATCAATGTTTACTTTTCACTTTGTGGTATTTCTCCAGTCCAAAATATTGTGTGTGTTTTTTTTGTCTCATTTATCACATCACAAAAATCTGATTTGAAAACTCAAATCAACATAAACCTCAGCCCCTTTTATTTTTAAATCACACTGTACAGTACTTCAACTGAGAAATCATCACAATATTCATTAAAGTCTTCTAACACACCAATTGTTCCATTTCTTTTGTAAAGATTATATGTCACGTGAGCTGCAGAACTCAAAAGCAGACAGGACATGGAAAATAAAAAAACCTTGTCCTTATATCAAAAAATACAAAGTAACAACACACTGGATGAAGATGGCCTTCGAGAATACACAACGAAGAAACCTTGACTAAGAAACCTCGACATACTGACTAAGTGTCACTTAGCGTCATGCTCAATTCTATAAGACAGAATAGGCGTATATTACAAAATAAGGGTGTCAAAGACGTGGCCATAGCAACGGCATAGCAACCGATAACATCACAAGGACCCAAACCAAACACAGTTGCATTATTTGTACATCACATGAATATAATAATATATTATAGAGAACGTCAACCCAACAAAAAAATTGTTGACAATACGTTCTATTCAGCCCCACTAGTCTAAATACGGTAATCTGGTTAATATTGCGTTAGTGGGATATGAGTTAAGCAGCAAAATTCAGCAGTTTTTATCCATATCAGAAGGCGGCCATTTTGCCACTTGCTATCGAGTGAAAATAACATCACAGCTGCTCAGGTCTCATGTAACAACCAATCACAGCTCAGCTTCAGAAAACAAGTGAGCTGTGATTAGTCGTAGCCTGAGCCCTGAGCAACTGTGATGTCATCTTCAGTCGACAGCAAGTGGCAAAATGAGATGGATAAAAACTGCTGGATTTTGATGCTTAACTCATATTCCACAAATGTAATATTAATCAGCATGTCATGTTTAGATTAATGAGGTCACATATTACATAGTAATGTCAAGAAATGTTTAAGGTTGACTTCCTCTTTAAATTCACTCTCTGATGTTGGTGAAAACCATTTGGCCTGTTTTATGCCACTTTCATATTTCTTTAAGGATCATCTCCAAAAAGTGAAGGTATGATGTAAAAAATGATTGTTTACTTGCAAAAATATATACACTGTTTATATATATATATATATGCTACATAATAGACATTTTTAGTTTTAATTGCGTCGTATGCAGCATAAATCTTTTAGAGCAGAAAGCTCAAGTGTTAACTTCAATATACAAGACGTCTACATACAAAATAATGACTATAAAAATCGCCACCAAATGCAATTATAACATAACAGTCATTTTAAATTAACACTGTTTGTATCTACTGCTGCTCTCCGCCTTATTTAAATGCTAATGAGAGCTGACCTACCTGCACTTCCGCAGCAGTCTCCCAGCTCGTCCGTCCTATTAGGCAGGACACGTGACCAATGTGAGGTCGCTACTGGGTTGGCGCTGGTGCGAACGCGGCAAGGTCGTCACGGGTGACACTGCCGTCCCAACGCGCCCTTTAGCACACACTTCAGTAGCCAGCGGCTTTAAATGACCAGTAAAGCACATTCTAATCTACATAATGAGCTGCAGGAAATACCAGAAATAAGACACAATAAAATGAAGGTCAAGGTGACAAAAGTGAAACAAAATCACCCCCATTGAGGGCACCTTTATTTTCCCATTTTTGTCCACAAGAAAGACATAAACATGCAACAAGGTCAACACGATTCAATAAAGACCGGTCATTGATTAAAAAGCCCTTTATAGTTAAATCATAGTCTCTATGTCTCTTTAAGCTCATTTCAGTTCGATTTTTGAGAACAAGAACAATATTGACGCTGCTCAAGTGATGTCAAAACATTTAGCATGTTGTGCATATCCAAAAAGTGGAGAAATCAGCCAAACGCTCTCTCTCTCCTTCAGTCGTGTAAAAGAAAAATGTTCTGAGGCAAGATGCGGAGCGCGGTGCTAAAATGACAACATCATCTGGTTGACCTTTCCAAAGAGCAGCTTTTGATGATTTCATACGCGTTGCCATTAAAGTAGCTCACATGCATCTCGGCCGGGAAGTCTTGAAAATGACGACATGGGCCAATGATTTTGTCTTATGAGACGCACACTTGACTCAAAGAGACAAAGAGATACCAACGGACAGTATAACCACACTAAATGTTTACGCTATACTTGAAAGATGTACGATAAGCATTGAACATTTATGACTTTTGATTACAGTAGTAAATACTACATCTTGCGCCGTATGACAAGTCACAACTTCCCACTTGGAATCAAATGGAAAAGGTTATGTCAAGAGTTATCGCAAAGACAAATTGTCAGAAAATACATCAAAAAATATATGCTTTCCAATATGTCTGCTTTTGTTATAGACAAAAGGAGCGAGGCACCCCACAAAGAAAACTACTAACCCCAAAACCACTGTCCTTGCTACAAATAAATCAGGTTTTACATCTCAAAAGTAGTAAATTGCATAAACGCCATCTCTCCGTCGATCCGGCATAACAAACCACATCGCATTTTGCCTCTCAACACAAGTCTGTACACACCTGAAAATCTAAAGGGCCGACAAAATGTTCAAGAAGCAAACATTTGGATTTCTCCAGTTCATTAAACTCAACGACGTGGACATTTCCCTGATAGTTCTGACTTGCTAAGGCCTCCAAAAAGTGAAAGGAGGTCCAAACAATGAATAGCCGCAATTCATTTGGCCTTGTGGAGCGTGATAAGAAAAGTAGACAACCTAAATAAGATCAGAAGTTGAAACTGCAATAAAAAAAAGATTTTATGCGGCAAATGTGTCGCTCAGTCACAGGTTAGATTTCAAAAACATGCATGTTTTTGTTAACGGAATACTTTAAATTGACTGGAGTCAATTACCAAGTGGATCTTTTTTTTTTTTAAAGCCCCTGAAAAAGTATTTTTCATAAAACCTCTTTATGTAAACCAATGGTGTGTGTGTGTGGGGGGGGGGGGTCATGCAGCAATCGCTTACTTACTAATTCTTTCCAGGATAAAAACTTGTTAACTTCATTTCGCTAGAAAGGATTCATACATTATACAAGGGCAACAATGTGAATGAAGAGATGGTAAGAAAAAAACAACAACAACAAAGATTCACTTCCTGTCCAAGCACATTTTCGAAAGACGTGTTCAACTCGTAGGATGCGAAGAAATAATAATCCCTGATTTGTTGAAATCTGTTACGTGAAGACGCAAAAGCAATAAAGCGGTGGACATTCTCATCGAGGTCAAATAACTATTAGGACTATAAAGAAGTTTGAACTGCATCAAAAGAGGGGGATATAATTTTGCTTAAAGAGAAAAAAACAACACTTCGAACCATCATCAGTTGTACTATGAAAACTAATTCCAAAATGTGAGAGGCCTAAAATCGGACTGTGGGGAACACCGTGTGATCAGTGGTAGCTGGTAAGAGTGGTTGACTTACGGCCTGGAGGTTGTGGGTTCCATCCTCAACCCTTGTGACTGTGTCGAAGTGTCCTTGAGCAAGACACTGAACCCTCATTTGCTCCCAGCGGACCTGGCAGCAATTTGTGTGGCAGTCGCCTCCCATTGATGCATGAATGGGTGAGATTATTTTGCATATAATCACACAATGCAAAGTGACATCACATTAAAAAAAAAAAAAAAAAAAAAAAGGTTTTCAGGGCCTTTAAAAAAAAAAAAAAAAAAATCAAACTCCACTTCTCTGCGGCTCCTGTTTATTTATCAAACAGTGAAAATATCCGCAGCCAATATTGACCCAATTGTTTGCTTGCTTTGGCGTGAAGGTCGACCGAAAAGTCGACTTCACCCATAAAAATGACCCGTTCGGGGAGAATGACAACGCTCATGCTGTTTTTGGCTCCCCCCCGCTAATCATAAAGATACATTGACTATATTTATTCAAGTCAACTACACACATTCTACATGAAGGTACGGACAGTAGCATACACTAACACTACTTATTATATTAGACGTCCATTAAACATGGCATACATCATTAAACAGTCCCTGACAATCTGACAAAATGGTCAGATTTTATGTTTCATGTTGACATCTGCTTTTATATAGCGATCTTCATGGGTGATAATGTTTCAGGGTATAAAAATAAACTAACCGTACAATCAAACTCAGCTTGAGTTGTAGGGTATGTATCACCTTTGTGTATCATGCCCCCCCCACCCCCCAAAAGATGATTTAGGAATAAAATTTAAAAAAAATGCCATTTAAGATTAAAAATAATAATAATAATCAAAATTGCTGTGGAAGACTGCGACTGGCTCCGAAATGAGCCCCACAACAACTTTACATCAACATCCCGCCTCATTAAAGATGATCAGATGCTTTTTGTGGAAAGTCAGCACTGACCTAACTTTCATCTGCAAGTAAAAAAAAAAAAAAAAAAAAAAAAAACAACAACGACATGAAAATCCCCAGCAAGGATCTTCAAAAAGCCTTTCGCTCTTGGGCATAACATCTTAAGAGGGAAAGTGAAAAACCTCAACACTAGCGAAGCATCTGCCGCTGCGATAAAGCATCATTTGCATGTTTCCTGGAAGGAAATGTCTGCTGCTAATGAAGAGGACACGAAGCAAGCGGAGAACACGTCCGACTGCTCCCTCGCCGCAGAAGGAACGCTAAAGAAAGAAAAGTCACGGGAGAATTTGGCTTCACAAGATGGATCTCCTCGGGAGAACGCCGACACCTTTAGGACCCGGGCGCATGCGGTCACACGCTCCCCCCCTCATGCATGGCAGCATGATGGATGGACCCAAGGCCACATTTTCTTCCAATTGAGCGCATACTAGCACAGAGGTCAGCGTTATCAGAGCGTCAAACAAAACAAAGGAGTCGAACCTCGGAATGTACGCTCCGACATTTCTTAGCGGGCGTCTAAATGTCTGCTCGGGTATGTAACAATGTAACATATGCTAATTAGCAAATAGCTTTTGGGTGACTGGAATCTATCGAATGTACTACAAAACGCACTTTCTTTAGCCCTTGCTTGGGTGATGGGGCACACTTCTAAAAATCACCGAAAAGCTTCACCATCTGTTACAAGATTTGTTTCTCTTAAGTAAACAAGGGAGAAAAAGCAAATCCTTCCAAAAAAATCACATCTGTTTCTTGATCATTTGTCTTTCGAGGGAGAAAAGCGTCATCGGCAACTCATCTTATTGCAGCAAATCCCTCGACATTCGCGATGCCTCGTCGCGCCACAAGTGCAGATGCTTCGCCTGGAAAAGAGGTCAGCGACACATTTGCCGGCAGCGCGTCAAGTGCTCCGAGGACGCGTACACGCTCCGGGCATGATCAAAAGAAACACGAAAAAGATCACAACAATCGTTTTGTTTCGGCCTCCGCTTGTTCAGGGTCGCAATCCGATGAGTGTTCATTCGGCTCGGGAGGCTTTCAGTCCTTCAGGTTGTCCTCGCCGACACCCTGGGCCGACAGCTCCGTCAGGACGTTGTCCAAGTAGTTTGGGTCAGGGTAGCCGTGGCCCGTCAGGTTGGAGCCGAACTCCGTCTTGTGGTGGATCTCGTTCCACACCACCGTGTCCGACTCGCCCGTGGTACTGGAAGTGCCGATGGTGAAGATGAGGCGGCGGTCCCAGGCTGTGATCAGGAGCTTCAGGACCTGGGTGGAGTTCATACAAGGGAGTTCATACACGTATTTGTTTTCTCAGAAGTCAGGTTTCCATCCAAATGTTTCAAAAATTGTATGCAAATTTTGTGAAAATGCGCAAAACGGACATGCGACTTATGCCCGTTTCCGTCCGCTCTTATTTTGCCAATATGCGCCGCGAGATGACGTTGTAGTGACGGGACTTTGGGACAATGGGGAGTTCCAGGTGGGAATGTTGGTTTTGACGGACTGAACGGAAGTACTTTGTCTTGTTGGCTTCCCTCCCGCATGTTAGCGAAGTGTGTCGTTACATTGAGAGCTGATGGCTTTTTCTTTAATTAATTATAAAAAAAAAAAGGTGTTTCTTCCTCTCCCCAAACATATCTTACTTTATCAGCCGCCATTTATTGTGACCACAAACGTGCGTGTGACGTAGTATCGGTCAAAACGTGCGACGTATATCCGGTCTTAAAGTCGCTTGTTCGCAAAAACTGTTTCCATCGCCAAAATGTGCATGTCTCTTTTTTTGATACGCTTCAAAAACCACACCCTACAAGCGAAAAAACTTTTTGGGGCCTTTTTTTTTTCCAAAATTTGTGGCGTTTCCATTCAGTTTCTTTTTCGGAATTCTTGAAAATTCAAATACAATTCAATTCAAACTAAACCTGGAAGATTAGAACAGTGTTTGATTCTAAATATGCTTTCTGTTTGATGATTTTACATTCATTTCAAGATTTTAGTCAAGTAAACACCTCTTACAGCTACGGAAAAAAAAAAAAAAAAGCAGAAGTAGAAAAATTTGATTAATTGCGTTTAATCACGATTAACTCATTGACTCCCAGACATTTTGACTGAAGTAACCCCCTTTGCTCCTGGCTGCTTTACTGGATTTTGATTGATTTTGAAGAGCCCACAGAATATTCTGTTCTATTGCTTTAAAAATATGGAACTTACCAAAAGAAAAAAATGTATATTTCTAGCTGTTTCCGTTTTGCAGCAAATAGCATTAGAATATAGAAAAGTTTCATCATTATTCACAAACCTGTTTAAAACACTGGGGAAAGCGCTTTTTTGCAACATGGCCCTGGTTGATCTCTTATGCTCTGCTGCCACCTGCTGGCCTTTTTTTTTTGTAATAACTATCATTGTTTTAAGCGTCCTATTCAGGTCAGAGGCTGCTGTTTTTGGGACCATGGCAATAAAAAATAAATAAAAGAACGTTTTTATACGTTTTTGGGAGCAAATGAGTTAATTAGCAAGAAATTGTACGATTAATTAGTTAAAAAATGTCAAATCAGTTTACAGCATTAGCTTTATTATGTTGAATGACATCAGATAGGTTTTGTGGCTTGGCTCACCTTCCTGCCCTTCTCGTTGTCTGGCAGGTAACACTGCCGAGGGAACCCTCTTGCGCTGAACTTCTTCCCAGGGTTAGGGTGCTCGTTGGTCTAAAACATACAGTGATACATGACTGTGACAACAAAAGATCAAATCATTTGTCAGCGCAGTGCCAAAAACTGTGGAAATGCCTCAAAGGTTGGCGAGGAAAAAAGATGACGGTACACCGGCGTGATGACGAGAGCTGGAGGTGTCCATCTCGCACGTGGCTGCTGTGCTAACGTGACGGATGAGCGGTGCTGTCGCCTTTGGGAGACCGAGCCTGCTCTCAAAAGGTCATTTGAACATTTTATAGCACCACCGGAGAGTCAGGATGAAATTGGCAGCCTTCTATTATAATTATTATGAACACATGCTGCAAAAAATGTACAGCATTCAATATTTCACTGTTAAAGGTGAGTAATAGATTCAATTTTTTTACAGCCTCAAACTCTTTTCGATTTAGAATCCTGAGACAGATTAGACCACGGTGTTCTTAGTGACTTACACGGTTCACCTTGGTATAAGAATCATCAAAACTTAAGCGGATAAAGGCCGAGCGATTTAGAGAAGAAAGCGGCCGGATCAGAGCACAAAAAGCAAGACGGATTAGCGAAGTGGGATCATTCCGACCTGGACACCGGCAGGAATGTCGTAGACGATGCGGATGGTCTTGGAGTCGAGGTAGCCGGGCAGGCAGTGGGGGATGACGTGATATTCCATCTTCCCAGGAGGCTGAGTGCCTGTTTTCTCCCCATAAATGGTCTTGCATGTTGGGCATTGAAGGCTGCCATCCTGCTTGGGAGAAATGTGCGAAATTAAGAAATAGGATCTCTTCATTATCACCATTCAATATATTTGAAGTATTAGCCACTCATTGCGGATTGTACAGCATGAGGAAGTCTTTCATTAGCCTCTATTGCAGGGGTCAGCAACCATTACGGTCAAAAGAGTCATTTTAGGCCAAATTAACAAAAAATCTGCCTGGAGCCGCAAAACATTTGAACATTGTTATGAACGAAATAGTGTCTTAGTCTTATTTGAATGTACTGAGGGTCCAAGAAACCATTACTGTAGAGCTCCAACATAACAGAAAAGTATGCAGCATCCAATACTTAGGGATTGATTTTTTTCTACATTTTATCTTCCGTTTGTGGATTTTTTTGTTGTAATTGGTTATACTTGGTTTTTCATTTCATTTTTAGACTTTGCTGCCTTTCTGTCAAATTTCTGACATTTTTGGCAATTTTCCCTCTTCTTCCTTTTTTGCGCATTTTATGGCTATTTTTCGATATATTTTTTTGGTGTGCCTTTTTTGCTCTAAATTTTTTGATATTTTTGCTCATTTTATGGCCAATTTATAGTCCTTTTCAAGATTGGTTATTTTGTTTTTGGACATGTTATTGTGATTCTTTGGACATTTTATTTCCTGCCTTTTATTAAATAAAGTTTCTGACTTTTTTTTTTGGGGGGGGGGTGCATTTTATGATCATTTTGGAGATTTATTCTTTTGTTTTTGGACATTTTATAGTTTTTTTTTTTTTTTTTACGTTTTCTTTTCTGCCTTTTAAAAATTCAATTATGTGACATTTTGGGAAATTTCATGAATATGAGGATTAGCGGTTCATAAAATGTATGGATTTTATATATTTTTTTATTTTCCTTCCTTGGTCACTTTTTTTGACATTTCTAGGTCATCTACCTTTCATCTCTTTCTGAAAACTTAAAATTTTGGACTGACATTTTTTTATATTTATTTATTCATTTAAAAAAAATCTAAATCATGAATTATTTTGATGAATATTTTATCTAAAAAATTAAAATGAATCTGTAAAAAAATATATTAATTTCTACAAATATTTTTAGAGCCAAGTACAAAAGAGCCACATGTGGCTCCAGAGCCGTTGGTTGCAGACCCCTGCGCTATTGCGTATAAGGAGGGACCTGTAGATGTTGACATGCAGCAAATGAAATTCAGCCAATCATTTGACTACTTCAGCATCAGACCTTCAACTCGAGGAAAAAAAAAAACACAGCTTGAGAGCTTTCTATGCTGTAAAAGCGCCTCCAATGAATTTCCTTTCATATTGACTGACTCATTTGTGTTCTGCACAAAGCACATGAGTAGCTTTGTGCAAATGACATTTTCTTATTATTGTCCGATCTATACGCAACAATAAATGTAGGAGAAAAATGAAACAACTGTGTGTGAAGTCCAAACATTTGCGTGCTATCATTTTCATGATTGGTGATCATCGCACAAACAGATGCGCTTGCATTTTCTGCTTCTGCATAAGCAAAAAGGGGTTCTGTTAATATTTCATGCAACTGCACCAAAATGAGCTGAATTCATAATGCTTTCCTGCAAGTCCCGGGCGCTGGGCTTCCGAGATGGATACGAGTAATCTGATAAGATCCCCATCTGTGTTCAACAATTGCCGAGTTGGATCATCTGCCAGTACCGTGCGGCCCAGTCGAGCCGAATGAGTGGGCGAGTTTGTAAACGGAGTCCAGAGAGTGACATCAGTACAAGGGCTGTCTGGCAAGCTTGTACCCACCTTATTGCCATTGTTGTACATGGCCACCAGGCACAGCAGATGGTACAGATGGCCGCACTTGCCAAGTTTGCCCACCAACTCTGGCTTGATGCCTTTGTGCTGCAGGACGCCTTCGTAGCCCGATGCCGTGGCCAGCCTTTCCATGCAGATGGTGCAGTCCTGCACAAACACAAGATGTCAGTCGTCGTTCGCCAGAATGGTGGAACCCGCCCCACCCCTCCCCCCTCAAATTTTCACACCTGTGTAAAGTGTGTTTTACCTCATCTGGTGCCACTTTAATTTTGTCGGTGTATCTTCTGACAACATCCTCTGGGGTTTTCCCTTGTAAAATACACACACAAAAGTAAATATGCAAAAAGGATAAGTGGAAAGAATAGTCATATTTCTCCTCTTTGCAATCTTCGGAACCCTTCTATGGTGATCAACTCTTTGACTGCCATGGACGTTAAAAGACGTCAAGTAAAAACCTACGGAGGGCCGCCAATGACGTTAAAAGACGTCATCCAATTTATTATTTATTTTTTTTTTGAAACGGGTGGAGGAAAGCCTTGGCCAGCTGTGGTAAACGTTTCAAGCAGATCTAGTTAGCCTAATGACTATTTTTGGCCCCTAGAGGGCAGCGATGACTCTCTTTTGACAAGATTGGGTAGGCGTCAGTAGAAGACGTGAGGCAGAGCTAGAGGGGATAATGGCTGGGGAAGGGAAGAGAACATGGCGACCGGTTGCAAGCAGCTCACGCTCGAGCATTTTTTTTCAAAGACGAAAAGCATCGACCAACGCTAAAGAGCACATTGATGACGACGATGATCATCATCGATGATGATGATGGTGACTCCAAGGTTGACGCCGAAGTTGGAAGCGCTGACGCGGCGGCTATGACGACGTCATAAAGGTTCACGGGCTAGCGATGCTAACACCGGAAAACCCGGCGCACAACCACACGCTCAGGCGGACATTCAATCGGACGACGAAGAGTGCCCCGAGTCCAATGCATATTCATCGGAGGAGTGTGTACAGTCTGCTACTTGCTATTCCCCGGAAAAAAAGGCCGTCAAGAAAGTGTAACGTCTGCACGCGAAACGGACAATCGAAGTGAAACGTATCTGTTGTGCAAATCCTGCTCCCTCTCCTTGCACGCAGGGCAGTGTTACAAAAAGAAAAACTGTATTTGAAACATCCACATAATTGTAAATAGTACCACAGTTGCACACATTTGTAAATAGTTTGCGAAATAGTTTTGTCAAATTGTTACACTGTTGAATGGAAATAAACGTATTTTGCAATCTAAAAACACTTTTTCATTGTTGGTGGTGGTGTATTACAGAAGTAAAGCACTATTTAGGTGTTTGTGGCATCATTCATGGTCAAAAAGAAGTGTACAATTCACTAGAGTGCATGAAATAACAAAAAGCTCTTTTTCTCCGCTTTTTGATTCAAAACAGAGCATTTCGGTGAAACTAACCATTTTCTATTGTTGATTACTGAAAAACGGAATAAGGTAGAAACAAACTTTTTTTTCCTGATGAAAGATGAGAGTTCAATCTTTCATTTGGTAGTATGTGTGTTTCCATAGTCCAAACACAACATTTTCTGTGGACCTTGAAAGATCAGTCAAAATGCTTAAATCGGCTGGCACTGGCGACAACCCGTTTCTGAAAACGTCTGGCAGTCAAAGAGTTAAAAAAAAAAAGGCGACGGGGGGGGGGACGTGGACGTAAAACACACAGTTCATCTAAATGTTCACTCTGAAGTAGTAATGGACAAATGAAGCTTCATGAAGCATTTGTGATATGTTTTGACTCCTCTAGTGCTTCCATCGCAACCAAGAGCACCATCTAGGGGAGTAAAAAAAATGTGCACAAAGTGCTTCACGAGGCTTCATGAAGCTTCATTTTCCCATCACTACTTTGAAGACATGAAATTTGGTGATAGCTCGCTTGTTATGTCAACAATATTTTTTACCTGAAAACAGTTGGTTGTACATCCTATTGTATGACCTCAGGAAGGTTCACATGATTTAGAGGTCACACTGGACATGTTGAAGAGGTCATCATTTTAACTACCATGTGCTGTATATAATTCTTTTTAAGATGTTCCATACCACTTTTTTTTCAGATCAATAACAGTATGAGTACTCAACTTTTGAGTAGCAACCAATATCATTAGCACTCTGATATATAACCCCCCCCCCCAAAAAAAAAAAAACAAAACAAACAATAACCAACAACAAATATTATCCAATATAGCATTTTTTCCTAAAATTTCTATTCTTCTAATTTGTAGTTCCTGATCGTAAAATGATTACAAGAGGGTGGCTGATACTAGTATCAGTTACCTTGAAAAAAGGCCGGGTATCGGTACTTACTCGCCCATGCTTAATTCTTGTATGTGTGCACCAGTGTAGCATAGCTAAGAGCGCACTCGCACAGCAGACCCCTGATGCCATTAGAGGACAATTTTCCCGCCCGAATGTCTTTGTTCGGTTCAGCTAGGCAGAAAGAGATGAAGACTGCGCCGCTTTTGCTGCCTCCTTTTCAATGCATCGCACATCCACATCACCCATTGTCTGAGGTTTTGTTTTGACACAGGTGCAGTTGTGGTGAGAATTGAGACACCTCCATTTTTTCTTTTTAATTTTTTTTATTATTATTATTTTATATATATATATTTTAAAAAAAGAGACACCTCAATTTTTCCTTTTTTTTTTAAATAAATTAATTCATTTATTTTTTTAAATTATTTTATATATATATATATATATATATATATATATATATATATAATAAAAAAAAAGAGACACCTCAATTTGTAAACACAAACTGTTTCCCGCCTCAATAAACCCTGTACATGCTCAGTAGCGTTTTGTCGGAGTCCTCCAAAATCCTCCCAAGGTCGATGTAGTAAAGGTGCAAGAGCACAAGTGGTGTAGTGCACTGAGAGCTGTAAAGGGCTGACTAAGTCAGAGGACAACTGCAGTGTAGGCTAAGGATGGAAGCCTCACTGATCAATGAGGACAAAGACTCCCTTGGGAGGTCCAGCGTTTCCATGGCTTCCATCGACCCGTTTCCCTTCAGGTCCCGGCCTGTAAACTGCTCTCAACTCAGCTCAAAAGTTGGCTGATCTTGTTTGGTCATCCATTTTTTTTTTAGTCTACTCTCAACATTGGATTTCACATTTTCCTCCCCTGCACTCCACAACTCCCATTCTGGCCTCCATCTTACCTTTCCTCAGGTGCTTTTTCTTGGTCTTGCGTCGCATACCGTTAAATCCCGGCACAGGTTTCATATCGCTCTTACTGATGTGCGGTGGGTGCAGAATGGGCTTGGGTGCGCGGGTCAGGCAAACGGGGAGACCTACAGCGCACATCAGGATACCGGTCATACCTGATGCGTATTTAACAACACACAAACACAAATACACACATAGAAAAAAATTTTGAAAAACGATCGCGAGTGGTATTAAACAAAGGAAACATTTCAGCTGATCCAACCTGCTAACGCTGGATGCACTGGTCCAGACCCAGTCAAGTTTTTGACCGGGAGAGCAGGAACCCTGTAAGGGAAAGAAAAGTGAAATCAATGAGAAGCTCCTTGATTCATGATGTCGTGATATGATGAGACAGTCTGGCACAAGTTTTTAGCCATCTCTGGGGGCGGCCATTTTGCCACTTCGTGTTGACTGAAATTGGCATCACAGTTGCTCAGGGCTCGTGTCATGACCAATCAAAGCTCACCTGCTTACTGAGTTTGGCTATGTGAGGTTCGCAAGCCGTGATTGGTCATTACCCGAGCCCTGAGCAACGATGATGTGATTTTTAGTCGACAGCAAGTGGCAAAATGGCCGCCCCGTGAGATGGAGAAAAACAGGTGGATTTTTCTGCTTAATTCATATTCGACAGATGCAATATTATTTAGATTGCTGTGTTTAGACTAGTGTGGGTGCATACAACATATCACAAAGAACATTTTGGGGTTTAGCTCCGCCTTAAAGCCTGTTCTATTAAAAAAAACTAGGGGTGTTAGAAGAAAATCGATTCGGCAATATATCGCGATATTACAGCGCGCGATTCTCGAATCGATTCGATATGTGGCCAAATCGATTTTTAAACACCAATTTTTTATGGGAATATTCAACAAAACGTCTTACTTAGGGTTTGGATTCACACCTTAAGCATGGAAGAATGTTATACTAATGGAACATTAAGCCTTAATATTTCATTTCAGTGCTGTTTAAACATGAAACAGACTGCAACCTGTTTGTTAAATGCAGTGGCTTAATTATAAAACCGAATTTTCAGATAAATATATTTTCATACAAATCTTACAGTGTACATGTACAAGTTTACTGATGAGTATTTTCTAAGTTTGTGTAAAAAATAAAATAAAATAAAAAAATCGCAATTATCAATTTTTTAGATTTGTATCGGGATTAATCGGTATAGAATCGTGACACGATCGAAAGGTACTAGGCCCTAATAAAAACTATGCAAATACATTATGTTTACTAGAAAAACTGATAAATTTATTAAATTTTTTTTAATTGATTTGTTGTTTTTTAAAAAAAAAAAAAAAAAGAGGAGAGCAATGATGATGTCAAATCGAATGAACAATACTGAGCTCTTCTGTAAGAAAAAAAAAAAAAAAAAAAAAGAAAAACTGATAAAAATGCTCAATACTTACATTAATTTAAAAGCTACAATTTAACCATCAAGTTTAAAGAGTACAGCATACACAATCATATACATATGCAACTACCTAATTTGTCTTAAATAGTATAGGTCTCAATAAAAAAAAAAAGATACACACCAAACAACCAAAACTCAATTATGATTGTGTGGAAGAAGCTATTGTATATCGATTTCTTAATGGACAAGAGGCCCATAAATGACCTCCCATATGTCATATAAACTTCATCCACTCAACTCCAGCTAATAAAGCTTTAAATCACTCGGCACTCGGACCAGGAAGGGCCTGGGGTCTTTGGCCTTGCAGCCGGCAGGCGTTTCACAAATCCGCATCAACTGACTTCTTTTATGCAAGTGTGAGAATCTTTTTCAGTGCCAGGAGAAGGAGAAGAAAAAAAAAAAAGAAAAAAAAAAGAAAAAAAACTTGCGCCTCCGTGCTGTCTTGTTGAGACACTGGGGTCCAGCTTACTCCTGCTGTGTAAGTACTCCCCCCCCCTCACATACTTTGATAAAGACCGCAAGATATCTCACCTACTTCCTACTTCAGTCCCAGGACAATACTTGAAAAGAATGGAGCAAACTCCACACATTATTAAGATGTTCTATTCCTGCGGGCGCACAGCCCAGATCTACATTTAAGAAAACATAAATATTACAAATTTTGCTGAAAGAAACTGAAGAAAAAGCTTCATTTGGAAAAAAATAAAATAAATAAATAAATATAGGTATTTAGACCAAATTCTGATCAAAACTTACCTAGAGTGGGTGTTCAAAAACAACAAACAATAACGATAACTTACATTGATGTTTCTGCATTTGGCAATTTATTATTATATTACATTATTAGTATGGGATTTTTTTTAATAGGTTTTAGGTGAACTAATGAATACACACACGCACGCACACACATACAAAAAAAAAATTATATATATATATATATATATATATATATAAATAATAATAAAAAATTAAAAAGGAGAGCAATGATGACATGTCAAATCGAATGAACAATACTGAGCTCTCCATAGGAAAAAAAAAAAAAAATAATAAAAATAAATAAATAAATAAATAAACAACAAATAAAATAATTCATCAATATAATAAAAGGGTCTTGGTCGCAGTACACTGTACCGACGGTCCCACTAAGATACAGTGCAGAGAGCTTGCAATTTTAATTAGGGATGCTTTTCATCTTCATTGCAATCCACTCCAAGCAAAGATCACACAATGAGCTCCAGAGAGTATTACATCATAAATATGCAATGTGATAAAACAGCTGCACACTTAGCGACTTCAAATACAAAAAAGGAGAAGAAAAAAAAAAATCTATGAATATGAGCGAGACTGAAACAAGCAGGCAAACACTTATCTATGCAGTTTCTTCCTACAAAGTCAGGACACGTTGCCTCTTGCAAGCAGTGCAGCGGAGCTCATCATTTTGTAAAAGTGCACACTGGCAGTTGTCTGTTTGGTTTAGATGTGCACCTCTGCAGGAAGTCAGCCTGCCTGTCCTGGCGGACGGAGCCTTGAGCGCTGACCTTTAAGACATGTCACTGCTGAAGGAAGCCAATGTCATTCATTTGCTGGAATCCAATTGGACTGGAATCCTTTTCAACTTTCCATAACATCGATACAGAAAGTATTTGTGATCGGATGGTTATTGCAAACAACAACAGCCCTTTTTTCTTCTGTCTGGTTGAGCACACCTCTTTGAGCCAATTCAGTCAAAGAGGATGAACCCAACCACCTTGACATCTCATGCACTCCGCCAAATCAAATCTCTGTCTTACTTCTGACCCGTGTTCATTCTGAACTGGTTGAACTCATCGTCTTGAGGGATAGACCGATTATCGGCCAGGCCGATTATCAACGCAAATATTCAGCATTTTTTTTTATAAATATCGACATCAGCTTTTTATCAAATCTGACGGCCAATAGTAGATCTATTTAATTTCAGGGAACAATTTCTTTAAATTTTCATTTATTTATATGAGATGTTGTTGACCGAGGAAACTCCGCACTTTCTGAAGATTTCAGATATTTTGGAAAACATTTATTTACTGGAGAAACTAATAGGGAGCCATTTACATGTTTAAGTTTTCATTTAACTTTTTTTTTTTAAACAAAGATATAAAAAAGGTCAACATTTTACAAATCTGAAAAGTTGTTCAATGAATCCTCTCCAATCCCCCCCTCCCCCAACTTGTGAATGATGAATAGTAATCGCTGGATGTTTTTCACTTCAACAAACATGATACTGTATATTAGGGGTGTTAGAAAAAATCGATTCAGCAATATATCGCGATAATACAGCGCGCAATTCTCGAATCGATATGCGGCCGAATCGATTTTTAAACATACATTTTTGTATGGGAATATTTAACAAAACGTCTTACTTAGGGTTAGGATTCACACATTAAGCATGGAAGAATGTTATATTAATGGAACATTAAGCCTTAATATTTTATTTCATTCCTGTTTAAACAAGAAACAGATTGTTTGTTAAATACAGTGGCTCAGTTATAAACCTGAATTTTCAGATAAATAAATTTTCATACAAATCTTACAGTGTACATGTACAAGTTTACTGATTAGTATTTTCTAAATTTGAGTTAAAAAAAAATATTTAAAAAATCGCAATAATCAATGTATAGATTCGCATCGGGATTAATCGGTATCGAATCAAAAGGTACTAGGCAATTCACACCCCAACTGTATACGATTCGGGCTGAATTTTGTCCGTCCGTCCCCGACCACCGGGCTCAGCAATAGTTTGATGCATCTTTTACAAACCACATAAGTTGTTTGGAGAAGCATGTACAGTAAAAGGCAAGCGTGGTGAGGTTCTGGTCTTTGTATGTGCATAAGACTAATTTGTTGACACAAGCAAACCGATGGTCAAACTGCAAATATTGTGCATGTAAACATCAATGTGAAACAACACAATCTCCTCAAACAAGTGTCTTAATTCACAGTCTGACACTTTCCAAGGAAAGCAAGATGATCATATTAACACTCATCACGATCACTTGCAACGAATGTTTGGTTTTCATTGACACCATCAGAAAAGCGTCAATTTAACTTTTTTTTTTTGTCTGTACATATTTCTTTGTTGTGGTTACTTGCAAAATAGAGGCAAAATTATTTGATTTTGCTTTATACAAAGTAGCTCTTAAGAGCATTTTTTTGTTACAAAAAAAAAGTGGTGAAAACAGTCTAATCTGATGTAACGGTAAAAGAGAGACATGGAAAAAAAACAGAAGGTGCCGAGTATCTGTGTTTCTATATTCTGCTGTGTGGGGGGAAAAAATGTGATGTCTCACATTCTGTGTAGATTCCTGGTGTCCGTTTGCCTCCCACAAGTGAGCGAGTGCGAGAGGTTTGCGTTTGTGCACACGTGAGCGAGCGTGCTTGCTGAGGGTATGTAAACCACGTGCATCCTGTATGTTGAGCCACTCGCCTGAGAATTTTTCTACTCCGCCTCACCCAAGCCTCTTTCAGAAGCTTTTTTTTTTTCTCTCAGTCTTAAAATCTTTCTCCAACACATTTGTACACATGTGCATCAAATGCAAGTGTAAAAGTTCATGTATGTGCTGTGCTTTTCCCCCATGAGTGGCTAGGACAAAGAGGAATGACATTTATTTTAGTAAAAAAAAAAAAACAGGGTTGTGACTAAAGAGTCAGTGATACTTGAAAAACGGATTTTCCTCAATGTTATTTCCCACACCAATTTTCCATAATCCATTATTCATTTTCCCTGTGGAGCCTGACCTCCATGGCTAAGAGGTCCCCCCCCCACAGCTATGCCACAAACCCGCCTCTCATGCTCGAACCACTCATCACACACACAGCTAATGAAACCAGAACGAAAACTATGCTTCCACAACGACACTGTGATAATGACACGGGTGCAAAGAAGAAGCAAGAGAAATATTGCTGTTATAGTTTAGATCAGGCATCGGCAACCTTTCCTGTCAAAAGAGCCATTTAAAGCCAAATAAATGACCAAAAATCTGTCTGGAGCCACAAAACGTTTGAAGATTGTGATGAAGGAAACAGTCTGTTAGCATTTGTCGAATGTACTGAGGGAACCAAGTTCTAATTCGAGCTGCACCAGAACACAAAATCCAATACTTTGAGTTTGAGATTCATTTTTTTCCTACCTTTCGTCATTTTTGCCATAAGTTTTCTGATTTGGGGAGGGCAATTTTGAGGACATTTTAAGATTTCTTCTTTTGTTTTTAGACATTTTATAGTTGCATTTTAAACATTTACTTTTCTGCTTTTTTTTTTTTCTTAATTTTTTTTAATCAATTTTCTGGCAATTTTGGGGATTTCTTGGACATTTTATGGTTACATTTGGAATGTTTTCTTTTTTGTTTTGTTTTTAATATCCAACTGTGACATTTTTGGCAATTTCATGGAATTTTATGATGAATTTTTGCTTTTCCTCTTCAGTCATTTTTAGGTAATTTAAAAATAACTTTTGATCTACCTTTTGTCTCTTTCTGGCAACCTAAAAATGTGAACTGATGGGTTTTTTTTTTATATCTAACTCATTTGTTCCCAAAAAACGTATAAATACATTATATTTTAACTTTTTTAGCATCCTAAAGACGTATTTATACGTTTTATATGTTGTTGTTTTTTACGTCAGAGTATACAGAAGGCTTTGATGTAGCCTCTCAACTGCAGAGAATGGTTGAAGAAATGGTAGGTAACTACCATTTCTTCAACCATTCTACAAAACCATTCTACAAAAAACAGCCAGCAGGTGGCAGTAGAGCATAAGAGATCAACCAGGGCCATGTTGTAAAAAAAGCTCATTTACCCACAGTTCTAAACAGATTTGTAAATAATGAGGAAACTTAGCTATATTCTAATGCTAATTGCTGCAAAACAGAAACCGATAGAAATATATTTTTTTCTGATGAAAGAAGACACTAATCTTTCTTTTGGTAGGTTCCATGTTTTTAAAGCAATACAACACAATATTCTGTGGTCCTTGCAAAGTCAGTAAGCAAAGGGGATTGCTTCAGTGAAAATGGCTGAGAGCAAATCATTAATTAATTTAACCCTGGAGAACCCATGGGGTCAAATTTGGCCCCTATAAATTCTGCTACTCAAATAACAAAGACCTTTTTTTTTCTTTTTTTTTACAAATTTAACTTCAAAAGTCCAGAGTGCCACTTCTGACCCCTGCATGGGGCCATCTAGTGGATGAATATTGCACTTTTTGTTAATCTATTTACATTGTTTTTTGTTAATCTATTTCATATCATGTTGCAGAATGCCTAGGAGTATGTTTTATATATATATATTTTGATAAATTAGCAACTCTGAGCTAGTTAAAAAAAAAGGGTTAAAATTGAAAAAACATATTTTGGTGTTCAGTGAACTTATAGCAGTCATTTAATGTATAATTCATAATTTTCCAAAGAAGAAAAGGGTTCTCCAGGGTTAAATAATATTTTATACAAAAATAAAACAAAAATAAAAATGTAATTTTTTTAAAATTAATTTCTACTCATTTTTTGGGGAGATCCACAGGGAGCAGAGGGGCTAAAGAGCCACATGTGGCTCCAGAGCTGCAGGTTGCAGACCCCTGATATAGAGAAATACAACGATAATACAGTAAAAAAAATAAAAATAAAAAATAAGACTTGTCTCGTTACCCTGGTGGAATGGTTCCTCTCGGAGTGGCCATAATGCGCTGAGTGCCAGGTCGGTTCAGGTTGTTCTGTCCATTGAGTGCAAGCGTGTTTTGGCCATGGGATGACATCACAGGGAAGTTGGCTGTTGACAATGGCACCTGCACCTGTTCACCTTTGGCTTGCCCGCCTCCTATACTGACATTATTGGTGGCGGCCGATGTTGGAGACCAAAGAGACGTTCCGGCAAACGTGTTGCTCTGCCGCACTGCCGTCAAGGTTCCTGTTGCACCTGCGTTGCCCGCCGCCCCTCCATGGAGCTTCCGTCGCTGAGAGGCGAGGATGGCGTTGGATGCGGCTCTCGTACTGTTGACCAGGATGCACTGCTGGCAGGAGCAGGGCTGTCCGGAGCTGGCTCCCACAGGCCAAGACTGCGACTTGGGGATGGAACCCATGATGAGCGGGTAAGCGAGATCCATACGCCTCCGAAGACGGCGTTTGCGCTGGCTCTGCTTGTTGGTTTGAGACATGCTGTTGAAGTCGATGAGGTAAGAGAAGCCAAGGGAGGTCAGATCCAACCACGGGTGCTGCTTCTCGTAGGCATTCTGGATGGTCACGCAGATCTCCATGTCGTACGGCGTCCACGAGCCATTGTCGTTCTCCCACTCCCACACTACACCTTTGCCTGGCGCAGACGACGGTTCGTAGAAGTTCCTCTGCACTGGTCTCATTGTGCCTGAAAAGACATGACGGGATTGTTATGATAGTCCCAATTTGCCGGGAAAGTCAAGTTTAAAAAAAAATTACCTTTCTTTTAATTTTTATTTTATTTATTTATTTATTTTATTATTATTTATTTTTTTCCTGGAGAATAAAATACCTTTCTCGTGGTGTGTTCTATATGACCCTATTAGTTTAGAGTGGTATTGTGATTGTGGAATATGTATTAAGCAGCAAAAACAACCCATTTTTATCCATTTTAGGCGGAGGCCATTTTGCTTGCTCAGGTAACAGCCAATCACTGCTCAACTTGCAGATGTCACATGACCAAACAGAAAACAGACGAGCCGTGATTGGCTATTACTTGAGCACCTGTGATGTCCTGTTGACAGCTTGTGGCAAAATGGCCGCCCCCTGAGATGGATAAAAATGGGTGGATTTCACTACTTAATTCATATTCCTCAAATGTAATTTTAACCAAACGCTGTCTTTAGACTGGGCACAAAGTTTCACTTGACTTTAAACAATGATTACAGTTAGCAAGGTCATTAGTAACAAATAGAATTGCTATTTTAACCTCAGTTCAAACTCTGGTTAATCCAATTAGAAAATGAATACGTGCTGAGGCAGGAACTTGAGCTGCTAATGAAGATTACTTTGTAATAAATGTGCGCAAGGCTGAAGGCATACTTTACTAATTGTCACATTAGATCAGAGGTTCATGATATTTTGGCTAGATCATCACAAAACAAGGTTGTGTAAGCTAAAAAAAAAAAGCTCAGGAGACTCAGCAGGACCATCAAATATTCAGAGAAACACAACATGGCCACACTCCTTTGCTTTTTTTTCGGTCTCTTGACTCCACCAGCAAAGCACCGATGCCCATCTACTCCTCACCCATAGTATGATGAGAGTGTGTGGTTTTAAAAATATTTTCTTTGTTGTGCCCTATAGTCCTGGAGTGTCCTCAACTTCTCAGTGGCATGCGATGAACTGACATTTAATGATATGGCAACTTATGTTTAATATACCAAGAGTACTAGATTTGTCAAGGCCCCTCAGTTTGCAGTAGTAATTTACCGTTGTGTCCACACAAAAATTCTAACATGACTTGTTGACGTTCTCACCACAACTCTCTCCATGTCCTTCCTAACAGGAAACTGAGCGAAAGTGTCCACTTCCTGACTGGTCGTGTGTGATTATAGTAGCCATCTTTCCTGCCCCTACCCTCAATGTCCTCCAGTTGTCTTTGCCTTCCTATCAAGCGAGAACACGCTGTGTGATTTATTGCCTTGCCAGACCCCACAAAAAGGGACTCTAACCTCACTGTCACTCCGGGCCAAGGCAGTTCAGGGAGAGCTCAGCTGTCCTTCCAGGTCTCAGCTGGAGGAAAACTTCCTGCAGCCTGTTTGTTGCTGGAGGCCAAGTGTGCTTCCATTTCTTAATAGCTTTGTTTTCCTCTGCCAGTGACCGAAGACCTGTCGAAATGACTTCTGAATGGCTGAACAAGTCCAATGAAACTGTAACGTCCTTGACTTAAAAGCCAGCGGCAGGAAATGAAAACAGATGTCATACAGTTTAAATGGAAGTCACCCCCCCCCCACCCCCAAAAAAAAGAATTCTTGACAATATGTTACTAGTCTAAATACAGTATTTTGGTTAATATTGCGTTATTGGAATATGAGTTAAGCAGCAAAATCCAGCAGTTTTTAATCAATATCAGAAGGCGGCCATTTTGCCACTTGCTGTCGAGTGAAAATGACATCACAATTGCTCAGACAACAACCATTCACAGCTCAGCTCCAGAAAACAGGTCAAAGCTCACCTGCTTTCTGAGTTTGGCTATGTGAGGCTCGCAAGCCGTGATTGGTCACACATTAGCTGAGCCCTGAGCAACT
The DNA here is from genome assembly GCF_051991255.1 of Vanacampus margaritifer. NCBI lineage: Eukaryota > Metazoa > Chordata > Actinopteri > Syngnathiformes > Syngnathidae > Vanacampus > Vanacampus margaritifer. The sequence goes on along the minus strand of NC_135434.1, from coordinate 15,622,615 downwards.
GTGATGTCATTTTCAGTCGACAGCAAGTGGCAAAATGGCTGCCCCGAGATGGATAAAAACGGCTGGATTTTGCTGCATAATTCATATTCCACAGATGTAATATTAATCAGAATGTCATGTTTAGACTTGTGAGGTCACATATAACATATTATTGTCAAAAAAAAAAATAAGGTTGACTTCCCCTTTTAAAACACTATGTATAGGGACACAATGCCAATACAGAAAGTGTTAATGGAAAAACGTTTTTTGTTTGTTTGTCAAATTTACAACTTCTTGTTGATTATACACAATATCAAAAATGTAGTTCACTGATGAGGAGGGCCTGCAAATGACTAAAGCGTATCAATGTGAGTGTGAAGCAAACACCTCTGATAGAAATTGTTCAACCACAAGCCGTGTCACAAATCTTCAAATCAATAAAGAGCATGAGATTTACGTGTGTTGTAATGGAAGCCGTTTCTGGGGCGACACAGTGGTGAGCGTAATCGATAGTATACGGCATGTGAACGCTAACAATCGTCTGTTCCCTGAGCAGGGTGCCGGCAGCCAACTTCTCAGTGTTCCTCTCCACAGTCTGCCTTGGCTGTGCACCAGCACTGTCTTTCAGAGCCGTTCCTCACATTTTCCACTCACCGGACTCCATCCTGGTCTCACACACAACTCTTGGACAAGGAGCAAACGTCTGCGTCGGTGAGTTAAGGCCCGTATCACCTAATGAAGGCTTTTTCCCCTTTAGTGATACTGTACCATAATCACAAGCTTGATGATATACCCTTAACTTTTCCAATTTCGCCGAGCCTGAATTAAGCCTATTAAAAAGTCTTTTGTCTTTTCAAAGTCACTTAATAATCAGTTTTTCCTACCTCACCTCATTTGACATTTTTGTGAGTATGTTTCTCAGGCTGTGGTTATACAAACAAAACTGGGTCCCACACTTGCTATGTGACTTTTAGCATCATGAAGTCTCAGGATATCAACACCTTACTGTACATTTGCATCTGAGCAACCTGCTGTTCCAAGTCAAATTTTAGCTTGATCTGATCAACAGTTTCTGAGATTTTGCAGTTTTCACTTTTTCGCAAAAATAGCTGGGGCAGCCAAATTTCAAATTGCCTTTTTTCAGCAACTACTGGTTCAATTTAAAAAACAAAACAAAAGCGAGGTATTTCTGAAACAGGGAAATTATAAGGTATCGAAATCTGGCATTTGAGTACTTTTGACAGAAATTACTTTAGGCTTATGTTTTGACCTTGAAATACACAATAAGTTACACGCCCAACCTCAACAACACAAATACAAAAGAAAGATAGCCATATGTGTCATTTGGATTCGTTATCATTTCCCCTTTCCAGAGATACCCTGGTTTTTGCAATCTGACCGGTGGTTGCTGGAAAATGGGAATTTCACCCTTTTTCGCAAAATAAATAAATGAATACATTTGCAATTTCTCAGGAAACTGTTGAGCCGATCAAACTGAAATTTAAATGTTGTCTTTCCATGTTACGAATGATCCCTACATCACATTTCACTCATATTGGAAGGGTGGGATTTTAAAATTCTGGATGATCTGAGGTGCAACGACCCTAATATCCTACTAAACCTCATGACACCACATTGAATTTCACTAAGTCCTACGCATCAAGATGTTTTGACAAGGTGGTACTTCAATGTTTTCGTTCGTGTTTTAGACTTCAAACACATCATGAGTTCATTTGAAAGCCACAGAATAACACAACCATAAAAGTAAAACCGCAAAAACTGCAGATCCACTCAAGATGTTAATTTATTGAGTTGGTTGTAAATAAAATAACTGAAGCCTATTAGAGGTTTGCACTTAAAGAAAAAAAGTGCGGCATGGCAAAGGGAAAAAAGCACTTTCCCAAAAAAAAAAAAAACTCACGCACATAAATCCAAGTTGGAAGAGAAGATGAAGAATCAGAATGCTGCCAAGTGGTTAAAAATATGTTGTACACTACTGGGAGAAAGCATCTGGTCCAAACAAATCCGACATTGTAATTCGTGAGGGCACATTTTCTGTTTTTAATGTTTAAGGTTCTCTGTTCATAAAGCTGCCACCGTCATACCTGTGCAGTCCAAGTGTGCTGCGAGAGCGATTAGCTGCTCATTAACAACCAAGCTGAGATCAGGCACCATAAAAACGAGGACGACAGTCAGCATTAAGCTGCTTTAACAGCATTGTAGGTTTCAATATCACAGCTCTGCTCCTCTTCTCTCACAGAATCACACATTAAAGCTCATTTTCTATGCTGCTACGACACGTTCATTTGCAGCTCTTTACAATGTACTCCTATAGTGAGCTGCCACTCGGATTCCCGCAAGCTTCATTCGGTCTTTGTTGGCAAACACGATGGATGCACAAAGCCAAAGCCTTGGTTATGCTAACTTGACAGAGATGGTAAGCAAAGGGGGGAGAAAAGAGGAAGAATAATCAAGGAGGTCTATGATTGGTGGAGGATTTGTGCAAAGGAACAAGAAAAAGAAAGAAAGAAAGAAAGAGGGGTGTTTATCTTTGGTCGAAGCCTAGAAAGTAAACACTGCAATAGAAAGGGTCCCATTAATAGGTTCTCATTCTGCTACCAGAAAATTGGGAGAAAAGTAAAAAAGTGGCTCAACTACTCAGCAAAGTGAAGACATCCTCTGTTCTTTCAACTCTCATACGTGTCTTTTGGGACATGTCTGCTTTCTGTCCCCAGAGTACACCTAAAGAGAGAGGCAGCATTCAGTTTTAAACAATGCAACAAATATCTGGAACAAAATCCCCCAAAATGAGATTTGCAGAAAATTACTGTCACGTCTTGTAAATTAAGACTTGAGGACCTGCTGCCTTGTATTAAACCAAATTCAAACCTACTCTACTCTGAATAGTAACTTACAGTCATTTAGCTGATATTTAGATGTTTTTTTTTATTTTTATTTTTTTATTAAAATGTTTCATATCTCAAATCCTCTTTTTGGGGGGGTGGGGGGTGAACTGGCACATTATTTTTTGTTTATGCTAATGTTTTGATTAAATTTAGATTTTATATTATGCAAAGCACTTTGAAGTGTAGAGCCATTCCTGTTGTTTATTTTGTTATTGTCATGTAAACCTCCCACCACTTGGGGGAGCTGTGGCGCCAATTTGACACAAGTCTACTTAATCAATGGGATGATGAGACGCAGGAGTTTCTACGTTCTAGTGGGGGAAGGTAAATAGTTTTAGACCGTGGACGTGGTGGAATGTGTTCGTGGTATCAGTTTTTTTGTGTGTGTCTATTTTGGAACAAAATAGAAACTAACCATAAGTAAATCTTCAATGTAAATTTGAAACCGGTAGACATTATGTTATTTAGCCACAGGTCAAAACAAACAAAAGGAGCAGACTAGTTTCAAGTAATATATCAGCAGGTATTTGTGTAAAACAACAAGTACAAAAATAATTTGCAGTTGGTCCACGTACAAACTCCAGTCAGCGCAGCCAAGCATCAGACCCTGCAGCAACCTCCAGAATTTGTGGATTTCGTGATTGTCCTCGCCACTGACTCACCGCGTGTGGGAATGACAAGAAGGCTCATGCACATGTGCCGGTCTACCTGCGTGTGCATGAATGCTAAAAAGAGGTTCGTGTTGAGAAGATAGTGTAAGTGCGGCTGAATGCACGTCTCTTGCATTTTTGAGTTTCACGGCACCATGAGTCCGCTTCACGACATTATTCTTTGCTGTGTCAGGGGAGAGAGAAGATTACTGCCAAGTATATCATTGATTGCTACACACATTTGAAAATGTTTGGGATTGAATCCGTGTGCTTCACAACAGTGCAACAATGAGGCTTCAATTTTCTCAAACAGTATTTGTCTCAGACACCAGCCAATTGATGACAGCAAAGTTCTGGAATCAATCCAGTTTGAAAGCAACTCTGCCAAACAGAGAACAAACAAAAGTAAACGAGAATTTTGAATATGTATACAATTGGGAATAACACAAATAAAAAGAGTGTTTGGGAAAGTCAGAAGAATAATTTAATAATTTACATTAAAAAAGTAATACTACTGTATGTTTTTTTGCTTCGATCACCACAAACGCATGAAATGCAACAGCATTAATGAACATTAAGATTCCCCATTCTGAAAATAATCTTGATCCACTGCAACATCTATTCAATACCACACACATACAATTACCTCAGCCAGTTAAGCTGCAGATCTCGCTTGCATGTGACCACACTATATTTCATGTCAGGCCTCACACACAGACGATATATTTATCAGCGTTGTATCCTGCCTACTCAGCAAAAAAATTACTTGAAGACGTACTGTGCGAGAGGATATGTTGAGGAACAGCTCATGCAGTTATGTTCAGAAAATGACCTTGCAACCTTGTTATATGACTGGATCAAGAGATGATCACAGGCAGGTTTAAGACGAGCTGGCTAATTCATTAAAACAAGATAGATTTGGCCTTTTTGAATGCAAATTCTGCATTGGCTACGCTCTTTTCAATGATAGCAGATCGAAAAAAGAAAGAGACCACAAGAGGAGCTGGGGCTACACTATAGCTACGCTAACTTGCCTTCTAAAGTTAAAGTGTTACGAACTTATTCCGTTCCGTGACCTCGTTTGCAACTTGAAACCAGTGATAATTTTGTCGACAAAAAATGACAATTTTTTTTCCCCCCAGACGAAAATGAAACAAAAACTAAAATAGAAGCCATTCATTGAGACGATGACGATAACTTAATTGACTGACAATTTTGTCAATGACTAAAACAATACAGTGACGAAAATTCACAAAATCCAGTCAGAAGAAGGAATGAAATGCGGGTGAGAGAAAAGAACCACGCAGAAACTACTCACTGCATTTTATTTAATGTTCAAGCATGTTAAAATTAATTGTGTGTAAGAATAATCATAGGCAATTATGTACTTTTTTTTTTTATTTAGGTGAAAATTAAGTTTTAAGATAAGGCATATTATTGTCAGTTCAACATGTTTCATTGAAACAAGTTTAATAAAGACACCGTTGTGTTAAATGAGTCTTGTGTGTTAAACTAAAGTTACAAATAGGTGTGTTATAATATTGTGTATAAAAGTTGTATGCTGAAGGAAAAACAAAAACTGCTATTTATTTCCATCAACTAAAACTGGATTAAAACTAAAACATAATCAGATGACTACATTATGACTAAAAAATATATTTTTAGTCAAAAGACTATAAATAAAACTAAATAAAAATTTCTTGTCAAAATGAACACTGCTTGAAATGTTCAGAAATCAAGGTGACTTTTCCCATTGAAATGAATGGAAATGCAATTAATCCGTTCGAGTCCTCGAATTATGTTAGGATGATGGAACTTGCAGTTGAATCATGCACCAACAAACAATGCAATCATCGTCGTAATGGGGTGTCAGGTCAACTCTCAATTTGCATCGTCTCCTAACCATTCCGTTATAAGCACGCTATTCTAATTAAATTGCTTGTATTGGATTCATTAATAGGTGAATGCAAATACAGAGATTCCTTCAAAGTTGCCTGTAAATGAGCCGTGCACACGTTACTGATGACAACTTCTGGATCCACGACGCAAGTTAATTTCACAATCAAAGAGTGACGATTTTGAAAAGGATCTCTATGGAGTACACGTTCGAGAAAACTATTTGGTGGGTACGCACACATTTCCAAGTTACGCATTGTGGGTGTGAAAGAAGCCCCAAAGTCCCCTTTTGCATTGTCAGTTTTGATCTTGTTTATTAACATTGTCTATGTGAATGCTAACAAAAGGGAAAAGTAGATGTCATAGAAGTTTCAGCGCATTAAAGTCGTTAATAGTAAAACATGAAGGCCTTGCATTGTGTGATGTGTGAAAGTTCACACTGACTGTCATATGCTTTCTAGCAAGTGTGAAAAGCCCACTGCGAGAGCGCACACTGGGACAATGAGTCTCAAAAGCACCTTGGGCTTTAATTTTGGATTCAACAATTTATCATGCTGCCACTGCACAGTCGTGGCCTAAGAGCGTAGAACGAGAGCAAACCCCAACGTGACGCGCTTTCGGTTCTCTGCGACGGATGGCGGCCCGAGTTGCGTCAGTGTGGCTTTGCTTTCAGTTAAATGACGCTTTGTGCGAACGTCACACTACCCACTTCTATCCAACCAACTTACACTCTGTGTAACACCACAAACATCTGCCTTCTATAGAATATAGACAATAGGCTATTATATTCGTCGGCCATTTTGTCTCAACTTGAGCTTTTGTTCTTGTAAAGCCAGAGCAGATTGTGAAGACATGCACAATTGTGTCACGAAGATATGGACAGAAAGGACAACAACCCAGAGTTCAAGGTCATGACCAGTAGAAAAAAAAAAGTGCCAGCTGACAGATTTTAAACCATCCTGGAAACATATTTAAGGTATATTAGCTCTCATCCAAAACTGTTCTGTGAAATTCTTAAAACTGAGGGAAGATCACTGAAAATGATCTGACAGTTTTAAAGATAAACACTAACAGTGCTGTAAGGATTTGCTCTGACCTAAAAAATTGGGTCTACCAGTAATACAGATAAGATTTTTTTTTTTTTCCTACCTCAGCCATCGCAGTCAGATATCAGATATCTTTATAATCAACCTGACGGAACGGCTTCCAATAGAAGTGTTTATCCATCTACAGATCATAGACTACATTACAACATTTGGACTCCTAAAATGTTAAAGCGCGTCCGTTTTAAAAAGCTTGCTAGTGAGGATTATCTTAACAAGCAGGCAAATGTGCACAGCTTGACAACGTCATTATGCCGCCGCCCTCCTCCTCCTGGATTGTCACTTTTCATCAGGAAAACACTCCGCCTCTAACTCGCGTCCTCTTCTCTTCTCACCTCGTCCATGTCCCGGCGACATCCAAGTGGAATCCGGCCAGTAGGTTTGGCTACAAGTGACTTTGGGCCTTGCCTTGGCGAGGGCTCGCCGTTTATGGGGGGAAATAATAAATCAGGATTATTATTGTTATTTTTATTCATTCATTTCAAAATGTCATTTCAACCATCATGCCCTCACGCCTAACGATCCGTGAATGTTGAACATTTTATTCTTGAACACTAGTGTTTTTGTAAAGTACAAAATGACCTTGTAACTATCACGTGGAATTCAATTCAATTCTCTCGTACTTTCGTTCTGCTGCAATTTTGTTGCATTGCATCTTTGCACGTGCATTCGGTGAATAAGCATCTTCCTTATCTCTTCTTTTGTATTTAATTTATCTCATTTTCATCATAAGACTTTTTAAACCTATTTAACCCTGGAGAACCAAAGAACCCTTTTCTTCTTTGGAAAATTATGAATTATACATTAAATGACTGCTATAAATTCACTGAACACCAAAATATGTTTTTTCAATTTTAACCCTTTTTTTTTTAACTAGCTCAGAGTTGCTAATTGATCAAAATATATACATAAAACATACTCCTAGGCATTCTGCAACATGATATGAAATAGATTAACAAAAAAAAAACAATTTTACCATCTGATGGTTTGCTGAGAAGATGGTTTTGTTTGGATTGATTTCCAGCTCAACAAAACAGCATGTTGGCAGCCATCTTGTCACCACCACTCTGGCTCATGTAAGTGCAATATTCATCCACTAGATGGCCCCGTGCAGGGGTCAGAAGTGGCACTCTGGACTTTTGAAGTTAAATTTGTAAAAAAATTAATAAATAAAAAAGGTCTTTGTTATTTGAGTAGCAGAATTTATAGGGGCCAAATTTGACCCCCTGGGTTCTCCGGGGTTAAGACAAAAAAATATATATATATATATATATTTTTTTTTTTTCACAACCTTATTGGCAATACAAAACAAAACGTGTGAATGTGCGTTAAATTATTTCTCAAATATATTAAATATCGCAATATGAGGATGTCTTCGTCCACACACATCAGCAGCATCAGAGGAATTGCTGTTACCAGGCTACGGACGATTTTATTATTATTATTATTTTTAAACTATTATTAAAGACATCACGTTTTGCTTTCTCGCTTTGTGCGCCACTCTTTATAAGCCAAGGCGATGCAGTAAGATCAGTGGTAAGTCCTCAAACGCTACACTCAAATATGGCAGACAGTAACCTACAAATAACAACAATAAGTCAGGCAAGGGACCATCCACACTGCATTTATAGTATTTTGTTGACAGTATATCACATTGATATTTAGTCAAAGCTTTCTCATCATATGCTCCGATTGTTCAGCTGGCATCTTAAAAGCATAAGATCAGTATTCAAAGTCAGAGTATGCACTGTATTTAGATGCCTCTCGAACTTTCCTTATTAGGTACTAGAACTCCCCTTTCTGCACAATTGAGAAATCCTCTCCGTTCGCATTGTTTACAGAAACTGCCAGCTGCAAAGAGATACCTAACGTGGGAGATCGAGCTGCACATTTTTTCCACACAAGATAAGATTTATAAATGAGAGTGAGGGGTGCAGATGCCAAACAAAATCTATCTCCTCCTGAGGTTACTCTTGAATCATTACTTAGGTTTTAAATCTGCAACTGAGAACCAGAAACTAAACCTAAAATTCTCTCTGCAAAGTATTTTTTTTGGGACAAAACTAGACACAAAAAAAGTGTGGGACAAGCAACAATATTTGCCGGCAACACAAGCTAAATCCGAGAAAATCCTTCACACACCAAGTACATCAAGTCAAGTCAATATACAGGCATGTTTGTTTAAGAAATAAAAAAAATCAAGTGGGGGGGGGGGGGGGGGGGCTACAAATTTCATTTGACCGCAATTTTAATGACATCTTAACTTTGACTGCCAGACGTTTTCAGAAAAGGGATGCCGTGGGTGCCAGCCGATTTAAGCATTTTGACCGATCATTTGACTGATCTTTCAAGGTCCACAGAAAATTATGTGTTTGGACTATGGAAACACACATACTACCAAATGAAAGATTGGACTCTCATCTTTCATCAGAAAAAAAAAAATGTTTCTACCTTATTCCGTTTTTGAGTAATAGCAAATGGTTAGTTTCACCTCTGTTTTGAAACAAACGTCTTTTAACGTCTTTGGCACTCCTCCATAGGATTTTACTAAACGTTATTTAACGTTTTTGGCAGTCAAAGAGTTAAGACACCGAGGGACTGTGGCCATGTTTACATGGACACATTTAATCAGATTAAAAGCTTGATCTTATCAAAAATGATTCCCGTAAACACGGCAATCGGAATATTCTGACCCGATTAGACTCAATCGGATCAAAATTTGCTTCCGATTGACGGGGGTGAGTTTTGCCGATTCTTATTCCAATCAACATGGGTGAAAACAGTTCAATCAGAACGGCCAGGCTGTGTCCGATATGTGCATGTTCCTCTTGATGTAAATGCGTCGTGAGGTCGTCATTTCCGCATATTAAATTAAAAGGTTTGGTGCAAATCAACGGGCTCGGCACAAGATGTATTTTCGAGAGTTTGTGAACTCCCAAATGCCACGAGAATTCATCTCGCAGAGCAAGGTTAGTAATATTCTGAGAAGAAACACAAATTTACGAGAGAGAAAAAATATATATATCGCAGATTTGTGACAGTATAAAGTGGCAAATTTGCGAGACAAAAAAGGGAGAAACTTGCAAGAACTAACCATGTCATAATAAGCATTCGCCCTTTTGGGTAAGTGTTGGGTACAAGTCACTCAATTGATGTGTTGAATCTGCTGTTCTCAGTCATTCACTTGCATTGACCTAAAGTATACTAGCTTCTTTTTTTTTTTTTTTTTTTTCTCTCTTCTTTTTCTCAGAAGAGCTCAGTATTGTTCATTCGATTTGACATCATCATTGCTCTCCTTTTTTTTTATTTTTTTTTATTTTTTTTAAAAACAACAACAAATCAATTAAAAAAATTTTAATATATATTTTTTTTTTTTTAAATACATATACATATATATACATACACACACATACATATATATATATATATATATATATATATATATATATATATATATATATATATATACTTTTTTTTTGTATGTGGGTGAGTATGTGTATGTGCGTGTGTGTGTGTGTGTGTGTGTGTGTGTGTGCGTGCGTGCGTGCGTGCGAGCGTGTGTGTATTCATCAGTTCACCTAAAGCCCATTAAAAAAAATCCCATACAATCTGCTGTTCTCAGTCATTCACTTGCATTGACCTAAAGTATACTAGCTTCTGATTGGTTCGTGTTAGTCAGCTGATAGCGGGTCAGGAAGTGTTGTCGCTGTAACTTGCCGTGTTTAAGGTTTTAAAAGTTTAGAAATCCGTCTCCATCCTGCCTATTCATTTGAAAAAGATTGTTCCATTAAGCACTTCTTCACGTTTTATAGCTCCTGGTTTTCTTGCAAACCTGCGAGTTTTTTTCTTGCAAATTTGCCACATCGTTACAAATCTGAGCGTTTATTTCACGTAAATTTGTGAGTTTTTTTCTCTGAATATTACACCCCCTCTAAAATATATTTATCCGTAGCCCTGATATGCTGCCGTACAAATGAAATCATCTTGATAAATAGATTGCAATGGATGGATGGAAAAACAGTTTAAAAACCAGGATCAGATTTTATCTCTTAAAATCACCATTTTTCATCTTGGCAGCAGCTCTACATTTATGATCTAATGTATTTTGTGCAGGCTATTTTTATGCTAGTTCCAGCTGCCTATGTGCAGTGTCACAACGACCTTCTCGGGAAACTTTTCATCAGCCTAACCCGTCTGCCAGCACATAATTGCATCGGCGAGTGCCTTAAAACACCAGCCACCTTTTTTTCCCGCGCCACCTTGACAACTTAGAAGTCATTCCTGAGTGCGCGCGTGCTCGTCTATGTGTCACTTCTGCATCGTGGCAAAAACAAAAGTCAGGAAGCAAAGGCAATAAGTGCAGTGTGAAACAGAGGCCACAAGAGTGGGTACATGATGGATATGGCAGATAAGCTTGTGTGTTTTGCAGGTGGGAGTGGGTGTAGTGAAAGGGGATCAGTCTACTCAAGTGTTTAGAGGTTCAAGCAGCCCTCGGGGGAACCGAACAGATCAATGTTGCTTGGCTGGGAGCCAAAAACTGCCTTCTGCCAGATATTCAGCCATGCTATCCATAAAACTCCACGCTTCAACTGCACTGCATATGAAGCACTAAGGGGATTCCTCCAAAGGCAAGTCTTTGACATAGTGATAGACCGATATCGTTTTTTTCAAGACCAATACCGATTATTAGTAGTCAAGGGGACCGATAACCGATATTTGGAGCTGATATTCATTTTCAGTAAAAGAGAAAATATGATCATTAAAAAAAAAATAAATTCATTATATAATACGACAGCGTATTAGGGCCACATATAAATATATTAGGGGTGGGAATCTTTGAACGTCTCAAGATTCGATTCCGATTTTTGGGTCTGCGATTCGATTAAAAATTATTTTTTTTATTCAAGATGATTTGATTGACAATGATTTTTGCTTCAATCTATGGATGTGCAAGGAATTGTAATGATCTACTCCAGTCTGACTCGCTAATGCTAATTAGCGCGCTACTCGCGGCACTTTTATCACTCAAAAGAATAGCTCCGCACTGCAAAAAAACAACAACTTTTATTGGAGTAACTTGATCGTGACTTTTTCCTTCTACTCTCTAATGTGGCTACAACTTAACAATGTATCATATCGCGTGAAACCACACTGCCCCTAAGTGGCCAAATCGGGTGCAACATGAACGCTCCAAATAAAGGCACACACAGACCAAGACAGTATAAAATAATTTAAATAAAATCGATTTTGGGACATTCAAAATCGATTCTGAATCGTATTAAATGAGAATCACGATGAGGATCGATTTTTTGGCACACCCCTAAAATATATATCTATATTTTTTAGAGGGTGGGGGCAATATTCCGATAAAAAAAAACTCGCAAATTTGCAACTTTTTAAAGTCGCAAATTTGCAACTTTATAAAGTCATACTTCATAAAGTATGACAAGTAATGTTTAAATTAAGAATTAATCTGTCTCCATCCTGCCTTTTCATTTTATAGACAGTGTCCCATTAACCACCAATGAATCCTCACGTTAGACTATAGCTACACTACGTGTATTTGTCGTAAGTTTTTTTCTCGCAAATTTGCCACTTAATAAAGTCACAAATTTGAGAGTTTTTTTCACAAAAATTTGCCACTTTATGATGTCGCAAATTTGCCACTTTATAAAGTGGCAAATTTGAAAGTTTTTTTTTTCTTGGAATATTGCCCCTGCCCTCAAAATAATAATAATAATAATTGACGTGGCCCTAATACGCCGTCGTAATATGAAGATTTGACAGCTTTGTTTAAAAAAAATGTTTAGAAAAATTGCATGGAGCTTTCAGGGTCATCAGCATGTGTTAAAACCAAATTAAAAACTAAGCAAGTAAATAGTTCCCTAACGTTTTCTATTGTATATAAAGCTTTCCAAAATGTCAACATAATTTCTTAATTTTCTTTCTTTCTTTCTTTCTTAATTTTTAAAAATAAAAAGTGTAGGGAGTTCCCAGTGACAGCATAATTTTTTATGAAGTGGTAACAAATATATAAACGAAAAGTTCCCTGTATCTCACTGAGTGACAAATGCATGCGACTGTAGCTAATTTAAGGTTTTTGTCAGGGTTCGTAAAAGGTTTCAAAAGAGCTTTGCAGACAGTGAAAAATGGTCTGAATACGTTTGAAATGTCTCTGCGACAAGTATAAACTGTGAACGTCTTACAGATCATGTTGAAAACCTTCAATTCGTTACGTTCGCAAGCATTCACCGCTCAGTGACATGCCAACTTTACCGGCCGTCAGATTTGATAAAAAGGCCAATGCGGATATTTGTCAAAACGCCAAATAGCGGTACAGATAATCGGCTGGTGCCGATATTTATCCCTAGAGGTTGTTCAGAGAACCAGGCAAAATGGATGTCATTTTTATTGCAGACACTTTTCTAAAGACCACATCTGTGATGCACATTTTGCTGATGTATGTCGTCAGATTAGCATAGCCACCATCTCATTAATTCGAGAAACTCACTAGCACATTTAAAAGATGAACAGATGAGCCCCAAGCCCTTGCAGAAGAAACCACCTAAAAACGACCTTGAGGCTCCTCTACCCTACTAGAAAACCGATTCTGACCTCCTGAGCCACAAGAGAAACAATAAGCAAACACTCAATACATGTTACACTCTGAACGCATCATGGCCGTCGGATCGATGGCTGCGGCGTGTGGTTCAACCATTTGCAAGACATGGCTGGCGCGTACACAATAAGAACAAAGAGGAGATGGCAGCAGGTGACCACTCGGCCGCCGTCCGTCAGGCCTTCGTGCGACAGGTTTATACCAGCCGTGGGGGAAGGTAACACACACACACACACACACACACACACGCAACATGGCAACAAGGAGCGATAAACGTCAGGCCGGCGTGCCGCGCTCAGCTCTGACAAATGGCGGCTTGGCTCAGCTCGCAGCCAACACAGACACACGCCAGTTAGTGAGCATGTCTACACGACAGACGCCGACCGCCTGACAACATGGACGCTCCCTACTTTTCCAACATAAAACAAAACAAGTAGAAACGTTTGGAAGGCGTCGGAGGAGAATCGCATGGTGTTATTATAAACACGCTACGTTTTATAGATTTTTTTTGTATTAGCAAGGGAGCTACACTGTTCAATGTCATGGAGTGGAATTTATAGACTGAGCAAAACCCCATTAGTAGAACACGCTCACATGCGCACACACGCACGCACACACACACAAAGGATGTTGACAACTATCAATACAGCTCAAGGTGTTACAGTGATTTGGAGTCTTGCTTTGTGTGCCAGAATAATGCATGTAACCTCACGGGACACTTTGGCGACCAAATACAATCAAACACTGCACAGGAGTAAGCGCCAAACTGTGTTTTTTTTTTTGTATTAACTCTTTGACTGCCAAAAACGTTAAATAACGTTTAGTAAAATCCTATGGAGGAGTGCCAAAGACGTTAAAAGACGTTTGTTTCAAAACGGAGGCGAAACTAACCATTTTCTATTGTTGATTACACAAAAACGGAATACGGTAGAAACAAACTTTTTCTGATGAAAGATGAGAGTCCAATCTTTCATTTGGTAGTAGGTGTGTTTCCATAGTCCAAACACATAATTTTCTGTGGACCTTGAAAGATCAGCCAAAAGATCAGTCAAAATGCTTAAATCGGCTGGCACCCACGGCATCCCTTTTCTGAAAACGTCTGGCAGTCAAAGAGTTAAAAATAATGTTTATGAGTGTACCTATTGTTGTGGCCGGTGGGCGTAAAAACAAATGAGGGCACATTTACATAATACAGATTGATGCAGGTCACCTTGGATGCACACGTGAGTCATTTTGTATCGCTCCGTGGATGTTATGCAATATCATTAAATGATATCAGAGAAAGAGTTTTCCTGTCAACCCCCCCCACCCCCCTCTTACGTTGATAGGACGGCTTCCTGTAGTGACGCTCTCAATACACCACACATGATATAAACGTGGTGGAATTCACTGACGTGCAGTGACTGAGTCAGATATAAAAAATAAGAACCCAAAAGAGAAGATTAACCTATATTTCAATTTGGACCTTCATTTTCAAAGAAGGTCAATGTTGAATTTCTGCATAATGTTTTCAAAGCTTTGGATTATGCTTCAATCAATTCCACCACTGTTCAACAATGTGATAGCGAGACAAACAAAATCATATTTATTTTAAATGTCAACTTCATTGTTGTAGTTTTCTTGCTGATCTTTTTTTTATTATTATTTAAAAAAAAAAGCATTTTGGTCTTCCCTTTATATTTACTGTTATGAAAACCCGATTGAACAGGAAATACGCATTCAGCTATTTTAATGACATAAGTGATAATTACTTGATTAAAAAATTAATTATGTAGGGCCGGCGGCTGGGTTGAAAATTTTTTTGGAATAATCTACATTGAAGCAATTTTCCTCTTTGAGACTGATATTGATTCATAAAACCATGAATTGATCATTTCAATGTTTTTTTCTCATAAATTCATAAGGAAATAGAATTTTGAAGGCCACCATTTTTTGGTATCTTACCGTTTTCTTGAAATTTACTGTCCACGTGTATTTTCTTACATTTATGAAAACGGCTGACTTATTGCGCTTTAAGACAATTCAGAATATTTTTTAATTTATATTTACAATGATTGAATTCATCTCATCCTTGCTTATGTAACACTTAAGTGATTATAACATGATGATTTATGTTACTAATAAAAGTAATTTAACCAGTTGCTGACTCCGCAAAATTGTATTTGGAATTCAATGTTTGCGGCATTTTTATCATCTCCTTGATATTTAAGAAGACTTGATGTTCCATAATTAATATCGGATCGAAATCGAAATGAACTCTTGTGAATGGAAATTGAATCGATTAAGAATATTGGAATCGATACCCTGCCCTAAAAAAAAAAATCAGTGGAGACCATAAAATATAATAAAACATATTTAATTTAATTATAAGTTGTTGTTTTTTTCTATGACTCTTCACATGCAGGAAAAGGGACAACAGGGGGGGGGGGGGGGGTCACTGCCTCACTTGCCTACCCTGACCACACGTCTCTGGGTGGGGACAGATCTTGGCTCCAAAGACTGGGACAGCAGCCAAATGAACTCACACACACGTCGGAGACCAGCTTTGGAGAACATACGAAGCTTCAGTGGAGCGGTAGAGCAGAAACCAAAAACCAAACAAAAACATCTGGCCTCATTTAAAAAAACTCTCATCTGTGTAAATTACACAGAACCAAACAAAGACTGGCCTGACTGCCTTTTGCTTTGAAGTGACATGTGCTGCACTTTTATCGTGTGATATACGTCAAATCGGAAACTTTGTTCATGTCACGAGAGTGACGGCTGGCTTTTAAACGGCACGCTCTGCTCACGTCCAAATGGAGCCACATTTAAAAAGGAACGTGATCAAAACAAAGCGTCCCACAGTAATTGTACATTTGGAATTCTTACGTCCCACTTCAAACTCATCACATAGATCTGACATCCGGAGAAGCGACCTTTGCCCCCCGAGCTACAGGACCCATTTACTTGATGAATGTGTCTCCCCGCCGACATGGTGCCCTTCAGCAAGGTCGCGGCATGCCAGCCACACTTACGAATGAATAAATGATTGCAGCACCTTTTCAAGCGTTTGGATGCTCCCAAAGTCCCAAAGAAGGCCGCCCGGGACATCGACGACTCTCGTTCGTTCCCTTGAACGTTACATAAGACTTGTGTGGCTAACGCATCAAGGCTTTGGTTTTAATCAGTCCCAAAGAGAGATGACGTGACATCATTTGCAAAGGAAACACGATTTCCCTAATTATAGATCGACATCATATTTCAACAACTGCTTATGGGCCACACTAGAGAAGCCATCAAACCCATACATATTCTTTGTCCCAACTGTGAAGCAAAAGCCGAAAGTGTTACCAACACTGACGTGTCTCTTACCCGTGTCCTGTCGAAACTGATGCATCGACTGCAGGTCGATGATGTAAGGAGACAGCTGGCCGTCCACCTGTCCCAGAACCACAGTTCCTCGGGCGTCCCCCTTCAGGATGTTCTCAATATGATGGCACACCGCCGCGCTGTAGGGCCTCCAGCGCCCATGTTCGTTCATCCACTCCCAGACCACCACTCTGGCCAGATTCTGGGGAGGGTATCCCAGCCCATTTGCAGGAAGCAGCAAACCTGGACCGGGGCGCGCCATTGTCCCTCGCGGGTTAGACAGAGAACCACCTGTCAGTCAAATATCACTCCGGGACATGTCATCAGCGCCTCAAAGGAAGGCGGTTTAGCTCAGTGGCTTTCAAGCAAGCAGCCTTGCCGGGGTCATGGTCCTCGGCTGCTTTCTGTAGCGGGCTCCCTGCTCCTTGATCAACAACAGCAGCAGCCTCCAGGGTCCGAGGTGGCAGATGTTAAGGAGCTGCAGCAGCTCCTCCTCATGAGCAGGTAAACAGGGGGAGGGGTGACTTGCTGTAAAATGACAGGAAGGTGAACAAATGCTGAGTTATGGCTTTTTTTTTAGACCCAGTTGGGTCCATAGCTTGTATTGTGTCTACATCGTTGGACGGTATTTCATGTAACTACTGTGTGCGATGGAAGAAATGATCTTCAGGTTGGAGTAGGGTGACTGATGCTATCAAGAGCCTAGCAAAGAAAATACAATCTTTCTTGTATAGAAAATGACTCTGGCTGATGCAATTTTACACAATGTCACATTTTGGCTTATTTAACATGCAGTCTCATTACGTTGATGGTATCATACAGACCTGTAGGCTGCAGATGTGGTGCCTCACATCTGTCAAACAGAAGCTACATTTCACTGGCCCCGCTCGACAATTTCAAGGATCAAACGAGAAGAGGGGGAAAAACGAAAAAAATATATATTCCAAACAACGCGATGCTTCACATTTGTTGATGTGGGGAAAAAAACGTGAAAATGAAAAGGTTCTTCTACAACCGCGCACCGCAACAACCGTCCAACATCAACGCAGAAAACAGGAGTCGTCGCTTCTTGAGTGTCGCTTGTCTGCTTTGCCAGTTTGTTGCTCCGCCGTGCTCGACCGCCTCGACGTGCCGCGGGGACGCGAGAAGTCACCGTCCACGCGCACAAGTCCAGCAAACGTCACATTTTCTAGCTTGAAACAATTAAAACGCCGATGCCCGAGCGCACCTGTATGGTGAGTGGTTGAAAATTCAGCCAAGCTGACAAGTACATTTTATAAAGACAAATATATTTCCGGTGTTATGTTTCAGAATAAAAGCTATGCTGAGCTTTTTTATTTTTATTTTATTTTTTTACGCGGCTATTCTCATGTAGCTATTGAAATAACGTTGGCTGATTACGTACCATATAAAACGTTCAGGATATTTTTGACCTGTTTTCCCCCCTCAGTTTTGTTGTGATGAAGTGCACGTGGGTGGGTTTGTGTTTATGTGTGCGCGCGCCCGGTGCGGATGAAACTCAGCATGAGACCGAACTGATTATTCCGAAACAATGAATAATGCATAAAATTTATGCATAAATAAGTACCTAATGAGATGGGCCGCTTGAGCGACATGGAAAATTCTATGCGAGAAAATCATGTTTTTTCTTTCACTTACGCATTCACAAATTGGGCCATTGAATGCACATATATGTGCATACACTCCATGTGAGACTGCATACCAATGAATATCTAGAAAAAACATTTGCTTTTGTATTAAAAATAAATAAATAAACAAAAAAATCCACTTCAACATGCAGAACCACACAAGTAAGTACGTATAATCATCATCCAAATTTTGAAAAATGCTCGCGTTCACTGTGAATTGATTGGCATGAATAAAAAAAAATCCCCCCCGTGATTTATTTATTCATGTGTGAAAGTGTGCAGCACACTCGTGGCTCTAATGAAGAAAATTAAAATGGGTGGATGAAAGTAATTATTAAATACATTGAAAACAACTGAATAAAGTCGTGGCCACTTCTGAAAAAATCTGAGCCTTGTCAACAAGGATTTTGATCTTAATGACCAGAAAATGGTAGGGTAGCGATGCCACATCAACGTAACCACCACCGAAGTTTGATCTAAAAGAAGTAGGCTAAAGGACTTGATTTTACGCAGACGTTTATTGTCAGCCCTCCAACATACTACAGTGCAGTCGTTTGTTGACTGTTGTTGCTGCAGTAGCACCATCTAGTGGTCATATAATTAACACAAAAGAGCAATCGAACAGTGGCACGAGCGCTTGTGTGATGGTGTTCAACATTTTTCGATCACATGATCAGTATTTGCTTTTCCGCCATTTTGGAGGTCAAGATTTGGTATTTTGTTTTGTTTGTTTGTGTGTTTTACAATCAGATGTGCTTAAATTTGTGCTAAAACCTTGTCACGAATAATAATAATGAACACACAATAGACAGCAATAAATGGTCGACTGGCAGTGAGAAATGGACTAAAGAAAATCAACCTCTACATGCTTTTATTGTGCATATTGATTCTTTAAATGTGTTTGATAGATATATGGACAGTAGTATGTTTAGCAGCTACAAAATAGTATTTGGTGTAATGATTGAATAAGCACTTAATAAGATCAACTTGATAACACGTTAAAATTATATTTTTGGATATGTTTGTACAAAGGGTTAAAGGTTGTTTCACTTGTGTGCTAATGTTACTAAAGTTAATTATTCACAGAAAGGCTCAAATTGGCTTAGTTGCCACACACCAGCCGATAATTGTCATTTTTAACAGTTCCCATTGGGTGTGCCTTAAGAGAAAGTAAACAAAAGAGGAAGTTGCAGGCAGGCAAATAATAATCATGCAAGCAGGGCCATAATGTTATAACAAGTAGCAGACAAAGGCAAATAAAAAATATATATATTGTCCAAGATTTAGCCCAGTCAGCACGTCTCCAGACAAGGTTTACCTGGAAAAGGAAAGGTTTCAACACATTTTGGGAAATATGACAAATGTTCTCTCTTTTCGCCCATATACCAAATTGGCACCTTTAAACGATAACCTCCAGCATGGCAGCTGCGGACGTGACCTGAGGTGCGAGATGGCACTAGAAAAATATTGTTGCTGTGGTTTTAAAATCAAGACTAACCGCTTAATGTGCCCTGTTTTTTATGGCTATATATTCTATTTCCTATGCAGGAAATGTACGAAACACGTCAACATAGACTGACAATATTGAATTCATTTTACAACTGCTCAATATTTTTAATCTCAATTACAAACTACACAGAATGACAAATACATAATAATGAAAAATGATGTTGCAACATAAATATGACATATACAAGTTAGTCGTTGCACCGTTCTACACCCCTGCAATATACATTCAGCATCATAAAAACATAATTATCTTATTACATCACTCACATTACAACCAAACTCGATTTGACCTCAATATGTACATGAATATCTAATAAAGGGTATGTGCAATTTATGCATCTCACAATGTTTGGTCTTAATCAATGTAAATTAATTAATTAGTTTACTACTAATTACTTTATTAGTTTAAATGCAACATATGACATTTCTTCTTGAGGTTACAATGCAACGACTGAAGATTGCGATCACAGAATGACATATATGAAGAGCGCCATGATGGCAGCGCTGATGAGACCTGAGACAGGAACAGTGACAAACCAGGCAATAAATATGTTCCTGAACAAATGCCAGTCCACTGATTTCCTTGAGCGCAGCCAGCCCACCGCAACCACGGATCCCACCTGCGTTCACATAATGTGGCAACTGATAACTGAGACAACATTATTCATTCAACCACGGCATTATTATGTGTTTACATATTCAAAATCCTTACCTTGCAGTGTGTCGTGCTGACAGGAAGCCCAACATTGGATGCCGCAACAACTGTCAGGGCGGAGGCCAGCTCGATGCTGAAACCACTAAAATGGAAGATAGCGTGTAAACATGCTTGAACTGTGTCATGTCACGATGAGTATTGCATCATACCTAGAGGGTGTAATGGGCGTAAGATCTCTGCCCATGGTCTGAATCACCCTGCGGCCCCACACCCAGAGTCCCACGCAGATGCCTACGCCGCCATACAGAAGTAGCCAGATAGGAGTTGCTGCATTGGATGCCACAGAACCGCTCTCGTACAAAAGCCAGAGGGCCACGAGTGGACCAATGGCATTGCTAGAGAGCAAAATATGCTGTCGATCAATTAATAGAAGTTTAAAAAAGACACACACCGACAAGCATTTGGGGTCAAGTGGACTTGTGCTCCACTAGATTTGGTAGATGACACTGTGCTTATTAACGCCTATTTCATACAGATACATCGTAATAAATTGGAAACCATAAAAAAAATAAAAATAATAATTCTCAAGACCGATGACTGCCTAATCTTCATGTTAAAATCTAGGGATGGGCGAGTTCAAGGTATCGGTGTTCGCGTCATACCAGTATTAGCCGCCCTCTTGTGGCCGTTTTATGATCAGGAACTAGAAATTACAAAATAGAAAATTGCCATTAATTTCCTGCAATTTTAAAGGGGAAGTCAACCTTAAGTATTTTTTGACAGTAATTTGCCCTCACTAGTCTAAACATGACATTTTTTATTTTGTTTCTCTTTTTTTTCTCTTTTCCTTTTTTTTTCTTTCCGGTGAGAGCTCAGTATTGTTCATTCGGTAATTTTACCGATTTGACATGTCATCATCATTGCTCTCTCTTTTTTTTCTTTTCAGATTTTTTTTAAACATATAAACATGACATTCTGATTGATATTACATTTGTGGAATATGAGTTATGCAGCAAAATACAGCCGTTTTTATCTAACTCAGGGGGCGGCCATTTTGCCACTTGCTGTCTACTGAAGATGGCACCACAGTTGTTCAGGCAACGATCAATCATAGCTCAGTTTGAAAAAATAGGTGATCTGTGATTGGTCGTTGCCTGAGCCCTGAGCAACTGTGATGTAATTTCACTCGACAGCAAGTGGCAAAATGGCTACCTTCTGATATTGATTTTTAAAAAACTACTGGATTTTGCTACTTAACTCATTTTCCACTAATGAAATATTAACCAGATTAGCGTATTTAGACTAGTGGGGCTGCATAAAACATATTGTTGTCAAGAAATTTTGGGGGGGTTGTCTTCCCCTTTAAGGAAATGCTATGGTGGGATATATAGGTCTTAAAATTACTTGTGGAGCGGGAGGGGGGGGGGGGGGTTATGCATCAATACTACTGGTGGTATCGGTACTTGGTATTGGTAATTGCTCAATTAGTACTAGTATCTCTCTGGGGGGAACACATTGAATCATTTTGATAGTTTGTTTTGTAATATTCCAATTTCTTGAGATGAGGAACTTAACATAATCACTAAAATTCTGTCCAATAAATCCTAAAATATTTCAGTCTGCGTGGGAAAAAAATTCTATGTGTCATAGTTAGAAATAGAGTAATTGAATAAGAAATAAAATTTAAATGAATTGAGGTGTACTTAAAGTATTTCATAATCCCTCTAGTCTTTCTACATGCATTTTTTCATTGAGCTTAAGTGTGCTAATAATGATGCCTTAGACTTTCTTATTTGTGTGGTTTAGTCCGAAAATCACTAGCATAGATGACTACCACGTCCTCCCTTTTTCCATCCTCACCTGACATCATTCCCCCCATGTGCAAAGGAGCCAAAGCACGCCGTAAGTATTTGAAGAAACTGAAAAAGTGAAGAAACAGCGGCTTGATCGAGCTCCAGCTCATCTTCGTCAGGAGGATGCTCCCAAGTGGCCTCCTGTGTCACGCCGGCATCCTCCACTGAACTTCCTCCGGTCATTACTGAACTGTCGCTGCTGTGGCTGTCCGCTCGGGACCTCCTCCTCCAGTCGTCTCCGTCTCCCTGGATGCCGTAGATGGCCATGGTGTAGGATGTGTAGCTGTTGTTTCTCCGAATGGGCCGCTCCTCTGTGTCGCAATCGCCGATGCAATCGCCGACCTTGGCCATGTGTAACTTGTGGAGCAGGTCTTTGTATAGACTGGAGTCCTTGTGGATTGCGTGCAAGCGTCCGCTGTGAGGGTCCGTGATCATCATGGGACCAATGTTACCATCTAGTCCTGTAAAAATAAATGATATCATTTAATTTGTGGACTTAATGTATTGGACAACACCAAATATATCTGAAAACATGAACTAATCCAATCTTTCTTACCATTACTAACATCTAAGTCTTTGGCCACCATGTCTAAGTCAGTTTCTTGGGAACCTCCAAGTTGAAAAGTGACATTCTGACTGTCTTTTGGAGGTTGAGGCTGGTGGGGTATCGCTATGTCCACTGCTTGAGCATGCCGATTAGCATTCTTCTCTAGCAGAGGAGCCTCACAGGGAGCAGCACCTATTTTTTCTTCTCAAGAGCCACACAAAAAATTCAGCTGCATGTACAAAAAGAACGCAGTCCTTTGTGGGGGTTTTCATACAATATACTCACGTTTTATTTTCATCTTCAGGCGTGGACAGACGACAAACCAAACGAGCAATGCTGTGATGACACCGCTTCCTAGCGAGATGCACAGCGTACCCCACCATGGCACCTTGTCAAATCCCAGCACTGTGTACAGATAAATAAAAGGCATATGTCCATCTCTGCATCTTTTAGTAATTCACAAACAATGTT
Source organism: Vanacampus margaritifer (assembly GCF_051991255.1). Classification (NCBI taxonomy): domain Eukaryota; kingdom Metazoa; phylum Chordata; class Actinopteri; order Syngnathiformes; family Syngnathidae; genus Vanacampus; species Vanacampus margaritifer. The sequence continues at coordinate 15,599,427 of NC_135434.1, read as the reverse complement.
GTCTTCTCCTAAAGCTGACAAAAGGAGAAAGTGTATTCTTTTGAAAAGTTGGGAAAAGTGTTTCATTTTTAAAGAAGGGACAGAGCCAGCAGGAAAACGGCAGCATTGGACAGTTGTATGACACTCACAAAATTTGCTATTATAATGCTGCATTCAAGGAAGGTGGAACTACTGACTTTTTTTTTTTAACTCATACTCGCCCGTTCGAATTGGGAGATCCGAGTTGCGAAGTCGGAAAAAATTAAAGACCCCGACTTCACCAGCCGGCTTCAATCTTTTAATATTTGTTTGTCTTTATTTTTTCTTCAATGTAGGTATTTTTAGGGGTGTCGGGTGATTAAAATTTTAATCGTAATTTATCGCATCACTTCAATAGTTAACTCACGATTAATCACACATTTTATGTTCTAAATGTACTGTAAAATATACTATATATATATATATATATATATATATATATATATATATATATATATATAATTTTTTTAATTGAGTTAAAATTCAAATTAAAAAGATGTACTGTAAAAAACGAGTGTGATGTTGATTTGTGTTTAGGTCATTTTTCTGCCACTAGATGGTATAATTGCATTTGTAGGATGTTGGCGACAGCTCAGTGCATTTTTTCTTTTCATATTAAGAGCTATCTAATTTTTAACATGTAGTAACTTGTGAAATTGTGCAAATTTTTCAAATTGTAAAATGCAACTTAATTCATTCATTCATTTGTACATTTATTTTAGGCAGCAATCAAAATCAACAATTTATCCATTTCTAAACCTTGTCTGAAAAGGAGTGGGAGGAAAAAAAACTTATTAAGTCCCACCCCCAAGCTCATTAATATCAAACTACTTTACAACTTGACCCCAGTCTCCGCAAATATATGTCTGTTGCATTGCGCCTGGAATTCCCCAAGTACAGGCTCTCCAAGTAAGGGGCCGTCATTAATCGCACGTGAAAATAATTAGTTTAACTCAAACTTAACACAATTACTTTTGACTCCACTAGTTATATTACATAACTTCTTGTAACACAACGTGTTACCTTCCTCGAATGCAGTTTTAGAACAAAAACTTACCAGCATCGGAATTTTACATCTGCTGCCTTTATGTATAGGTTATAATTTTCAGAATTTATGGATGTCTTTGTGTGATTAAAAATTATAATTGTTGTATTTTGGAGAACACGTCCTTACAGTCTGCTGACAACAATATCAGTGAAAGTACACTCATTTACAAGAGACACTTGCAGTTCTCCGATAAGATATTAGTTTGTTCCGGGTAACTTCTGGCTTAACGTGCATTCATTATTTTTTCATTATTTATTTATTTATTTTGCTCTGAGTAAACGTCATTTGAGAATTACATTAATTACTATAGATTAATGACAAATGTTCCTTGAATGAGCTATTTTATTTTGAAAGCAACTGCAGGTTAACTTATAAAAAACTTCCCATTTAAAAAAAACACATCAAATACCGTACGCACACGACAAAGAGTGTTAGGGCATAAGTTTGATGCAATTACCACAAGTGAGGGTTTTCTGCAACGCTGCGTCAGATGATAATTGCTGCAGTGGACATGTGCGCAGAAGGGGTTATGAGGTGGGATAAGATCAGTGAAAGAGGGCAACTCCTCTGTGTTTTTACATAGCAATAGTTATGGTTCATTATATTTTACTATGGTGTTGTCATGTGTGCATTGGAATGACTCACTTGATGCTCCTGTAAAGAGGATTGAGAACAGGTTGATGCCCACAGTGACAGCGTAGAATATTGGAAGAGCTCGGAGGCCATTGGGCAGCGGGTCAGCCTGCCATACAATTGATAATTATGTTTGTGTCAAGTTAGTGTACAGCAGGACATAAGCACACATTTAAATAATTTGCTGTATTTCTTTCAAAAATAGTTTTGAAAGAAGTGGTTATTTAATTCCACCCAGAGACGTCGTGGAACTCATTTTCAGCCCTGGAGTTTCAGGATTCAGGACTCACTTTCTTTTAAGTTTTAATGATGATACACAATTCTACAGTTATTAGTGTACTAATGTAAAATAGATTGCCATTCCCTTCAATGACATTCATATTGCATTTTATCAAAAACAAAATTTACAATTAAATGTGCTCACAAGATCGTAATTGGTGTTTATTTGAACAAATGTGAGAACATAAAATGGGCAAAAGTACAAAAAGGGACATATAGAAAAGTGTACATTAAATGGGATAAGACATTTTACACTAAACAAGGCACATTTACAAATGCTGTTACATCAACAAGATCAAGGCAGCTAACACAGCACTTCCTGTTTGTGCTTTTATTTTGAAACCTGTTCACGCCACTTCTGATGCACGACTTCAGGTGACTGACGCTAACTGGAAGACAGCAATGGACATCCCATTATGATTGGTTGCCGTTACAAAAAATAAAACTGTGATTGTGTTTTGCCTCTTTCATGTGTTATTTCTGTATGGATGGTGTAAAAGAGTTCCATTTCTATTGTTTCTAGTCATGTATTACAATTTTGCTACTTTTAGTATCAAATTATTGTGACTTGGAAACACACTTAGTAACAAAGGTGGGCAGTCAGTGTGTATATAATACAATGGCCGATATTTTTATGTTTTTTTACATCACATTTGTATGACAACAAGGTAGAGTGGGAACGCGCCAGAATGTCCATATTACCCAGTCCGGCTTAATTCTGACAAAACTGCAAAATGTTGTTCAATCATTGCCTGATTCTGTACATTTTCTACATTTCTGAAAGGTTTGTAAAATGTCACTGTATTTTAAAGAGGAATTCAACGTTAAGCATTTGTTGACAATATTATGTTATATGTGACCTCACTAGTCTATACATGCAATTTTGATTAATAATACATTTGCGGATATATTAACTGACTAGTGGGGCTGCATTGAATATATTATTGTCAAGGATTTGGGGGAGAGTTGACTTCTCCTTTAATGCTGTGTCACAGCTGGAATAGTATTTAACTATGCTTGGTTATATATACAGTTTATGCCTGACAACAGAACAGATTTAAATGACAATGACAACAAAATGTCTCACCTTATTAAGAATGAATTTGCGAACAAAGTAAAACAGAACCCCTGACAAGATCCCAGACAGCACTGGAGACAGGAACCAGGATGCCACTGCCCAAAAAAAAAAATAATAATAATAATCCCGAGATTTTAAAAACATGTCCAATTCACACACCACATGTGAGTAGAAACAACTTAATATACTCACCTATCCGGAGAAGCTCCACCCATTTGACCCCGTGGTGACCTCTGGCTACCATAGAAAACCCAATTGTGGCTCCAACAATGCAGTGAGTTCCAGAAATGGGAAGCCTCAGGAATGATGCGGCCAACTGCCACACAGCAGAGCCTGTAAAAGCAGAACAAGACCATCACTCAAAGTTTGGAAACGACTGCAAAGATGTCTCATTTTTTTAAATTCAAATTTCCGGTAAACTCAAATGACAAGTCACACGTATTAGAATGCTTACCACACATCGCACTTATCGACCCCGCCATGAGGACATGTTCAGAACCGTTGTACATCTGGACGTCAATGATGCCCTTGCGGATGGTCTCACTGACTTTGGCCCCCAGCAGGACCGAGCCGACTGTCTCAAAGATGGTGGCCAGGACGCAGGCCTGTCGCAAGGTGACCACTCGGGAGCCGACTGCCGTACCGAAGGAGTTGGCCACATCGTTGGCCCCGACGGAAAAAGCCAGGACGAAGGCAATGACGAAACCTAATATCAAGAGCCACAAGTAAGCGGACATGTCTGACTGAGAGGCCGGAGCAACCGCGGTAGTGGCGGCTGTGACAGCCACCAGCGTGGGTGAATCCATCATTGACTCGTAAAGGAAGTTTCGATCCAAGAATCAATATGTGATTAAAAATAAAAATAAAAAATGCGTCAAGCAGTTGTGTACAGTACTGCTATCTAGGTTTGTTTGGCTTGTTTACAGGAATCCATGCAAGATGGTTGGCTATCTGGAAGAAGGGAATGGCATCCATTTTGGTGAGGTATACTGCAAAAAAAGAAGCGCATGGATTAGTCAACAATAACGCAAAAGCCATGCATTGTTCCCTTTACCTTAACAATATTTTATCATGACCATAACATTGATGACATTTTAATTTTACAGCGATGATTTATGAATCAGAGGAAGAGAAGAGGGAAGTGAAAGTAATAAATGTCAATACTGGTGAGAGGTAAGTAAAAGCACAACTGAAGTGTTATCTATCCAAGCAGTTAGGGTGGTGGGTGGCGGGGAAGGGTGGCGCTCGATCTGGTCATGCTTCTGACTTCCATATGCGGAACGTACTTGAATTAATACCAAGAACAGCAGCAACAAGCCCTTTGGCCTTAAAATAGACATCAGGTGACATTGTACTTGATTGAGGATTTTGACTGATATGGAGGACTGTAATGTTGTGAATTACGAAATGGATGATCTTTTTTTAAATCAGTTTGTCTGTGACCGTTATGTAATGATAAAGTCACATGACACCAACACTAGTTCTGCTTCAAAGCATGAAATTTGAGCGCTTGAGAGCTGTGAATAATTAGTCACCATCACAATAGAAAATAATGGCATTTTAATCTCCTTAGCGGTTCTTGCATAACACGAATTGAGCAACATGATGGTAAAAACACAAGAAAGCAAGCACAGGTCAGGAGAAGGGAAGAGAGGAGAAACAGTCTGTACTCACATTTGTGCCAGGAGGGAAAGTTTACTCTGTTGTTTGTTGCGTGTCCCGCTTGTTAGGAGCCAGGCAGCCTCAATGAGCTGAATGCAAAGTGCTGGCCATACAGCAGCGGTGGCTGCCGGTCTACAGTTTATATACTGAGCAGGTTGAGTGCACGCCTTTTCACTGTGGTCATGAGACTTGTGCTGCCCATGGCTAATGTTCCACCTGTTTGTTTTCATGATAAAAAATAATGATAGTGTTCTTTAAGGAATTTCTCAAGAAAGACAATTTATTTCTGAACATTGGGAGTCAAATTTGAATATACTCAAAGTATATCAGTATAGAATGATATGTTGTTTTTTCTAAACAAGCCCCCTACTGATCTTGACAACAATAAACGTCCAAAATAATTTATTAAATTATTCTGTCCTTGTTCTAGGAGGATTTAATTCCCCCCTTACATCAAAGAAAGTATGGACTGTTATGAGAAATATCTATCTTATCACAGAGTAAGTATTTTATAATAGACTAAGCAGTCAACTAATGGCTGCAAAGGTGATTCAATGATGTATGTGTACTCATGCAAAGAGTGAAGCCATCACAAAATGTGTTATTGTTCAACCTGTTATGCACCCGTTAATGGCTCTTACAGAAAAAATGTACTCAAACTCATTGTGTGTCAGCATAATGTACTTGTTTCCGAAATGCTACAGTGCGTCCAAATCTGCTGATGGCTTCCTCCTTGTTACTTATTTATCTAGTGCTTGTTAGCTATGTAATGAATGAGTTAGAATCGTTTGACATTTCTGTAGAGGATGTGACCTTTTCTAATGGTGCTGATTCTCAAGTGAGACTGAAACTTTTGACAGTTAATGTGTATTCAGACAATTATTTTTAAGCCATTTTGAACATCATTTTAGCGCAAAAGTGAGTAATGATGGTAAAGATGGAACATCATGTATACCTCTAGATTTTGCCTGTGTAAATTACCTTTGTTTACCACATGCAAATATCACAACTTTACTTATTTATTTTACTTAACTCTTTTTATTCTTGAGTTTGCCCGGGTTTCATTGCTCCCATATTTAGGTCACTCAAAGTTCTATTCATTCCTCATTGATGATTGTTTCCGGGCAGATTTGATATTCTGACAGCTGGAGAGGTTTTGTGACATACTAAATTCGGCGAATTTTCTTGGGTTATACGCTTAAATGGAATTTAAGCTATACTCTAGTAAACATTATTTTGGGCCGTATTTAATGTATATATATATTTAACAAAAATCTTTTGTTGCTCAGTGCAAATACAATGAGCATTTGTTTTTACAGCAGCGTGAGAATATGTTCTTCTGCCATTCTCATGGCTGCTTCGTTTTGAGTGTCTAATAACAGTTTAAATGCCTTATTCAATCTTCCAAAGTTCGGTTTAGAGATAATACTTAATGTATAAATACAATTGGGTTTTGGTAATTTACCTACCATTATACACTCACTAAACATAATTTTATTAGACAGGCCGACACCTGCATGGTCCACTCACTGTCGTTGTCAGCGAAGTATCGTTTTAATCTTCATTAATCGCCTTGTTGCTAAGAACGCAATCGCCTCTAGATGGTGCTAGAGCCCCAACTCACAATCCCCAGGGCAATTCATGTGCCTCGCAGACATAACTAGTTACAGCGCTTGATAAAAAGCAGCAGCGCTCAATATAGTCCCTTTTGTTGGCGGTGCAAAAGTAGTGTGTTGTTGTAGACATGAATTTAAGACATTTTGATTTAAACATATTACTCCTTAAATTGTGATATTTTATTCACCTTCTTTAAATATACAAAACCATGAATCAAGTACCAGTTAAGTCATAGTAAACCTTTTGAGCATGATCATATTTAAGGCCAGACAAGATAGGGCATGCAAATAAGTAACTGAAGCGCTCGGCTAGTTCTCAAGCCCAACCCTTCCATTCCCCTCTTCCCTCCCTCCTATCCCTTGCCAAACAGGATCTGTAGGATCTCACAGTCATTTTCTCAGGAGACAGGAATGTCAGAACACAAGGTCTTATGCATGTTTCTACACGCAGGCTGCATTCCCTCAAATTTACAGTAAAAAGTCCGGAGTGTGTTATTCACACATCAATTTAATTTCCACTTTGTGTGTGGCAACACCTCTCTATGTAAAACACCATGTGTGCACCGGACGTGTCCCAGACGTATACTGACTCATTGCACTTGTCTGGGGCAATGCCCTTCCCAGTCTCACATTCCAAAAAGAGTTTTTGGGTTGATATTTTGCATCCATTAACCAACAAATTAATTAGACTGTGAATGAGAGGGTCTCTGTCCTTACCAAAGAAAACGAAAAAATCATCTTTATTTAACATTTTTAATGATTCCAAACTTTTCAAAACCTTTTAAGGTCTCTCTTTTGAATAACAAATTTAATCACGACTGTACACATCAAATGCCAGGTAAAGCATAACAATGAAATGAATATAAATATAATGCTATGAAATGCAATGTGACAAAAAACAAACAGGAAATGTGAAGGAATAATTTGACGATCCTCTTCAGCTGGTATGACTGAAGAAAGAAATGTAACAAGACATTGATGCTACAATGGTCTGCATCAGTGAAGAGCACACTGGGGTCCAATCTCACATCACCCCTTTATAAACTGTCCATCGGTCAACAAGTGGCGTGGAAAACTTGCTATGTTAAAAGTCAATTCCCTGCCATGCAAGGTCAGAGGTCATTTTTGAGTTAATTTACAGACCAATGGCTGGAAGCCGGTGGCGATTTGTTTGCGGATTCTTTCATGGATGGATGCGGGCTTTGCATGTAGGCCGGTGAGTGAGAAATGCTCGGACTGCTGGGGGGTGTAGATGAGCAGGAGGAAGACTTGGACTTAATCTGCAGCCACTTATCTCCCAAGGCCTTGGCAAAGTGGTCATCCACTGACACGCTGATAGAGACCTGCTGAGAGTGAGTCTTCTGGTAATTTGCTCCAAGGCTCCTCTGGAAATGCTCCTCAACCACATGCTCGTAATTGCATTTGGGGACTACTGAAAAGGAAAGTAGATGAAGAGTAGTGGTGAGAAGATTGTATTTATTTATTTATTTATTTGAAATTGTGATGCACAGGCAGTTGTATGGAAAGTGAGACACACCTGATGCCTGACTCTGGTGAACATCGCAGCTCACGGTGGGCTTTCTTAGCGAAGAGACACAAGTGATCACAGATGGACGTATCTGAAAATAAAAGTATGGTGATGGTTATTTAACCCTATAAAGCCTGAACCATGAAATATGAGAGAAAATTAAGATTCCTTGTAAATAGAGTATTTATTGGTCCTTTTGAACAAAACTTTTTTTAAAGCAACTTCCACGTATGACTTCTGATTTGTATCATATTTGATACATCCGGTCACAATGCTTTAAATATGTACATTTATAACTGTCAGAAATATAATAATAAACAGACATCTCAAACATATTAATATTTCAAATAATCAGAAAGAACATTTCCCACTATTAATAAGTATAGGTGTCTCAATTGGGGCGATCATGCAAGGTCGCTGGAAAAGCCATCAGCTGGGTGATGCTGCCCTCTAATGGCTTATCAGTGCAATGCATGTGTGTGATCATATCAGGGTTTTAATGGTAAAAAATATTCTATACTCATGAAATAGAGGGCTCAAAATGTCTTGTATTTAATATGATACGTTATTGAATATCAGTGTGATCTCTCTGAATTCATAACAATGCAATTTGGTGTAGAAAACACTTACAATTTCTATAGTGCTTCTTTTAAAAATAAATATTGAAATAAATTGTATGTGTATTTGCATAGGGATTGGTGTCATATTTGGTATCTAGAACATACCAGTATCTATTTTTGTGATAAAATCCATTCATTGAAAATAAATAAAATTTACTTGAATAATCCTAAAAAAGTTTTTTTTCACTCAGAAATTCTAAGTAAATTTAAGGAGAGTACTGAGTACATGTGACAAGTTTATTAAAGTAAAAAAAAAAAAGTATCTCAAATATAGAGGCACAAACTCATGACCATCAACTTGGGATACAAGCACTCTACCACATGAGCCATGCTGCTCCTGCTGTGTGTTAGTATATTTCAGGAGTCAGGTGGAATCCTCAAACCTCCAAGTGGTCTTATCAATGCAGTATAACAGCAAACAAAGGTGGCATGGTGGTTGTCTCCCAAGCTGAAGGTCATGAGTTCGTTCCTCAATACTTGAGTTACTTTTTATTATTTTTATAAAACGGTAAAATGTACTCAATACTCACCATGTAAAATGTACTGAGTGAAAAAAGCATTCCTATGTTTTTCAAGTTGTTGTTTTTTACAGCGAATTAAATGATTGCCTTTTTATTTTATTTCAAAGGAGTAATTTAATGAATAATTTCTTCAGCTGTTTTATTATTCTTATTTTGTCTTGGTCTTATTAAAAAACATTTTTTTTTTAAATCTTTTTGTATCTTGCTTATTTTGTTCTACAGCTGTAGGCTTTTATTCCTAGACATCTCCCCCTGTCACATGCTTTGATGTATGTTTCTTATTCACTTAATGGTCTAGCCCTCGTGGGATAAATAAAGTTGTTTGAATCTGAATCTGAATTGACACATTTTCACCTTGAAATTGCCACTCAGTTAGTGTTAAAATCTCAGAAATAAGCCTTTCAAAACAGTGTATGAATTTATCATGAAAATAAAATGATTATAAAACTGCTTGAACTGGTTTGCCAACAGAGGACAGATCCCACCCGCAGTCCATAAACAGGTCAAAGTGAGAACAGTTTGTTTGGTCTTGTTGATGGCATTCCTTCCCTCCATTGCTCACATTTTCTTCCCGAATCTGGCTGGGTCGCATAGCTGGGACAAGCTAGGACCTGCGTGTGTACAGCTGGATTCCCTGACTGCACATGATGTACCTCAATGGCGGTTAGCCTGCAGCTACACTGACACTACAAAGACTCAAACTGTATTCGGTGACATCCTAATTGACCTTGAAATGTGATTACTGTTTTTCTTTGTTTTTCCAAAAAACATTACCTGGATCTGACTTGTGCTGACGTTTTTAGTCTTCTCTTCCGTGCTCTCTGGGTCCTTTCTGGGTTTCTTGATGAGGGCAAGAGGTTCATCCATGACTGGGGTGTAGTACACATGAGAGGGCAGAGGGCTGGTTGGGCTCGGTGTTGGGCTCCAGGTGGAAGTGGGACTTTGAGGGTTGTTAAACACGGCTGCTGGTGGTACCGGTGCTGGTACGGTTGCTGTTCTCTGTACAGCTTTACCATTGCTTCTACTCAGGACCCGCTCGCGCCTGGAATTAATGAACAGAAATGTAATATTACCAGGTGGAACGTAGAAATAAAAGTGTGAGCTTGAATGTAACATTGACCAACCTTTCCTCCAAGGTGAGACATCTTTCATGGCTGCGCTTGCGTTTAGGATACACTGTTGGGGTCCGAGTTCGCTCATTTGTCATGTGTCTGAATCTGTCTTCACTTCTCAGATGAGGCTGACCTGAAGAAAAGAAAGAATGGGAGGCTTTTATACACTTTGCCACATATGTTGTTCATTTGCTGGAACAAAGTCAGATTTGTGACAGGTCAATTATGGGACTCATTCATTTGACGGAAGAAAAGGGCTGCTTGTTTTGAGTTTGTGTAAAAAACGTTGGGTTTTTTTCTTTTCCCGGGCTCACCGTTAATTGCAAACTCCGTTAAGTTGCAAAACTCGATGGACCTGATCTGTGAGAGTTACAACACTACACAGCTGATTCAATGCTAACGGTAAATGTTGTTTTTCTGCATAATGCTGGCATTTGTCCCAGTCACACCTTCAAAGGGGGGAATCAACACATTTTGTAATGATGGAAAAACATGTCGTTTTGTCATGGATTGAATTTCAGATGACACACAAGATGAAACATATAGTAACAATAGCTAAATGTTTAGCTTTGGTTATAGTTTAATTGGAATATTTGTATCATTAATGTCCAGGTCATGTTTGTAAATGAGAATTAGTTCTCAAACATTATTACCTTAAGGTTAGATACAATTAAATAAAATTTAATAACATTTAATAAAATTTAATAACATTTAATAAAATATAATAACATTTAATAACATTTAATAAAATATAATTTACTACTACTGTGTATTCAGTTAGCCCTCGTGTTCTGAAACGACCTGCATAGTAAATTTAGAGAATGCGTATTGAGACTTACTGTGCATACTGGTTAGTTAGCACCTTCAAATTCACATTGATGTCAATCCTTCCACTCTATTCAAATCATTCAGTTAATGCGTCAAAAGAAAACCAGCTTGCCACCAGCTTACTGATTCAAATACAATGGAGGATGATCTATTTTGCATTGTATAAAACGGCTGCTCGGTGCTCCCTACACCTGTGAGCTACTCACAGCCATTGTGGAGGGAGGGGGTGGGAGCAGGTTTAACCACACCTATGCTGATTTTCTACAGCCTCGGGCATGGATATTTTCCCTCATTAGGAAAGTAATATGGTACATTATCCTTTTTTTTGTTCTTTAAATGACGACTAATCACAAAACCCGACTCAGGTTCACTATGACAACACATGCTGATAGCCTCTAAGCTCAGACGTTTGGTTAAGAATCATTTTCAGTTTCTTTAGAAAATACACCATTTAGAGTTACAGAAATATAATAATGACAATTTAAAAAGATAAAATCATGTGTCTGTGATCATTATGTTAAAATGATTCAGCTCAAACATTTACACTATCATCAACTCAAATTTTTTAAAGCAGAGCAAAAGCTTACCCTCTAATATGTAGACCTTGAAGCCGCTGCTCATGCGAGTAACGTAGTGGAAGTTTGCCACAGCCATGTCTGCTCGTCTTTTTTTTTTTCAAGTGCAGTCCAAAACATCAAATGGACACCTGACTGCTAGAAAATGCGGGACACAATGAGCCTCAGTGGTGGACTGTGTTGGAAAAGGTAAATGAGATCGTGGCTCTGCGCTCTCAGCCAGGTAACGTATCAGGTGAGTGCAAACACAAGATGAAGCGTCCCAGGGACACATTCCCTGCATTCCGATTGGCTACTGGGAGAGCCAATCAAAAGCTCTTCATTACACTGTGTTGTTGTTGTTGTCCTTCTGGAGGAATGCAAGCACAGGTTAAAGATTGGGACGCAAACGCAAATTTGATGTTTATATCAACATTAGTATGCAAACTCTTCTGCGGATTAGTATCATGAATCTTGTAATTTCTCCTCGGGGCATGAGAATATTGAACTGAAGTTTTTTTTTTTTTTGTGCCCCCCAGCACCTGCATCCCCCCCTACACCCCCCTCCCCTCTGGACTGCAATCTCACCAAACAGCATTTTTTCGTGTGGTGAGCCCACCAGAGTACCAAGCCCTCCTACAACCTGCCCATACACGCACACATCTGCAATGTGCCACACTGTTAATCAACAAATTGTTGTTACTGGCCACACAAAGACTCCCAAATCCTGAAAATGTTAGTCCTGTATGAGGACAAACTGAACAATGCCTCTTTGATTATTTGTGATGCATAGAATGTAAAAGTCGACAGTGCTATATGAGTTATGTATTTTATTCAAACAGTTGCTCAGCAAGATTGAGTCAAAAAGCTGCTCATTCATGCCTGGAAGTAACAACATACAACATGATGGATTACATTTAGCTCAATAGCGCCTCCATTAGGCACTTTTTACAATACCGCCACACGGTCGGTAGTGATGTAGAGTTTTTAATTTAATCATTTTGACCTTGGGGAGTGGGGCCAACTTCAAATATCTTCGCTTAATGTTACTCTGTTTTGTTTAGTATGCCATAACTATCATTCATTATATGCACTGTATATAAACCAAACTATTTACGGAACACCCAAGGTGCTACTAGAACAAATTTGAAGTCTTAAATCAAGTTGTGTTTTATGAAATTGGCAGTGTACTAAGGTTTAGCATTGTTTTGCCTTCATTTTTTCCCGTTTTAACATGTATCCATGAGTGTCTTCTGCTTTTAATGAATCAAACCTCCTATGGTAAGAATCATTCGTCCTTAACAGCTGTGTTACACAACTTTTTGGGAGCCAAGCAAGGGACAAATTCTACAGTAAAATAAAAATCTAATGTTCACCAAGGTTACATATAGCCTACACATTAATGAAATAATAATTATGATTACTCTCATATTTAACTCAGTGTGAAATCTGGACCTGTATAGTTGAACACGAAGCTTATTCTGATGTATGAATGCCAATAGGTGGATAACGGGCGAACGGATTTAGTCGTTTGAATTCCCCATTCATTTTAATGGCCGGGCTACCAGGGGTCCGAATTCGGAATTCATTCCTATGGGCAGGCTACCAGGGTTCGGAAATCCCCATTATTTTGAATGACTAGGCTACCATTGGCAATGACCGGCTGCAGTACTGCTTTCCGCCGTTAGGGGCGCTACAGACAAGGGCCAGTGTCCATTCGGTAGGTTTACCAGAACGAAACCAGTTTGACACTGAAGGTGTTTTTTCTACACAAATGGTAATTATTGAAAGTGAAACCACATTTCTGTTATTTTCACGAGTTTGTTTCTTTTTCGAAGAGCCTTAGACTGATGAAAAATAGTAATGCTATTAAACTTATTTGTATAATTGACAAATACATGTTATGTGAAAAGCCCTAGCTTTTTTTCTTCATTTATTATTATTATTGTATTTTATTTTATTGTATATTTTATTTTCATTGTATACTGGTTGCTCATAGAATTTTGTAGCGTGCTATAACAAAAGCCATACATTTTGTATATATTTGTCTTTGATACAAATGTGTACGTTTGAAACAGTTTAAAAAAAAAAAGCTTCAGAAAGTGCTTCGAACCGATGACGTAGATTTCCATTGAAGCACTCCTTCGAAGCTTGCTTCAAATCAGATCTAAAAGCTGTAATTACACATTTCATTCATGATAACAAATCTTAAGCCTTTGAAATCAATCTTATGCTCCTATTTAGCAAATTTTATTTGCATAAAATAAGGTTTTCCAAATCCCTTCAGAATTTTGATATATTTCTTGCAGAATTAATTCCTCGAAGTTGACAAGAAAAGCACTTATACATTGAAAATCCTTAGTGAATTATCTTTAGTTGAACTCAATTGCATTTTTTCTTTTTTTGTGCCTTAGGTTATTTCTCACTTTAATGTTTCGTTTTGTCTTTTATGTCGAATTGTTGTTTGTTTGTCATATATTGAATTGTTGTTTGACCCCCCCCCCCCCAATAATTGTGAATATTAATAAGCAAAGATGGAAACTTTGAATTGATGTATGATGTCCCAATGCAGTTAATTTTAATAGCGGAGTTTCATAAAAAAAGAAGCTTGCTTCAAATAACGTGACATATGACGTATGAAGCTGCAACTGCTTCATTATCCGAATGAACCACCTGTTTTGCGGTCGAATCGGATGATAATGTGGTGTCATTAGTGGAGCTAGCAACCTTTTAATTTACTAGCGTTAATCACTTTTGATTGTATTTTTATTTTACATTTAGCTTCAGTGGATGTGTCTGTGAGTGCGTGAGTACGCGCATCAAAACGGTTAAAATCCAGCGCAGTATTTTTTTCGCCAGGAGAGGGCACTGCTATAGAAGCCATTTTCGAAGCAATTCGTCCAAGTGGTGTGTTGCATTTTTATTTATTTTCATTTGTTTAACAACAAGTCGGTCAAAATATTGCTTTACGTAATAATACTAGGCACAAAAAAAGGGGCATTCTAAACCATTTTTACACGCAAAACGAAAACCAGTCCTCTGGGCGAAAACTTCTGGTAGCGTATGATGACGTAGCGACGTCAACCGGAAGTGTTTGAAAAAGTTCCACCCAAGCGATGCTCGGACCATGTTTATTGTTTAAATAATTAAAAATTCACGTGGCAGAAGACGTGACAATGCCCGTGCAAAGTTTGCCGCTCCGAGATGCGCCGATTCAGTATCGTTTACTTCATCAGTATCTATTTCTTCTGAAGACACACCCCGTTCTGACTAAATCTGTAACAAGGTTCGTAGTTGTGACTTTGACATGTTTGCTTTGCTGCTGCTCTGCTGCCAGTTTTTTGTGTCCTCAGTTGACAGACAGTCTAATTATATAAACTTTGCTTTGCTTATCGATTTTAAGTTGTTGGTTGCATTGATCGATTGTTTGTCCTTGATATTTTCAGTGCTGTCCTCTCAGCTTTGGGAAATCTTCTTTCTCAGATTTTGGAGGCAAGAAAAAAGTCCCAAAGTGATGCAAAAGCCAAAGAGATTGATGCAGCTGGGGCTGCACGGTTTGCCATTTATGGGTGAGACGTGTTTTTCAGTTTATTTTAACGTACTTAAGTGGATGTAAAAATTCTACACATCAGTTTTCAAATGCAGGTTTTTCTATGATATAGGAGTATGAGACAAAGTGTTTTTGTTTAGTATATTTATAATGAGGATAAGTGGTGTAAAAAACAAATGGATGAATGAACTGTGACATAACCATCCATTACTGGAGCCATTTAAAACACCAAAATTCAACAAAAATCAGTCATTTGGTGACAGTCACTCTCTGCTATGTTATTCCAGTTTGTTCATTACTGGACCCCTCAGTCATTACTTTTACCAGCTGATGGAAATTTGGATGCCAACTACAGACCAGTATTGGCTCGTCAAACGTCTCCTATTGGATCGCCTTGTTTTTGCTCCTGGCTTCCTGATGATTTTCTACTTGGTGATGAACATCCTGGAGGTGGGTACCGGATGATGACGTGAGCCAAATAAGAAAAGCTCTCAAGTAAATGTTTGAAGTAAAATCTAGAAGTTACGATACGATATACTTTTATTTTCCCCGTGGAGAACAGTTTTTGAACTTTAAACTTTCCAGAGATTTCACAATAAGTTGTTATGGTTGCTAATGTAATATATAATATAAATAGCAATGAGCAGTACAACATTAATGGCTCACCTACCTTTAAAAAAATATATATATATATATACATTCTACTATGAATAGTCTTTTGAATCTTTTCTCAGGAAAAAGGGTGTGATGACTTTATAAAGAAGATTAAAGGAAGTTACTGGACTGCTCTAAAGATGAACTGGAAAGTTTGGACACCTTTCCAGTTCATTAACATCAACTTTGTGCCTGTTGAGGTATGTACTTGACTGGCCTAATTTCACACACTGACAGCTTTTTGTCCAATCTTTGGTGTGTTTTCACTTTCAGTTCCGAGTGCTCTTTGCCAACGTGATCGCCTTATTTTGGTATGCTTACCTGGCCACCGTGAGAAAATGAAACATCCCGAGGTTTCGACTGAGCAAATATATCTGGAGCAAGTCGGTGTGATTGTGAGTGCCAGAAAACTGAGATTGTACTGCCAGCTGTCCAGCAGTTAACTGATGTGGACAATAATTAACACTTGACAATGACTTTAACACTGTGATTTCATTTTGGATACTTGACTGATTTTGCAACAGAATGAGTGCAGTTTCTGTTTCATAAGATGATAATCACCATCATAACTGAATAGGTTTATGACTGAAAGTACTCTAAATAATATGATAATGTACACAAAACATTTGAACTCTTTGACTGCCAGACGTTTTCAGAAACGGGATGTCGCCAGTGCCAGCCGATTTAAGCATTTTGACTGATCTTTCAAGGTCCACAGAAAATGTTGTGTTTGGACTATGGAAACACACATACTACCAAATGAAAGATTGGACTCTCAGCTTTCATCAGAAAAAAAAAGTTTGTTTCTACCTTATTCCGTTCTTCAGTAATCAACAATAGAAAATGGTTACTTTCACCGAAATTCTCTTTTGAAACAAAAAACGGAGAAAAAGAGCTTTTTGTGAAACGATGTTATTTCATGCACTCTAGTGAATTGTACACTTCTTTTTGTCCATGAATGATGCCACAAACACCTAAATAGTGCTTTACTTCTGTAATACACCACCACCAACAATGAAAAAGTGTTTTTGGATTGCAAAATACGTTTATTTCCATTCAACAGTGTAACAATTTGACAAAACAATTTCGTAAACTATTTACAAATGTGTGCAACTGTGGTACTATTTACAATTATGTGGATGTTTCAAATACAGTTTTTCTTTTTGTAATACTGCCCTGCGTGCAAGGAGAGGGAGCAGGATTTGCACAACAGATACGTTTCACTTCGATTGTCCGTTTCGCGTGCAAACGTTACACTTTCTTGACGGCCTTTTTTTCTGGGGAATAGCAAGTAGCAGACTGTACACACTCCTCCGATGAATATGCATTGGACTCGGGGCACTCTTCGTCGTCCGATTGAACGTCCGCCTGAGCGTGCTCGGTTGTGCTCCGCGTTTTCCGGTGTTAGCATCGCTAGCCCGTGAAGCTTTATGACGTCGTCATAGCCGCCGCGTCAGCGCTTCCAACTTCGGCGTCAACCTCGGAGTCACCATCATCATCATCGATGATGATCATCGTCGTCATCAATGTGCTCTTTAGCGTTGGTCGATGCTTTTCGTCTTTGAAAAAAAATGCTCGAGCGTGAGCTGCTTGCAACCGGTCGCCATGTTCTCTTCCCTTCCCCAGCCATTGTCCCCTCTAGCTCCGCCTCACGTCTTCTACTGACGCCTACCCAATCTTGTCAAAAGAGAGTCATCGCTGCCCTCTAGGGGCCAAAAATAGTCATTAGGCTAACTAGATCTGCTTGAAACTTTCACCACAGCTGGGCAAGGCTTTCCTCCACCCGTTTCCAAAAAATAAAATTGGAGAATGTCTTTTAACGTCCTTGGCGACCCTCCGTAGGTTTTTACTAAACGTCATTTAACGTTTTTGGCAGTCAAAGAGTTAAGATGAAATTTCAGTATTAACCTAAAATGCATTGTAATTAAGGGATCAAACATGTTACTTGCAAATTATTAGTGATGGATAAATTAACTGTCACGAAGCACTTGTGATATTTTTTGACTCCTCAAGATGGCACTCTTGGCCTAAAGATGCAGTGGAAATGTAGTATATTTCCATTGCATTAGCCCATTGGTCTGCAACCTGTGGCTCTGGAGCCACATTTGGCTCTTTAGTCAGTCTCCTGTGGCCCTCTTAGCTAAAAAAAATTATCTTTTTTTTCATATATTTTTTTTAATGGAATATTCGTTTGAATTAATTAAACAAAATATTTAAACAAATATGAATAATTAAATATTAAAAAAAATGTCAGAGTCCAAATTTATAATTTGTCAGAAAAAGGAGATAAAAGGTAGATGGAAAAGTTATTGTTTTTTAATACCTAAAAATGTCCAACAAGTGACCAAACAATGTTTAAAAAGAAGAAAAACATAAAATTACCATATACAGTAACGTTACACAAAATTGCAAAAAGCAATCCAAAAAAGCCAGAAAATATATTTTTAAAAAGGCAGAAAATATGTTCTAACCATAAAATGTCCAAAAAAGGAAAAAGAGAGGCAGTAAATTACCATAATATGCGAATAGAATTGCCCAAAACGTCAGAAATTTGACAGAAAGGTATGAAAAATGAAGTCTGATAAATTAGGGGGAATTTTTTATTTATTTTTTTAACTCAAGACAAAAGGTAAAAGAAAATGAATCTCAAAGTATTGGATGTTACATATTTTTGTTATGGTGCAGCTCTAATTAGTCCTTGGACCCTTAGTACATTAGACTAACACTAACACAATGTTTCATTCATCACAATGTTCAAAGCTTTTGTGGCTCCAGACAGATTTTTTGTTATTTATTTGCCAGCTAAACGTTTCAAGAAGGTAACCTTGAAATGTTATGATTAATCTTAGATCCATGCTGAACTTTCACCCTGAAGCCTAATATGACTTATTATTTGTGAGCAGTGTAGGTGTAAACAGAATAATAATAAAGGGGCCTTTTTTTTTTATTTATTTGACAAACATCTGCCAAAATGTGAAAGTAAATATTATCCTGAGATATCTAATTTATGTGAATCATAATGCATATGTCAAAAATAAATCTGAAAAAATAGTATAACTCATTTGTGGACTTTTTAATAATAATTATGTCAAATAACTTGGATGCAGTTGCAATTGGAAGTGCTGGTGGCTATTCATCAGCCTCCTCTCAGGCGAAAGGTCATGTCGATGGTGCTCAAAGCTCGGACGTGGTAGTCCTCCAGTTTCCCGCTCACCATTTCGCGACCTTGATGAATGAGCCTCTGCTGGCTCACTGCAACCCCCTCTCGGCTCTCCACCTTCTGTTTGAAGTCGCTCACCGTCTCGCTCTTGTCGATGTCGTAGGTACTCAATTGCCCCTTTTCGTTTCTTAAGAACACCTGGATAGTCTCCTTGACCAGCAGACACACCCTGGATCCGGCCTGCAGGCCGTAGGAGCCGACGGTCAAGGAGTCGTCATCGAGAGGCGTCCTGTGGCTGCCAGTGTTGTCCAGTATCAGCTTCTGCGCATTAGCGTTGATGCCAAATTTGGTCTCAATGAGGTTTTTGAGTGTCCTCACAGTGTCCTCAGGGTGCACTGTAAGGGTTTGGGATGTCCCAGTCAACATGGTGATGGTTATCTCCATGGTCAGCAGCCTGGAAATGTCATATTGACGTTTTCTAAAAAGCACCTCTACAATGACCGTGTCATTTGGCACAAGGCCGCTACGTACCTCGTGATGATCTTTGGAGACGGCAGTCTTTAGTGCAGGATGCTCAGCTGTGTCTGTGCTAACTTTCTCACAGCGTTCTTATAAGCTGTTGCACCCTCCCACCCTGATAAGATTTGTTTTCCTTTTACCAATGACTTTCAGTTTCTATTCTCCCCAAGTTTCTGAGAGCAAAGACTGTTAGTAGGAACAAGATACAATTTATGTGCCATAAAATATATCTGAAATATATTTTTAGATTGAATTGTAGATGTTATTGTCACATTGGTGGAAAAGGTTTTGAATTTATTTAGTCAACAGTGATGGTTATCTTATGGTCAGCCGCCTCAAAGTGTCATACATGTCTTCAAAAAAGCATCTCGTCAGAGTGTGTGTCATTTGGCTCAAGGCTGCTATACCTACTTACCTTGTGGTGACAAGTTTTTAATCCGGTTTCACAAACTTTTTTTTCTTGTGTTTCAAACTGCAGCATATTTGCAAACTCACATCCTGATAAGGAGTCATTTTCCCTTCCCAATAAACAACTTTCATTTTCTATTCTACTTTTTTTTCTTGTGTTTCAAACTGCAGCATATTTGCAAACTCACATCCTGATAAGGAGTCATTTTCCCTTCCCAATAAACAACTTTCATTTTCTATTCTCTCTTAAGTTTCAACATGCACCATAAGTGCAAAGACTGTCCCGGCCTGGTGTGGGAACTCTTGTGCTCAAGGGCCACATTAGAATTTTTTTTTTTAATGGACAAATTATTTTATAGATTGGGGGGTTAAATTATTTCAACAAAAGGAGACAAATTTAGCAAACATTGGTTGTAGGCTAGCCTGTCGTTGCATTCTATTAGTTCACCACTAGATGGCACTACATTTATGAAAGCATTTATTACAGTTGAAAAATATCAAATAGATAAATAAAACGTTTGTGCATTTTCAAAACATATTTCCCTCATAATAGTGCACATTACCAGAATAGATAGTATCAACAATGAATGAAATTACAATTTGAATGTTTTCGTCATCATCACATTTTTGCATCAAATTGTAAATTATGTATGCCAAGCAGCTTGTCATATTAGCCGAGACCAACTTTATACTACATATTGATGTACTGAGAAAAAGCATCTTCTTCGGTATGAAAAAAAAAGAAGAAGGGTTCAAAGTTGTCAGAATTCAGAGTGTTTCAACATGGCAGTCCGCTCCTCCCTTTTTGGTAAGGGAATATTCCCTATGGTAAAAGAAATACATTTGTAGTGAATAACTGACCTAATCCAGCAACATTGTCAAGAACACATACTTTTTTTTGTTGTTGCAAATGTCTTTTACCTGGTGGTGCCACATAATATTCCTCCACTGTGTTTTTGGAGAGCTGCAAAAGTTCGTCTGCATGGTTGCCTTCGATCACGACATCATCTCTCAAGTACAAAACCCTGCATGCGAACATTATTCAGTTGAAAAACTGGGCCTGCTGGCTCTGTAATGACATTACCAGGTGAGCAACACACCTGTCCTCCAGAACCGAATCCATCGGCTCGACTCCTGAGGTGTCAACAACATGAAGCTGATCTGCAAATCTGATGGCCTTTTCCAAACAGGCCAGTCCCTCTTTGGTGCGGAAGTCCACCAAGGCCAGACGCTCAAGTTTATCCACCAGGTCGGCTTCTACTTGAGTTGCCTGGAAACAAAAACAGTGACACTTTCATTTGTATACTCTCGTGTAAAGTAAAAGTTTCAAAGTGACCAATTCAACAGTAGAAATAACACATTCACACTATGATAAAGAATAGCTATGTTAAAACACTTGTCTTCTAAGTCGGCCTAAATATGTCAACATTTCAGCTTACAAGACTTCCAATTCAAATTGATGAAAACACGTTGTTTTGGCTGTACATAAGTCAACCATAACCCTGTTATAGAATCAGAAGGGCCAAATGTGCATCTTTTGGCATGTGTAGTCTCATGCACGCAAACTACAAGTACCAAGTTAATTGAAAACAATTTCTTCAGGCTATATTGACCTTAATTTATCACAGTAATTTTACTTGGTGACAGCAGCACGGCGCATTCAGACTTACGTACAGGATAGGAACTCAATCGTAAAACGAGGACCCTTGTATTATTATTGCTCGTCTACTTTATTCATTACAGCGTTTAAAAGGTAACAAGGTCATCATACCGGTGGCAGCTGGTCCTCTGGTATCGGCTCCCAAGTTGCAGCTGCGGGCACCTTCAAATACAAGCAGGAAAACGAAAAAGCACGTCGTTACCTGGAATCTGTTTCGATATGTCTTATGGATCTTCACCTCGATCCCCGTCATTACCTTCGAGTTGTAAGGTTGAGAAGTGAACTCACGCGTCCCATTAGCGACGTGACAGCAGCGAAAAAATCTTCCACGGTAGAAATTTGACGAGTAGCAAATGTGTGGTGAAGACTTAGCGGAAGTGACTTTCTGTGACACCCTGTGGCACATTCGTCCGAAAGAGACGCAAAACGCAGACGTGTTTAGCATGTTAAGCTCAAGAAGGACTAACGAATAATAAATGTTTAACTTTTATACGACCCTGTTAACATCACATTTTTGTCCTTTTCTTGACGCGGCCTAAGTACGGTACTGCTGCGCATGTGCAATGCTGATGCTGAGACAAAGATGATAACGAAGCGAGATGGTGCACCTATCTGGAGCGATTCAACACAAAATCAAACGACGTACCATTATCATGTATCCAGTACAGTGCATGTTTTCGATTTTATTTAGATCGGTGTTTTAAGCTATTTGTTGCTAATATCCACACGTTGATGTATTAAGTGTTGCCTCACGCAAAATACGAAATGTTTGTTTGATAAACTTTCTGTTCAGATTCTACGTTAGTTATCAAATGTAATTTTAGTACAGCATTACTTTAGACAACAGAGCATTGTAATGCTTTAACTTATGCTGTTTGTCAGCCGAAAACCAATTGTCATTTACAACCAGTTCTACCAGTTCTAGAACTAACGAAACCACAAAAGACAAGTAGTGTTAATTGTTTTTCTTTGACGTCATTTGACACAAAAGGTTGCCCTTCCCAACACTTTTTTGTATTTTTTGTTTTTTTATAACGCT
The DNA here is from genome assembly GCF_051991255.1 of Vanacampus margaritifer. Taxonomy (NCBI): domain Eukaryota; kingdom Metazoa; phylum Chordata; class Actinopteri; order Syngnathiformes; family Syngnathidae; genus Vanacampus; species Vanacampus margaritifer. The sequence continues at coordinate 15,576,940 of NC_135434.1, read as the reverse complement.
TCTCTTTTAAAACCCTGATACCATAAAAGCATAAAGAAAACACGTTTACGCGCTAAGAATTTCTTCAGGATAAGTATAAAAAGAATACGAATCCGTTCATCGTCAGAGCCCGGATAGCTCAGTCGGTAGAGCATCAGACTTTTAATCTGAGGGTCCAGGGTTCAAGTCCCTGTTCGGGCGTATCTTTTTTTCCTTTTTTTTTCGTCCTTCACATGAGGTAAATCGTTGTTTTAGCAAGGGTGAACTCGGAATATATTTAGAGCATGTCAGGTACGTCACCATACTGTATTAGTAATGACGAATGATAGCGTATGTGTTCCTATAGTGTTTACCCCAGTCGGCCACCGTGGACAGGATTATGACACTTGCGCATCATTAATCGCAATGTCTGCAACTGATTCCGTTTAAAATGGTAATTTTTGACGTTTCATAAAATGGTTGGCAATATTACAGTATTGCCTTGAACTACAAATGGGTGCAGAGTGCAGACAAAGTATAAAACCTTTTATGAGTGTGTTTTGTGTCAATAAAAGAGAGGATTCTTCGGATGTTACAATAACATATACCATTTATTTAATATATATTATATATGAGCTCTCAGAATATAATTTGTTTTACAATACAGTTAGAACTTGGCACAAAATAAAAATACAAGTTTTACCAAAATAGCAACGTCCCAGTGAAAACATAAAAAAAAAAAAAGTAGGCTATCTGACATCAGTTTGCAAGAAACATCAATGCAAATAATTGGACCACATTCATTAACAGAGGCAATAAATAAGAAGCTTGAAATTTGGGAATTCATTTTAAGTATTAACTCAATGAATGGTTAAAAGCACATACTGTGTAGTATTTGTCATCATCAATGGTTAAATATGCCAAAAGCATTTAAACAGCAGTTCTTCATCATATATATATATTTTTGCAAACAACATTGAAAATAAATCACGAGCATCGACATGTACCATTAATTTGCACCTCATTGGGTCACGTAAAAGCTAAAAACATCACTATGATATAAATAATGTAAATTCTGCAACAGCAAAAAACTGACAAACAATAAAGAAAAAAAAATCCAAGTGGTAAAATGAACAAAATACAAAAAGTGTTCCCAGAACAAAAACAACACCAAAAGAACATGGATGACTGTGTGAAATGTAAGTTTTTAAATATTATATTATAATTTGACAATGATCTCACGAATAACAATTCACACATAACAACGACATCCCATTTGGCAGGAAGGCAGCTTGAGGACATTTGGAAACACTGTCAAATATAAAATCACTGATGTGGTACTCAGCTCTAAACAGGTTTTAATTGTGTCTGTAAAACTAACATTCATTCATTCCTTCCTTCACATGAGAGGAGAAGGTGGGTAAGTTGAAATTTTAAACATAATGTAATCATGTAAACATTGGCTATTTAACAAGCAACATACAGTACTTCTTCATAAATAAGTAGTCATTCAAAATGGTTTGAATTTATCTCTTCATTTTGTTTTCAGATGTGCAACTAACTAACTTAACTTACAGTATAACTATTTAAAGTCTGCTCCGATTAATATCGACACTTAAGGGTTTTTGACGTAAAACACAATATGTATTTGCAGATACTGATAGTTACTCTATAAAGCATAATATTATCATAGACCCGTCGACTGCACAAACAACGTAGAGGAGCATACAGTCATTGAGGCTCGATCAAGGCTGCAAACAATGATAGTAAAGGCATTTTGTAGTACAGTAGAACGCATGTCCGTGTGTGCGCGTGTGTGTGTGTGTGTGTGTGCATGTGATGCTGCTACAAATGATTACACTTGATTGGAAGGGAAAAAAAGAAGACACACATCACTATCACTTGTTCTCTATCAGCATCTGCACCTTGTACACCAGATCTCTTGCCAAGGTCAATATCTGCTTGATGTTGTGATGCTCGGCCATCTCTGAAAGGCAAGACCATGTTTTACATAAACGTGGCATTTTTACCCTTAAGGAATAAATAACAAGTATTGTGCAACTGACATAATTGTAAACAACGTAACCATTATTTTTAAGACTTGGATGAAAACCATTTAGAGTATCACATATTGTGAGCTACATGGTATAAAAGTGAGGTGGCTAATGACACTAAATTCAAATGAGGTAAGAAAAACTCCGCCCCTCCCCTCCCCAAAGAAACTATAAAGGGAAGATAAAAGCTGATAGGTGCAGTCAGAGTACAACAGTCAGGGCTCGTATTACTCATCTGGGCATTGGTGGCACATGCATGATGCAGAAAAAGCTTCAATATTACCTTTTTAAACCGCACAATAACGAAAACTAATAAAATAACTACAACTGAAATTAAAAAAACATTTAAAAAACAAAAATTGAAAAAACAAAATGAATATGCTTTTTAAAAACCAAAAATGAACGTAAACCACATTTTATGTTAACAAAACTATAATAATAACAAAAATGGCCTTAGTATTTATTCTTTTGTTATTAATTTAATGCATGAGCTTTTGGAGTTGATTTTAAATATAATAAAACATATCATTGCCTATATATGTATTTTGCCAAAAAGAGAATAAAAAAATACACTGTAAAGAATTGACTGAAGAATTTACAGTAAATAACTGGCAAAAAAAAGATGCCAGCTAATTATTGTAAAATCTCAGTAAATTACTGTAAAAACCAATTGTAGCATATAAACTGTAATTTATATACAGTAAAATGTTGTAAAAAAAAAAAAAAAAAAAAAAAACTAATAATGCTGCAATAGATTTTTTTTTTTACCAATAATTAACAGATTTTACAATACTTAGCGGGCAACTTTTTTCCAGTTATTTCCTGTATGCATGTAATAACTAAAACAAGAATTTGAAAAACAGTTTTGTTAACGAAAATGCTTTTAAAAAAAACTGAAAAATCAGAAACTACATTTTACGTTTACACAACTAACTATTATTATAGCGAAAATGTCCTTCATTTTAGTCTTCGATAATTAATTTAATACATGAGCCTTTGGAGTTAATTTTAAATGTAATTTGCAGCATTTTTATTTCAATATTAACTAGAATAAAGATGTCTGAAAGTGTCACACAGCAATGATGTCATCTAGCAGCAGCCAATAGAAAAGCACCTTCAGATGATGTCGCTCCTAATGGCTCGCCTGCTTTTTCATTTAACTCAGCCGAAATGCAACACTAGTTACTTTTTTCATTTGACCATGTTGTTTATTAAATATTGCTCACAAGCAATACACATAAAAAAAGCTAATACTGAAACTAAACCAAAACTACACAATCCAAATGTATGGCGTGGCCCTTTTAAGAGATGCTGGCAACAATCTAGCTCGCCGCAATAAAGCCTTGTGTTTTACCGTTGAAGAATTTAATAATCTCAGTGAAGTCCATGTTGTTTTCCAGGATGATGTCCCGGTAGATCTCCACCAGCGCCAAGGCGATGAAGAGGACAAAATGACTCGAGGAGGCAAACTTGGCCGCCCAGATGGTTTCCCACACTGCAAAGACGTCATCGTAGACCAGCTCTGGAAGGAAAATCACACAAAGGCTTGAATCGAGCCAAATACAGCAAGTCAAGTCTGATTTCCTCAGGAAGTCGCATTTCCTCAGCAACAGATTTCTCGAGCTACAAGAGCAAAACCCCTCCTTGCACATCAGGCTAACAAGGTCAGTTGTTTGACATGTTAAACCCCAAACGTGGCTTAGGGAAATCTCTCTCTCGCTGCTCTAATTGGCACAAATTCTTGTCGTGTTTACCTCGCTTGAAGTCTAAGAGGAACCAGCGGTAGCAGAAGTAGAAGTGAGTGTAGTCTCCGTTTTGGTGCATCAGCTCAAATAACTCTGAATCCAGGATCTACAGTATGTAAAGCAGGGATCAAAAGAGATGTGGAAGGAAGAATAATCAGAGGAGTTGTTGGTGAAACAGTAACGTGTGTGAGCTGCAATTGATGAATTTAATTTTGCAACTTGTACAACTTGTACCGGCTTGCATGAAAACGTGGCTGCTGCTGCCTTACTTGAATCAGAGAGCGCATGTTGGCAAAGTGAGTATCCATCGCTCCTCCGTGTGGGAAGTTTTGATTCATCCTCTTCATGAGCTCGGTAAAGCAGCTAAAGGCCGTGGCCTCTGAGATAGCGAGAGATGGAAAAGATGTCGGCGCCAGAAAGCAGACGAGGAAATAGAAGAGGCGACGGAGCGCGGTGACTCACCATCATCCAGAATGACGAGAAGCGGAGCCAACAGGTCACACATCCCCTGAACGTATCCGATGTCGAGGTTCCTCCAGATGTAGCTGCAAGAAAAGGATCAAAACATCATTCCGCTGCTTTTATCAGCCACACCGACTCTACTTAACCTTTAAGTCCATGTTGAAAATAGCTGTACTGAATAGCAGAAGAGTGGGACTCAAGTCAAATGGCTTCTCTTGAGTCAGCCAGAGTTGCCAATATTGGAACTTAAACTTTCTCGATTAGAGTTTGAAATCTGCATTTTTCAACCAGTAAATAACCAGAAATATAATGAAAACAGCAGGGTACCCAAAATAGAACCCTGTGGAACACCATATGACAGAGGGGCAGAGCGGGACTGATAGTAGCCAAGGCTGACACAGCAAATTCTGTCAGCCAAATAGAATCCAAACCACTCAAGAGCACTACCATCAAAGTCCACCTGGTGATGATGTAGCATTAAATACATTTTATTGAGTTATGATCTATACAGTATATGGATATATTAGAGCTGTCAAACGATTACATTTTGTAATCATATTAATCACATCTTAGTATTATGATTAATCATGATTAATCGCTTAATTCAAAAGATTCTTTCCCCACCATTTTTGGCCCGCCAAATTTAAAAAGCACCTGTTGTTATGTGTAAAAATGTTTGACATGTTATGAGGACGTCGTCAAAATTTTTTGATTCTCCTCTTTTTCTAATCCGTTAATTACTCGCAACATTTAAAATGAAGAAAAAAAATGACCCCGATAATTTGACATGAACACATATTCTGAATGTCATACGCCAACATTCATTAAATGCTTTACTTAAATGCATGTCGTTAGGTTTATTGCTCAAACACGTGTGCTACCTTTAACGTAACCATCCGCTGTGAGCTAAAGGATCATTGGACTTGCTTGAAACTTTTCAAGGTTAAGATTCGAGACTTACATATGACTTGGCATGCTAGTTACTCCCACCAATTCAAAGAGGTCAACATTACATGTTCACACATTTCAAAATATTCAATGGATTAACAAAAGGCAACAATTTAATGATGCGACTCTCAAAACTTAAGAGACTTGTTAAAATGTTTGTTAATTTTCTGTCCACAGATGTGAATGCGAGTGTAAATTTATGTTTGCTTAAATGTGCCCCTTAATTAACTGGTGATCTGTACCAAGGGATGGAGGGATGAAAGTAGCTATGACAAGTTTTAATTTTAACTATAAAGTAGAGTTATTATGAGAATAAAACGATAGATAAAATATTTCAAATATAAACTTGTAATTTTAAATGAGAAAAACGATAGATAAAATATCTCAAATATAAACTTATAATTTTAGGTGAGAAAAACGATAGATAAAATATCTCAAATATAAACTTGTAATTTTAGGTGAGAAAAGTAATTACTAAAATAAAGTAATATCACATTAGTGCATTTTTAATCATAGGAGAATAAAGCCATTCTATAATATTATACACAAATATATATCAGATCACTAAAAAAGAGCCATCAAATCCGAGACAAATCCCAATTGTAACTTTTTGACCGAGCCAGGCTGTCTCTCTTTTTACCATTAGAGATTCGTTCTGTCCTTTCCTCAGTCTCTCCTTTGGTCTCTTGAGGTCTCCCTAATTTGGTGGAATTTAGATGTTTCTGGGGTTGGTGAAAGACTCTGGTTGGTGACCCCGTGGGTATTATGGTAATGTCTGGTCGTTGCTTGATTTCACTTTCCTTTCTTTTCTTTGATCCTTCCTCGGGTCTCCTGACAACCTCACGACTCTAGCTGGATTCTGAAGTATTCGGTTTAGGTGAACGGTATGGGATTTTTAATAGGTTTTAGGTGAACCCACAAACAAAATAAAAATAAAAAAATTATAAAAAAATAAATAAAAAGAGAGCAATGATGATGACATGTCAAATCGGTAAAATTACCGAATGAACAATATTGAGCTCTAGAAAAAATAAATAAATAAATAAATAAATAAGAGATTCATTCTGTCACTGTCGTACCTGCACATGATGTTACGGAGCTTTTCCAGGTTTGCAGGAGTGAAGTACCAGTAGTTCCTGTCACAGCGCTGTACGTCTTTTTCAATGCGGTGCAAATTCAACGTGTACAAGTCTAAAAGCTCTTGCTGAAACAAGCAGAATAATAAACATATGCATCAACTGACTGGTTAGTAGACGATGAATATTTGAGCGGTACATACAGCGAAGGCCCCCCGACCAGATGGTGGCGAGCTGGCTTCTGTGCGGTCTGCGCAGCCGTCCAAAGACTCAAAGTGAGGGTAGAGGCTCTCCATCTCCGGCTCCTCAGACAATATGGATTCCGTGCCTTCTGGACTGGGCTTTTCCTGCCCGCCCTCGGGTCTGAGATCCGCGTAAGGGGCCGAGTCTTCAGAGGGAGACGAGGGCTCACAGCGAGCCTTCCTGCTCCAGGGCACCATGGAAACGTTGGCTTTGGGAATCTCCTCCATCTCTATGGCGGTGGGAGACTCATCAGACTCAGTCAGGACTTGCGCTTCTGCCTTCTGAGAAGCACAGTAGGCTTCTCTTGCTCTCAACGCCCGAGTGTCTGCTGATAAAGACGGTTTCTTGTCAACGTCAGATGTTCTGAGATTTTTGATGCCAGCGTCTCTTGCCTCACCTTGGCTGGATTTGTCTTCCACTTTGAACCATTCAGTTTGGCGCTCTCCTGCAGTTTTCTTTGCATCTTCATTTTGATCTTGAGATGTTCCTGGGGTGAACATACTATCTTTGTCAGGCACTTCTCGTGAGGAAGCACCTTCACACTGAGCCTCTACTTTGGCGTCCTCTGACTTGTTGGACTCTCCCAGCACATCTAGCACTTCAGTCTTGGTCATATTGGGTTTCTCGTGTTTCTCGTCCTGCTCGGCCAGACCCGCATCCTGAGGAGGTTTGGCTGAAGCTCTCGGAGCAGCCTCGGGTGCAGCGCTGTCCTCAGTGCTGAGCGAGCCGTCCGACAGGCCGGAGGTAACTGAGAAGTTGCGGGAAGAGGGATGCCCCGAGTCGGGAGAACTTGGCCCGTTTTGGAGTCCCCCATTGGTCATCTTTGGCACCTGCTTGGCTTCTCCGCTCTTGGACTCTGTCTCGATCTGCTCAACCTCTTCTACAGACTCAAACACCTGCAAGAACAAGCCAAAGGGAAAAAGACTACTCCAGGGGAAGGGATGGGATGATGTGAAGAACTAGCAGGGAGAGAGTGAAGGGATGTGGTTTAAGACATCATGCAACCTTATAATTGAATCTTGTTTAAAGTGGAAGTCAACCTTAAACATTTCTTGACAATAATATGTTAAATGTGACCTCACTTGTTTAAGGATGACACACTGACTAATATTACATTTGTGGAATAAGAGTAATGAAACAAAATCCAGCCGTTTTTATCCATCTCAGGGGGCGGCCATTTTGCCACTTGCTGTCAACTGAAGATGACATCACAGTTGCTCACGGCTAAGGCAACGACCAATCACAGCTCACCTGTTTTCTGACGCTGAGCTGTGATTGGTTGTTACCTGAGCAACTGCGATGTCATTTTCACTCGACAGCAAGTGACAAAATGGCCGTCTTCTGATATTGATCAAATCTGCTTAACTCATATTCCACTAACGCAATATTAACCAGAATACCATATTATTTACCATATTTAGACCAGTGAGGCTTCATAGAACATACTATTGTCAAAAAAATGGTTGGTGATGACTTTTCAAGTCATTTGACTAGATCTTGATTGCGTTACTGGTGCAACGTGGTGAGCGTGATACCTGCGTGCTGGCGCTGGAGTCACTCTGCAGACGAGTCAGACTATGCCTGTCTGAACTCTGGGAGGACCGAGACTGGGGGGTAAAGACAATCAGGCCAAGAAATCAATGCATGAGATATCTAAAAAGATTGTTGTCATTGTTGCCACAATTACCTTGAAAAAGTTACTTAGTTACTTTGCTGATGACTTGATTTTGAAAGTAACTAAGTTAAATTACCAGTTCATTTAACTCTTACTATTGTCATGGCAATGTACATTTATATACACAAATCTCTCTCCTTCTTCAATTGTTATTTTTTCAAAGCAATTGTTCTCAAAGCAATGAATCGCCATACCTGGGTATTGAAAATCATTGCAATCAATACAACAAAAATATTATTGATTTACCAATGTGGTTATTGTTATTGTTGTTTATTTCCTTTTTTTAATGTGTTCTTTTTTATGCTAGAGCATACAGAAGGCTTTGATGCAGCCTCTGACCTGAAGAAGATACTTGAAGTAATGGTAGTTATAACAAAAACAACCAGCAGGTGGCAGCAGAGTATAAGAGATCAACCAGGGCCATGTTGCAAAAAGCTCTTACCCCCACTCTTTTTAACAGATTTGTGAATAATGATGAAACCTAGCTATATTCTAATGCTAATTGCTGCAAAACGGAAATAGATACAAATACAGAAGAGTAGAGACTCTAATCTTTTTTTTTTGTTAGGTTCCATGTTTTTATAGCAATAGAACACAATATTCTGTGGGCCTTGCAAAATCAGTCAAAATCCAGCCAGGAACGAAGGGGGTTGCTTCAGTGAAAATGGCTGGGATTGAATGTTACTCAAATCTAGTCCATAGAATTTCTAAAATCTATCATTTTTACCACAATTTTTGGTTGAAATATGCCTGTAAAGCCCATTAAAAGAAAATCACAGCTTTGCTGATTTTATATTGCAAGACAATAGTTTCCGTGCTTGTCGTTGTGCGTCACCTCATTGCTGACGGTTGAGTCATGATGGACCATCTTTGAAATGGTACTGTCCATGCTCGCCCCGGAGGAGCACTTGGCTAAAGCTGCAGCGTGTTGCTCCTTCTCCCGCTGCCGAACAATCTCCTCACAGCCGAGCCATTCGCGCATGGTCTGCTGGTAGCACAAGCGCACCTGCTCATCCACCTGCAGTCAGAAACCAAGTGTCAAGTGTGGGAAAGGATTTCCGGGGTGGGAGGGAAGGCAATGTGATAAATGTCTCACCTCCTTCCTTTCTGTTTCAGACATTCCAAATTGATAATGACCCAAGAGAAATGGCCACACTTCCTTACGCAAAGACGGGTCCACGCCACCGAAATAGACCAACCGAAGCAGCTCTTGCTCCTTGTAGGTCTAAAAACAAAAACATCTGTCCTCATTCTCACACTCTATTCTTTTTGCATACACAAGCGAGCATGTTTTTATTTTCACTAGTGCTGTCAAAGTTAAAGCGTTAACTCATTAATTAATCACAATAAATTATCGTATTAATCATGTATTAATGCAGATTAATCACACTATCAATTTTGACCGCAGATGATCCTTGACAGCGGATGGTTACGGTAAAGGTAGCGCAGGTTGCGCATGACATTCATATTTGTTTTAGTCCAAATATTGGGGTCTTCTTTTTTCTTTTTAAATTATGCAAGTAGTTAACAGATTAGAAAAAGAGGAGGGTGTGAGCGTGCAGTGGATTAAAAAATGAGGAAGACATCCTCATAACATTAAATGTAAAAAGAATTAACTCATAAAAGGTGGTCTTCAAATTTGGCGGGCAAAAAAATGTTGCTAAAAAGCATAGTGATTTATCAAGATTAATCAAAATTCTAATATGCCATTCATCTGTTTAAAAATGTAATGGTTTGACAGCTCTAATTTTCACACAAATGTGCATAAGTCAGGAAATTATAGATTCAAGTCTATAGGGTTCCCAAACTTTTTCCTCTGAGGGCCGCATACAGAAAAAAAAAGTAGGATGTAAGGGCCCCATTGGAATTCTTCACCTTTAATTAATTAAAAATGGTCAAACCAATCTACCAAGCAATTACATATTTTTTTTTTAAATAAATTGTACGTATTAGTACTACATTACAGCTTTCTGTTAAAAATAATAAGCTAATTTTGGGGTGGTCCGCAGCGATGTAACTGACTAGAAATGATCCGCCCCTGCATTATGCATGAGAACTGAAACAAGAGAAATCTGTTGTAAATTGACTTTTTTTTTTTGAATAATTAGCAAAGCAGAAAGTCATCAAGGTTGAATTGAGGAAACTGGACTGAATCTGATATGTGTGTGTCTGTGTTTTTTTTTATTTTGCTTTCCAAAAATTGTAGAAAATTAATTGGGCAATTATGCTATTAGGTTGGCTAGATTTAGAAAAGTACAATATTAAACCCGACCCCTTTTTTTTACACTAACACTTTTCACACCCCCTTTTTAAGAAATAAATAAGTATAATAATATTTATATAGGTATAATAAAATAGTGATGTGATGTGGGCTATTACAAATGTTATTTTGAGAATATGCTGTGGGCCGCTAAAATGGTAAGTGGGCCGGAAATGGCCCCCAGGCAAAAATTTGGACGCCAAGTTCTTTTCATTGCATTAATGCGCTCTTCACTCTTATTTTTTTTTTATTTGTTCATTTTTCCTTTCGGACAATCATAGAGACAATTCACAACATTCACTTTTCACATACAATTATACCCAAAAAGAAAAAGGGCTGACGGGATGAAGCCGAAGTTTATTAATTCCCGTTCCCAGAATGCAACAGGACGCAGATAATCAAAGTGGTAATTCGTCACATATCTAGTTGTGTGGATTATCAAGTTGTTGATTGATGCAAAAGTTCATCTTCCCAATAGTCTTGAATCTATCATTTGCTGACTTGTGCACATTTGTGTGAAAAATAGTGCTGTCGAACGATAAAAAATGTTAAACACATGAATGACATCTTAGAATTTTGATTAATTTGGGGCTAGATGTAATTTCCCCACAATTAGGAAAAAAAAAAAAAATCTATAGCATGTTCATTTCATGAGCCAGGAGTCCACTGATGTAAAATCCCAATGTGGACAGTTATACTGACAGAGCCATTAGCGCCGCTTCATGCTCACTGCTGCGAGACTAATGATGTGAGCAACATAATTAGCAGAGAATGAGCACGGGTGAGACGGCTGAGTGGCAAGCGAGAGAGGGAGGGAGGCTGTAAGGGGACATAGCTTGGTGAGTGTATATGAAGAAGAGCTTAATGGGAAATTCATGGGTATGCTTACGGTACAGTCCTGCAGGAACATCTGCCACACATCTGCAGTGAGTCCTTTGTACGCATCGCACGGCACGTCGGGCGACACAATGGTGTGGTTGACGAGCGCCGAGAGGTGAGTGCGCACGGTGGACAGGTGACGGCAGTACGCCAACCCTGGTTGATAAGACAGTATAATATTCAATCCTTCTATGGAGGCGAAAATGAATACACCACTTCTTTAAAGCCAGTGGATACTGTGTATGCTCAGGCAATGTTATAAGATATTGAGTGTTCATTCAAATATTCTGTATGAGAAAATCTTCCCTATTCTAGACTTTTTATGAACTACGAATGAAGCACAATGTTACAGCTATACTAATAATGTTGGAAAGCATCCTGTGCCTCAGATAATCGAATGCCTCAACAAATTAGTCATGTGATGATGCACTGCACAATCAAAATGCATTATTTCATATTGTGAATAGAATTTTAAGATATATTTTAGCATTTAACAGAATGAACTGCTGGATATTGGATACACATTATTTGAATTTGAAAACTTTATTACAGACTCAAAAAAAGGTCCAGGTAAAAAATTTGAATTCATTTCAATATATCAGCAGGGGCTTGCTACATGCTATCTGCATCCAGGATGTAAACACAAAATTGTAGAACAGGGTTTTCTCTATTAAAGTATATAATAAGTAATTATTTTCAAATGACCTTTGCAATATGCACAGTCAGTCTATGCCAAGATTGTATGTGAGTAGAATTGTCGTTATGGAATATCATTTTGTAGTTTATTCAATAATAACGCTTTTGGTCACAATATTCCTGAATCCAGACTTGAACTAAATCCAGTCTGGATCATAAAACAGACATGATGGCTGCATCACTTTATCTTTCTTTCTTCTTATGCTGATTGTGGAATAATCACAACTGATTAGACCGCATGACCTTCTTCCATTGTTTCATTGTTTCCTTACTACAGTATAATGACATGAACCTTTTGCGCCTTTTGTTGGTGTCCGTACATTTTTGAGGTGTAGAATTGCACTGGAAAGGTGAATAGTGTGAAATGAAAAGGTCACATACATCCATAAAATGCCCTAGAGATGATCTGATACTTCATGTTGTCACATAGCAGCTTCAGAGGAGTCCTGAAGAGAAACAAGAATAAAGTCACAGTTCTGGGCATGTTGACATAAACCCTAATGGTACATTTTTATCCAAGCAGTTGTCAATGTCCCCAGTAGGATAAATGAAGCTCTTTATCTATCTCAACCTGTCATAAAGTAAACATTGCCCATTTTATCTTCTTAGCTCGTTCTCATTGTCCCAAACATTCTCATGTCAGTGAGGAAAATGCCACGCATTTTTCTGCCTATTGCAACATCCCGCTGTTGACTCTGCATGCGCAGATGTGGCCAGCCAGTGACTGCGCCTCAGCAAACCTTAATAAAAGCGTATCTGAAGCCTTGACGTGATTATTTCTCACTCGCTCACCTCTCTTGGTTGCAGCCTTTGGGCGCGGACCCATCGGAGAGGCTGCCCTGGGAGCAGGATGAGCACGAAGACTTCCTGAGAGTGGGATGCCACATTGCAGAGCTCTGGTCCATCAAATCTGGTGGAGTCACTGCAGAAGGCACGCACACGCACGCGCACACATCATTACTGTCACTGTCAACATATAATTGTTTCCTGTGCATGAGCATTAGGAATTAGATGAGAAAATAATTTCATTTTAGGCGGAATTGTGCTGTAGGATCATAAATGAAACAGAATTCATCATAGGCACAGTTTAAAAGACTGAAAACATAAACAAAATAACTGCACACGATTAAGCAAGCAAAAACCTTTCTCGGCACTGCGCCTATAATCAAATCCATCACTTGTCAATCTTCCACTTAATTGAAGGCTACGTTGTCGTAACGCATGAACGAAGGTGTGACAAGACAATTGGATGGAGTTTGTGGGGTTTTGTTATTGGGACACATCAATGAGCTTGACCAGAGGCACAAGGCAGGTCAGCAGGATATTAGATGGTGGGAATGAAAACAGATCAAATTGAGTGAAGACGGACAGAAGTTGAGGTGCGACAGCCACAGCGTTATAGCTGCATTCTGGGAATAAGGACCTGTTGTGGGGGCAACTTTGTTTTTAAGGGGAGGCCCAAAAAAATCTTGACAATATTATGTTCAATGCAGCCCTACTTGTCTAAATACAGTATTCTGGTTAACTCATTCACTGCCATTGACGTCTATAAACGTCAAAAATTCATTTGAACTACTGTATTTCTATTAGTTTAACATTTTTTTCCCACTTTTGTTAACAAGAGTATGAAAACTCACTCACCTAGAAACCTAGAATTTGTTATTATTATTTATAGCAGTAAGTGAGTTAATATTGCGTGAGTGGAATATGGGTTAAGCAGCAAAATCCAGCAGTTACTCAGGTCTCAGGTAACAACCAATCACAGTTCAGCTTCAGAAAACAGGTGAGCTGTGATTGGTCGTTGCCTGAGCAACTATGATGTCATCTTCAGTCGACAGCAAGTGGCAAAATGGCCTCCCCCTGAGATGGATAAAAACAGCTGAATTTTGCTGCATAACTCATATTCCACAAACGTAATATTAATCAGAATGTCATGATTAGACTAGTGAGGTCACATATATTATTGTCAAGAAATGTTTAAGGTTGACTTCCCCTTTAAAGGGGATGGCAGAACATTCAATCTATCTTAACTCTAATATTTTTTCCAAACGTTTCTAATCAAAACCAATGAAAAGAAAATAGACAAAACATTTGTCAGCATTTGACAGCGTGGGAAAAAAAAACTTATAGTGAAGTTACGACTGATTATCTTCACTAAATCATAAAGTTACAAAACAATCCATAAATACTACTTTATGAGTAAGTGAGGAGATGATGTGTAACATTACGGTGTCGTACAAAAGTGACCCGCCTATAAAGTGTCTTTCAGTGAACTAAACGTGAACAAAATGCAAAGAAAAACAAATGTTTTGTAAAATACAAGCGTCTCACCAAAGTCTGACAGGCTATTTGGAAAGAGGATACGGAAGACGTAGTCAGTGGCCTCTTCGTCCTCCTTATCTGAAACAGAGTCCGTAGATCCGGATCCCTGAGGAACCCTCTTCTTCAGCTTTGGGAACACCTTCCCCTGCAACAAGAAACAATAATTAAATTAATAGCAAACGAGTAATAAGAGAAAACAAATAACATTTGCCATCGATGAAATCAATAATGCCTACTTAACAGCCATAGCGAGAACATACTAATAAGACCAAAAAAATGTCAGACACTTGAATTTGTCAAAAATATAAAACTTGTTATTGGTAAATGGTACACAGTAAATTTTGTAGAGTATATTTGATTCTAAAAAGAGTGTATTTGGTCCCACTCTAAACAGAGTCAAATTTACACTTGGAAGATAGCAAAATATTAAATAGTACATTTTACTCAAAATATTCTTACTATGTACGAGATAATTGGCCTATCCTATAAAAACAACTAGTTACGTTCTTTTTCCACTCAGAAATTCTAAGTATATTTTAGAATGATTTTAGAAAGAGTAAATATTACTAGTTTAGAAGACGGCCACTCTACCACATGAGCTATGCCACTCAAGGTACGAAGATTCCTGCTGACAAAAGTGATATACTAACACACAGTAGGTGCGGCATGGCTCAGGGAGTAGATTGTCCGTCTCCCAACCTGAAGTTGTGGGTTTGTTCCTCAACCCTTGAGTGACTTTAAAAAAAGAAACAAGTAAAATTTAGTCAAAATCTCTCCTTAGAATTTCTGAGTGAAAAATCTTTGCTAGTTTTTTTTTTTTAATGGGATAGGCAAATTCTCTTGTACACACTAAAAATACTTGGAGTAAAATTTATTCTCTTCTAAGTGTAAATCTTACACTGTTTGGAGTGTAAAATTTACTGTGTACATTCTATATTCAAATTGCTTCATCCAATTATGTTAAGTTATGCTGCACCTTTGCCAAAAAAAACAAAAACAGAAATACAGACCATCCTAACCTCTCTGGCAAAATTCACAAAAGACAGAAGAAATTATTCATTCATGTGAATTTAAGATGACGAGTGTCTTCACGCCCGTGCTTATTAATAGCCGTCGAACAAGCGTGGGTTGTTTTCTATCTTTCCTTTTGCTTGCACTGCACATAATAAAACAAAGAGAACCTCATCATGTGTGCCGGTGCATGTCGCGAGAACATAAAGCCAAAGAGTCATCAGCTGTGCAGTTCATCTATTATCGGTTTATTGATGAGATCCAAAATGATTTAGCGCCAGTGCTGTGACTAACGAGACATTTGAGTGACGACCTCGGGTGCTGACCTTTCCCCTCTGAGACCAGAGAGGCGGATCCAGCTGACCGTGCGGAAGCAGACCATTTTCCAGGCAGGAGAGGAACTGAAGCAGGTGGCCTCCTTTAGGGAAGCGAAGCGGAGGCCTTTGGATGCCATCCTGACTGACCAGCACAACTGTGCCCCCGCTGTCCACTGCAGATGAAATGTTTTCACCAGTGCTCTTCATTGCCAGATTTAAAAAATAATAATAATAATAATAATCAGTGGACAATTGTGATTGCCTGGGCTTACCTTGTTGATGGCAGTGCAAGTACACAATTTCTTCAAGAGGGATTGTCATTGCGTAGTCCCAGTACACACTGCAATTCATCCAGTGAAAACAATTTTTCAATCAAAGGAAATAATAGTCAAGGTTGTGTAAATAGATAAGCAAAGGGCAATAATCAAACCTTCTTGCTAAAAGAAAGCCCACACAGAGGAATATTACATTGCTAGTTGGTCTGACCGTGTCTCAGTCAATAAACCACCTGCAGGCCGCCTGCCTGCTGAAAATAAGCCTAATTAGATGCGCTGTGTTTACCCTGCATACACAGAAACGCGCACACTGCATTATTCAGAAACAACCGAATGTTCAAGTGTTTCCCTGACAGCAGAGTCATCTTGCATCCTGGCTTTGACTCGCTCATAAACACACACCAACATCAAACGTAAACAACACATCACCTTCGCTCATAGTCCAAGTCGCCAACAGAGCCGTTCATAAGTTGATTGGGTGTCCACTTCAGTGTCATGAGCTCCGCCGTCTGATGTAGCGAGAGGTAGCCGAGGATAGCTTCCATGTCGTCCCTCTGCAACAGCCAGGATCGAGGATGGAAGGTTTCATCAGCCGACATCAGGCAATGAATTACTCTTTTGAATGTGGACTTAAAGAGGAAGTCAACTTTTCTTGACAAAAAAAGATGTTATATGTGACCTCACTAGTCTAAACATGACATTCTGATAAATATTAAACTTGTGGAAATATGAGTTATGCAGCAAAATCCAGTCGTTTTTATCCATTTCAGGGGGCGGCCATTTTGCCACTTCAACAACACAGTTGTTCAGGCAACGACCAATCACAGCTCACCTGTTTTCTGAAGCTGAGCTGTGATTGGTTGTTACCTAAGGCCTGAGCAACTGTGATGTCATTTTCACTCGATAGCAAGTGGCAAAATGGCCGCCGACTGATATTGATCGAAACTGCTGGATTTTGGTGTTTAACTCATATTTCACTATAACAATATTAACCAGAACACCGTATTTTCACTAGTGGGGCTGCTTAGAACATATTGTCAAAAATGTTTTCCCCTTTAAATGCATGTTTAGTAGAATAATTTTTTCAATAAATTATAATAAATATTTTAAATATATAATAAGTATTTTTTTGTCGTATCTGTACTGGCTAAAACTAAGTATTTCTTTGTGTATAGTTTTTTTTTTTTTGGGGGGGGGGGGGGGGGGGGTCAAACACTTGCCGGCTGAACAAGCACATTGTTTTTGCCAAAGAGCAGCGTGGCCCTGTTGTTTTGATGTAGGGACTCCACGTAGTCACGTGCTGATGGCGAGGGAGAGGGGCGCTCGTCCATGCTGCCGCTGGAGTGGCGCTTCTGGATCTGAAATATGAGGAAATGTATAGAAAAAGACTTTGCAGGTATATAATGTTTCATTTACCTGGTGCGTGAAAATGTAAATGTTTTAACATGTTTTGTCTTGACACACACTGACTTCAAAAAATTCATTGGAACCTAATACACCCTTGGGATCATGAAAATAATTTGTGACATAAAGGTGCGGCCAATTCTTGACTTACACACAACGCAGGCCTCTTGGTGGGCGAGTCCTGCCTGCAGTGACCGCTGTGGATGCGATGCCTCTGCACCAACTCGTCAGCCGAGGGATCGGTCCAGAAGTGGTCGGCTGTCTTCATCTTGGTATACTCCAAAGCACAAGGTCCCACTGTCATGGGGAGGTTCACAGATACACCAAGACACCAGCTGTAAAATCATGTACATGCTCGGAAATATTACAAACGCATTTTATTAGCATTACGTGTACAATCAAATAAGATCGAATATAAAAGCTGTATGCAAATTTGGTCTTTAAGAGCGATGATGATACACGATTTTCCAAATTATTATTATTCCCACTTTCTTCATAATTTTCAAGTCATTAACCAGTATATAGATTGAATATCTTTGAACAAACCTCTTAATGATAGCAGTATTTTTTTCCCCCAGAGCTGCAGTTTGGATATGAACCTGAACTTCCGCCCACCCTCATAGATATTTTGCTACTGCCTCCCACCTCATAGATCTCTCGCCTGAGGATACTCTAAAGGTTCTCGACAGGATTTAGTTCAAGAGAGAATGGGGGCCAAACCACAAGTTTTTTTTTCCCCCCCAGAGTAGCCAATGACGCAGATATTCCTTTTATGCATGAATATGATTTTGTCACAAAAAGCACGTTTCTTCTTTTGTTCAGAAACTCCACATACTTTTCAGAAGTCATTTTCACACTCTCAAGGGATGTGAAAGGATGACTCTACCACCTTCTTGCTGACGTGTAGTTTTTTTTGGTGGCCAATTTCATGCTGCACGGAAGACAGAACACTCTGTAACCTTGAGTCGACATGATTGGCTTCTATATTTATATCGACTATTTAGAAAAATCTGAGAAAAATATATTTTGCATAATAATTTGGAAGGTGACAATGTTCAGTTTTTCATAGTCAGAGATGTTTTAATTAAATTTAATTGCAGCTGTATTTTACAGTGTAGTACAAATGGATTGTCATCATTTATGAAGTGTTTGTCATATGTTGGGAGAGGCAAAATAATGATTGTTTCAGAAATGTCCCAGGACTTGTGTCACAAAAGACACATTCCGAACCCAAACTGTGAGTTTTCCCCTTCACTGTGGGCCAGACGATCAACCAGAATGTTTACAAAAAATATCCTGTGACGTTTGCTACGTTTAGTGTACGAGAGTTCTGGCAAGACAAGTCGTGGCAATTACATCGACAATGCCCTTAGCATTCGACAGTACCTGGCCGAGAAGAACATTGCCCTACTGGAGTAACCTCCTTACTCACCTGACCTAGCTTTGTGTGATCTGAAGACATTTAACATTTTCTATGCATATTTTTACTGTTTATGAATTTACTTATAGTATATAGATGCCATATAACTGTGATAATGTTTGTGTGAAATATATTGGGCATATTAACTGTATTGTAATGAATAACACTTTTCACTCCCTTCCAGCTGGTGAGATAGGAATGTACACGGGAGTCAAGTTCTCAAGTTCTCATGGTGATAACACTGTGGGTCTGAGGGAGTCTAGGTCACATGGCATTACCTGTCTAATCATATATTTCCGGCTTTGGACGGAACTGGAGTAAACATGTCAGTAAATCACTTGTCTGTCTATTATAATTACTAACCCTTTGTCCAGCCTCAGAGGAGGAGTATGCTTTTTTCATCTATAAAACGACTGTGTGTTTTCATATTGACACACTCGAGGCTTAACATCACTTTGGAATGTAAGCATTTACTCTTGTGTCTTTTAAGAGCTCTTAAAATAAATTCTTTATAAAGAAGGCTTCTTCATCAGATCTCATTTTTCAATTATTTTTGAACACGCAAAGATTACACTTAATATAGTAATCAAATAATACCTTCAGACCCCCCCCCCCCCCTGTTTCCCAACCTCAAAGGGTTGATAAAAGTTTTGAAGATGTGGATGACAAGATCAAGATGGCCATGACGAAGAAGCTGGACATTGACAATGATTTCTGCTTAAATTCATAGATGTGCATCTACTTCAGTCTGACCCGCTAATGCTAATTAGCGCGCTACTCGCGGCACTTTTATCACTCAAAAGAACGGCTATTAATACAAAAATGCTTCAGGAATGTATACAGAGAAGCATGTTAACATTACTCACCGGCATATGCCTTTCCTACGCTGTAAAAAAAATCCTACTTTTATTGGAATAACTTGATCATGACTTTTTCTTTCTACTCTCTAATGTGGCTACAACTTAACGGTGTAACAGAACGCACGGAACCACACTGCCGCTTTGGCACACCCCTAGAAAATGCTGTAAAGTAAGTTTGATTCCTGGGAAAAATCGTAGTTTGGGTTTGCAATATATATTTTGCGAAAACAGTCCTGGAACTTTTCTGACGTACAGTAGCCTACAATTAAATGAAAACCTCCCTGACAGTCCCACTCAAAACAAGGCAATATTATCATCATTATGATGAAAGGCATAATTATTATACAGCTCTTATATTGGATTTCATCAGATTTTATATCAATAGCCCCCGGTACTAAGCATAAATCTGATTAAATGTGAATTGAAGGTCCCTGCTGTGATTCACTCAAAACACTTTTAGGCTTCACTAGCAGTACAATTAACACCACAGGAAAGGGTAGACAGAAAAGCTTTTAGCCCGCTAAGCCCTCCAATACTTTCATGTATGAATGAACCTAATACATGTTTGTTAGAAAACGCCAGTAAAAGCTTGCTCATAAAGTCATAAATTACCCAGCAAAGAAGCAAGGATAGGTCCATCTACAGGGTCCATTAGAACAGCCTCTTTCTCATAATATTTACTGGAAGACAGATAAATAGGATGAGGATCAGGTCGGTGGGGATCAGGACACAGTGTTCTTGCAAAACTGGCACACAGAGTTGAATAGCATGACATTTTACACTTTGTAAAGCACCTGCTGTTTTCCACCAAGAAGAGGACAATCTTGTCCAGCACCTTCTCGAAAAGAGCCGTCCGAATCCAAAGGTTCTTAATGGCCTTCGGAGTGAGGCTGGGAAGCCGAGGCATTCTGCGCAGGCTGTCCTGGCTTTGCAAACTTTGGCTTCGTCTGCAAGTAGACATTAGAATGTTGTAGAGAAATAATGACGTGCCAGAAGCGGCGCGGAATCGTTGTCTGGTGTTTTGCTTTTCGCTCACTTAGTCTCGACGATTTGCTCCATCTCCTGGGCCTTCTTGCACAACTCCTCAGCCGGGGGAAAGCTCTTGCCCACCTTCATGAACAGGGCGGCGATTTTGTTGCTTCGAAGGAAGCCTGCCGCTCGACGTTTCAGCCCGTGCAAAACGCATGCCTCCACCGCAGCTGTTTGGGTTGGGGGGGAAAAAAAATCATGTTCACCACATCTGTATTGATGATGGAATAAATAACATTCAGTTTTTTTTATTGATTTTTTTGTTTTTAAACATAAATTTAAGAAATAACAAAGTTGTTTTAGTGACACAGGCCTCCCAATTATGGTCTTTTGTTTAACTCATTCAAACCCCAAAACACGGTTTTTTAATACTTTAAATAATTGACTCCCAAAAACGTATTTACATGTTTATTTTATTTTTTAATGCAAGAGCATACAGAAGGCTTTGATGCGACTTCTTACATAAAGAGGTGGTAGTTATTGCACACACAAAAAACGGCCAGCAGGTGGCAGCAGAGTATAAGAGATCCGCAGGGCCATGTTGCAACAAGCTGTTTTTGTCAATGTTTTCACCAGGAATGTGAATATTGATGAAACTTAGCTATATTCTAATGTTAATTTCTGCAAAAAGGACCCAGATACAAATGCAATTTTTTCCTTGATGAAAGAAGAGACTCTAATCTTTCTTTTGGGAGCTTCCATGTTTTTATAGTAATAGAACACAATATTATGTGTGGCCTTGCAAAATGAGTCAAAATCCAGTAAAACAGCCGGGAGCGAAAGGGCATTGCATCAGTGCAAATGGCTGGGAGTGAATTAGATAAAATATGGATAGATTGGATATTCATGAACTTAACTGATTAAAATAGTCACTGTTATAGTGCAAATGTTTTATTTACTGCATTAAATGAAACCTAAATGTGCCGAAAAAGATTTTCTTATATTACAATGACAAGTGAGTGGTATTAAGTGATATGCACAAGCAATGTTTAACGATGGAAAAGTCAATTGAAAACACCAGCTTTATATAAATGTTTAATTGCCGTTGTCCTGTGAATAACATTTATGTACATTTTTTATACATATATATATTTTTACATTTATGGGATGAAACTGAATGCAGACTGCCCCAAAACGTATATACATTAAAAAAATGGACATAACTGTTTTTCACAGGACAGCGACATTATGCAAATTTATACAGTATTGTAACCTGATCATTTGTTGTGAAAATGTATATATATGTAATTGATATATTTTAGCTTGTAGCATAATATGTTATATTCTATAATTACAGGTCGGTTGAGTAGCCAAAAATTGTACAAGAATGAGGTCCGATATTGAGAATAATATGACTCAAGTATAAGTAAAAAGTATTGCTCCAAATTACTTGAGTAAGTGTGAAAAAGTACTCAAGTACTGAGTAACTGGTAAGTTCCGATAAAAAAATAATAATAATCAAAACGTGAACATCAAATAAATAAAAATAAAGTAGATATCTGAAAATGCAGATATTTCTGAACAATATCACGTAATACAAAACAATAATGAATAAAATCATGAAATGACAAATAATAAATAAAAGAAAACTGTCAACAGACAAGCCGACTAAAGCCATGGATTGCCGTAATCATGTCCTGTGGTCTAATGAGACCAAGATAAAGTTACTTGCTTCGAATGGTGTCAAGCGTGTGAGGTGGCAACCAGGCGAGGAGTACAAAGACAAGTGTGTCTCAAAGTTGTTAAATGCATCCACATCATGATCTTTTCAGTTTATTCCTCACCCCACATGATATGTCCATAACAAGATAACACACTATGGGCGGAAAAACCGACTGCCCTGTGCTTGAAGGCCTACATGTCAACACCTGAAGCGGTGTTGACATTTGAGTCCTCTTCAGGACTAATCCTGTGCTTCTGTTCACATGGGGTCACATGGAAGACCGTGGTTGCTGTGGCAACCCCCGTTGATAGCGAGATAGAGCTTCGGCGGGAGGGAGGGGCGGCCGAGACTCATCAGCATCACAATCTGTGTTTCCATCATCATGACTCCTTCAAACACAGCGTCTCATCTCCTGCATCCTGCCGCTCTGTAAATGTGAGCCGGTCGTTTGCGCTGTCGCCGATCGAACCACAGTCACACAAGCTCCAAGTAAGTTTTAACTTCGGCGTTGCCGGTGAAGGCGTCAGTTCCCCATGAAACAGAACGGCATGGACGAGTCTGCATCTTCCTCCATTTTACTCAATGCCTCCCTTTGCTGCTTCTAACCAAGCATGACAGCAAGACATATAACAAAGCGTAATCATTTGTAAAATCTAATTAGGCGCCAACTATGCTGACTGACCTTGAAGAAACAACAAAAACATACATGAATACATTTATCTGACAGTGGATATGAAAAGTCTATAAACTCCCTCAAGGTTTTTGAGATCTAAAAATGAGACAAACGAAAATCAATTCAAAACCTTTTCCACTATTAATGCGACCCATAACTATACAAAAGAGAATTGAAAATAATGTGGTTGCCAAAGTGCGCACGTTCATAAGTGGGATGTGGCTGGGTTCAGAATTAGCCAATCGCAGTCTGCACACACCTGCCACCAATTAAAGTGGCTCTGATTAACACAATTGGATTTCAGACCAACATCTGGGCATTTCCTGACATCTTTGTAGCAGGAGCATGGATGTTGTGTGCTAAAACTGACTGCTATTTTGAACTGTTCATAATTCCCTTCACCTTAACTTCCAGTTTCAGCTGAAGAAAAATAGCCCCAAAGCAGGATGCTGACCCAAAATGAGCCTAAAATAACCCTAACCCTAAACCAGGGGTGCTCAAGTTCGGTCCTCGAGAGCCCCTATCCAGCCTGGTTCCCATGTTGCCCTCCTGCAGCACAGCTGAATCTAATGATCAGCTAATCCGCAAGCTTTGCAGAAGCCCGATAACGACCCTGATCATGAATCAGGTGTGTTAGTGGAGAGAAACATGGAAAACAGGCTGGATATGTATGATAAAGGGAGGAAATATGAACAGTTCACAATATCAGTCAGTTTTAGCACAAACAAGAAAAAAAGTGATTAAAAGCCTATTAGAACATCAAATTAAATACTGTAGATTTAAATTATTTTTAGAAGGGGTGTGAAGACTTTTTTTTTTCATCCACAGTATGTTCCGCTAGAGATCGACATACTGTAGCTACTCGCGTCAATGGCCCTAAATAATTGAACGAAGGGCCATTTAACACCAATCATGTCGTTTATTTTCATGCCACACTCTCTCCATCGCGTCTGGATGGTTTGGACTTTCCGCGGCAGCTCATCAAAGCAGCCACGATGTTGAAGGCTAATTGCTCCCCGGAGAACTGGCTGAGCTCTTCTCCCATCCTCCATTTGCTCAATTCTAGTCTATGCGGACCGTGTGGTAACAAGAGCCACGGTGAGATGGTGAGAGGGGGAGGAGGAAGGTGGCTGACAACAAAAGCGAGCATGAAGAGGCGATTTTGTGAACTGCTTAGTGTCCATTAAGATAAATGACAGTAGAAAGAAACACTTTCCTCCGACTGACCGGTTAGGCTTTTAAAAGATTCAGTGGATAATGTTTATACTGACAGCAAAGGAACTTGATGATGCTCTCCCATGAATGCACTATTAAACACAAAGCCTCCCATATTAAATATTAAACACACTGAATCGTTGTGTAAAAGGAGACCTACAATCATATTTTAATTCATTCACTGCCATTGACGGCTATAGACGTCAAAAATTCATTTGAACTATTTCTATTAGTTTCATATTTTTTCCCCACTTTTGTTAACAAGAGTATGATTTTTTTTATTTTAAATATTGTACATTTAGAATAGATACAAAATTTGTGATTAATCGTGAGTTAACTATTCAAGTAATGCGATTAATTACAGTTAAAAAATGTAATTGTCTGACGTCCCTAATTTTTAATAATCTTTTCTTTTCTTTTTTAATTAGCGGCATCAGGCGATTATTTTTTAGTTAATTCAACATTAATCACAAATTTTATATCTGTTCTAAATGTACAATACATTTTTTTCCTAGGTTTTCATACTCTAGTTAACAAAAGTGGATTTTTTTTTTTAACTAATAGAAATAGTTCAAATGAATTTTTGACATCTATAGCCGTCAATGGCAGTAATGAGTTAATAAAATCTGTGTAGCAAGTGACACCATATTTACATAACCTTCACTAGCTAAACTGTACAAAGAGATTTCTGAAGAGTGTGCAATATTAATTTACCTACACTGAAGTTCATTTCTTTTTAGGATGTAAAATGCAAAACTTGTAATTACCCACGTTTCTTGCACCAAACACACTAACGAAGCACTAAAGATGTGAGATGTGAATTCTCTTCTAATCTAACGATTTGCAGCAAAACCTTCTGTCTTTCAAGCAATTTGATCTCATTTTCTCACAGCGCTTTTCCCCCCGGTCGCTGGCATGCTCATTGATGTGGAATAAGGATTAAATTGAATTAAATGTCACGGTGACCGCCGCTTCACACACTTGGAACTGTTCTGACATGTGTTGGGGAATCAGACAAATTAAAGTTTACCACCATCATGCAATGTGAAGTAAGATGTCAGAAAACCTTTCAGAAATACTTATTGAGGTTTCAGTGAATTACAACTCTTTTGTGTTTTCTTTGGATTTCTATTTTTTCATTGTAATTTTTTGCGATGTCACCACAGGAGGCTACTGGTCAGAGTAAAACGGAATTTATTTTAGTCATTCAATTGAAAAGCGAGACTTGTATAATCATATAGATCCATTGCACACTAGGTGAAATATTTCATTTTTTCTTTTTTTATAATTTAGATGATAATGTAAAGCTAATATTCTGTAAAGCAATCAAAAACTTTTTTAACCCCTTTTTTTTTTACTGCTGGGCAATTATTATTATTATTATGCTGATTTTGACTCATTTCCCACATAAGAACAGCATAAGATTTTTTTTTTTTTTTTGGGGGGGGGGGTTATCTCATGTTTTTATTTGTTATAGTGGACGCCAGTATAGTATGGCTGTAACGTGTTGTAAACGTACCAAGCTTACAGTATATGTAACATTTTTAACACGAACATCATGCAAATCAACTTGCGATTGTGATTGGTTAGCTAGAGTCCAATTATGAACCAGAAGTGTTGACATCATCCAAATTATGCATTTTATTGATTTAAACATACAAATATGTTATGTCCACTGCAATCATCTATGGGTCCAAAGGGGTTAAATCTAGAAAACGGGTAGGAAAGTATTTCCCGTGTGCCTAATGAATCTATATAAAGCTCATATTTGATTGACAGTGTCATATCAATGTCACACTGTAATCATTTAACAAATATACTGCAGATCAAGTAGGTTGCTTGTCTTATTCTATTATTTTTTTTTTAACAGTGTCATACAAATATAAAAATTATAAAGTGAACTAACTTCACAAATAAATCCCGTTTGGTCTGAGCCACACAGCTGCCAAGTGTGGCTTGCACGTGGGCAGCGAGTTTCTCACACAATATAATAATATCGTGCTTCATTGGCACCATTTGGTGAAAAAAAAAATGAACTTCAAATGCCACTGGTTTGACATCAATACAATAGCTAAAATGTGTTAACGGCTGAGTTGTTATGAAGCAAAAACAGTATTCTACTAAATATCTCAGATTAATGCCTAAACACCAATTTATGTAGCCATTATTTGATTTGTATCGGTATTATGCACAAACCTTTCAGTATGTTTTTCAGAATTTAAGAGACACACATGGGGGAAAAATTTGCTATTGAATAGATTTTTTCCTATATATTTGTCAACAGTATTACTTTATATATGTCTCTGGTGAAAATGTCTTTTTTTTATTTTTTTTAAATAACATTATTGTATTACATACAGAGAAGATGAGTGGAAATGGTGCCACTGATATCCATCTATTGTTTCAGCAACAGCAGTAGAGTGTGATAGAGTTGCCGATAGGCAGTACAACAAGTACTTTTCACAGGAAGCACTTTGACATAAGAGTGCATGATCATCTCAGGAGTAATTAACAATGTTAATCAAGGGCCTGGTCCTTTTTGGATAGAGAAGGCTTGGGAGTATTTTTTTCTGCTTTGGAGGAATAGAGCCGAACATTTCAATGCGATTTAAAAGTCTACTGACATCTCAGAGCCACGGCCATAGATTAGATAGAATAGAACTGAATTAAATTGGAGCATAAGAGGGTGCTACTTTTAGCATACGACACTTGATACTTGACATTTACTATATTCCTGTTTTTGGTCCATTAATTTGTGTTTTTGGGTGGACTGATTATTTCTAAAGGAGAAAAATTTATATCAACTGGCATACTGGAATAAATTGTGCTTGACTTCCACTGAATGAATAAATGAGCTGCCTTACAGCTCATGGTTATTAATGATTAGCATATTCTTAGCGCTAATGTTGCCTCTTTCTGTTATCTTTTTATATAATTCATCATTAACAAGAAGTGAAGCTCCCCTTTTGTGGTGTTATAAACAAAACAATACATTTACAGTTTCATAAGCGATAACGTCAGGAGACACATGGAAAGGCTGTTGTGTTGCGCGGTTTCTAAAAAACAAAAAAAACATGGGTGTGATCCAGCTATATGTTTGCTCACTCACCACAAAGGGAAACAATATGGCTGCTGTCTTCATGAACAAATTTCCTGGTGACTGCTTCCTCCATAATCTGCTTCACCTGTCAATGACATGGCAAATGCTGGATGACTCACTCATTAATATGCCACAGCTGCACGCACACAGTCTCTAAAGGGATTGTTGAATGAGTGATAAATATGTTTCAGAATAATCAGGAGGGTGTCTCGAAAAAATAAAGGTAGACGAATGAGGCACTTTAGGAGAACTGTCGTTGTCAAGTTAAAGGGAATACAAATCGAGTGGGATGAGGGCTAAATTGCCGAATGAGTCACCATCTCTCACCCGGAGGATCTTTCCGAGGAATCGAAGTGTTGTTATATTTGGAAGTATGAAGGGATTTTGTTTGTTATTTTTTTCTTTCTATCCTACGTCAATCCACTTTTCTATCTTGGGCAGGAGCAATTGATTGTGCTGCGTTAAAGCATTATGACAGCTTTCCATGCTAACAAAAGAATAAGCAACAAGGTCAGATATGCATGCTCTCAAGATATCACTCGTAATTGGTTGTCATGGGGACGTAAAGTCCTCCCTGCTGTCCTGACTCGGGAACACTAGTTAAGAAGATCTAATAAATCAATTGCCATGGTGAAGTCCTATTGTGCGAGCACCACTCTGCAGTTGTCGTGGCCGCGCAGACGTCTATAATTTCCTGTCGAAACAAGTCTGTCCACAACCAACATAATCCACAATGCCCACTTTATATTTTATGCACCCTATAATGTCATAAAGTGTGCACTTAACTCAATCAAGAATGTAATAAACTCAATAATGTAATAGTTTCACCAATGATGTAATGAAAAAAAATGTTGTGTTGAAATGCACTCGAAAACATTTAACGGCAAAATTTTAACCATTTTTTTCTGTGGATGTACATAATAGTGTTAGATTCTCAAAACACAAAATGTTAGAACTTTAGACTGCAAATTGACATATATTACATTATCTGTTTTCATGATCAAGTTTTACATCATCAGTCTTGAGACAAAAACACGGTACATCCACCTAAAACTGTAATAATTTCCCCAAACATAGTATGGTACTACATTATCAGATTTTTTTTATTATTGCAATATCAATTCGGAATTGTTATAACATTATTGGTTAAAGTATTTCATTATTGGATGTTATTACATTTTTATTCGAGTTAAGTGCAAATTTGATTATATTTTCACTAGGCAATTATTATACTATAGAGTGCTACATCCCTTCCTTGCATTATTGTCTGTCTGTATACATTATACATTATGTATACATTACATACACATTTACATACACATGCACACATTTTCCCATTTCATTTAACCTTTATTTAACCAGAAAATAAAAAATCTCTTTTCCAAGAGAGACCTGGCCAACAGGCAGCAACAAACATAAACATAAAACACAGTTACATGTTGAAATAATGGGAGGCAACACCTCACAAAAATTATTGACAATAATATGTTCTATGCAGCACCACTAGTCTAAATACGACATTTTGGTTAATATTGTGTTAGTGAAATATGAGGTACGCCGCAAAATCAAGCAGTTTTTATCAATATCAGAAGGCGGCCATTTTTCCACTTGCTGTCGGGTAAAAATGACATCAAAGTTGCTCAGGTCTCAGGTAACAACCAATCACAGCTCAGCTTGACAAAACAGGTGAGCTGTGATTCGTCATTGCCTGAGCAACTGTGATGTCATCTTCAGTCGACACCAAGTGGCAAAATGGCCGCCCAATGAGCGGTTCGGTTTTGCTGCATAACTCATATTGCACAGATGTTATATAGACTAGTGAGGTCACATTTAACATATTATTGTCAAGAAATATTTAACGTTGGCTTCTCCTTTAAGAAGATAAATGTGAATGGCGCTAAAGTTATACGTCAACTGCATTCACAAATATATATTGTATGTAACCGCCAAACAAAGTAAGGAGAATATCTCCCCAGATCTATTAACTCATTCACTGCCATTGACAGCTATAGACGTCAAAAATTCATTTTAACTATTTTTATTAGTTTAACATTTTTTTCCATTTTTGTTAACGAGAGAATGAAAACCTAGATTTTTTTTGTACATTTAGAACAGATATAAAATTTGTGATTAATCGTGAGTTAACCAGTGAAGTCATGCGATTAATTACGATGACAAATTTTAATCACCTGTTGCCCCTATTTTTAATAACATTTTCTTAAAAAAAAATTATATATTTTTAAATTCATTACAATTTTTAAACGGAATTAATTGCATGACTTCCCTAGGTAACTCACGATTAATCACAAATTTTATATCCGTTCCAATACCCCAAAAATCTAGGTTTTTATACTTTTGTTAACCAAAGTGGGAACAAATGTTAAACTAGAAATAGTTACGAATGAAAATAAAAAAATAATTTTTGACGTCTATAGCCGTCAATGGCAGTGAATGAGTTAACAATAACATTTATCATAAATAGGGATGGATGACAATTCACATCTATGAACGATTTAGTTGAGGCAAAATGAAGTACATGAAGTACTTAAGCCATTCAGTGTAGTGGCCTGAAAAGGAACAGCAAGCTTTAAGCTACCATCTTCATCACAGCAGACCTCTGCTTGGCATCATCTCTCCAGGCAAAAATGATTCTGCTCATTCTGGCACTGACATGGAAATTGGAGTTTCTCCCATGGTTTGACTGATGAAAACTGACGTTAGCTGGCCAGGCTAATGTATCTGATTATTATATGCATTTTATTCAGGGCATACATTGTTGGAACTATGAAAAGGAATTCTGAGTTTGAACCGTTGCGACAGCTGTGAAGGCCTGTGGGTGCGAGGGGTCTAAGGCAATCTTCAGATGGACCTACAGCCTTCCTAAAAGCAGACCCTTTGAGGCTGACCATAGATGGATTTGTTGCTTTTACAGCGCTTCTGTCAGAGAGGCACAAAATCATTTCCAAGGGTTTACAACCGACTCTTAAAGTCTTTATAAGGCCCGAAGTTCTCTTAAACCGTTGTCAATGAAGTTCTTTTTATCAGCTGGTATTAGTGAAGTCATCAAGTCCCCATCAAACATTTGTTGAAGTGAAAAATATTGACTCAAAATGTCCATCCTACCAAAATCTGACATCGCTGGACACTTTTCTTCATGAAAAGAATGTCTCCACTCTTCTCCAGGCCGGCGTAGACATCGAGCTAGCTGCAATATTTGTTGATCATATTAGCGTGTAATGGATGTGACAGCTACATTTGTCCGAGCAACTTTCCAGTTTTTAAGTGCTTGACTGCTTTTGTCTGAATAGCCTCTAGCGGCTCTTTCCTAGATAGATAGGTGTAATAAACTCTTTTGGAAAATGTACAATCTGGTGCGGTCTGGTTTACTACCCCCGTTACTATGGAAAGATTTGATTTATTTTTCAAATGGCAAACAGAAGGGAACAAAACGTTTTACCCTTGAAAGACTTTCTATAAAACAGACCAGCAATGAATAAACAGAAGTCATTATGCACATTTGACCTCTTAGGATGAGCAATATCTGTACTCTCAGCATCAACTATTATTCCTGCTCCAATGCATGTTCATGATTAATTCACCAGCCTGGTTAGATTCCTTGACTTTTGGCAGCTTTTTATTTCTCATCTCTCGTATACGGGTAACTGATCAGGTCTCCGATGTGTTCCTTAGTTAAAGTGTCCAAGCACAAGCACAGACAGGCTGCAGGTTGCTATGGAGACGACACGTGTTGCACAGTAGAGTTCTGCCGAAGACCATACGTCAATAAAATTCATTCATCTCTGTGAGCAACTAAATGAAAGTAGTCCCTCAAATAATAACCTCAGTGGAGCTAAGCCGTGTCATGATCTGTGCTCATTTGGCATTGTAGAGAATCAATCAACGAGAGCCCATTTGTGGATGTTAGAACTACAACTTAAATGTCACCTTAACGTATCTGTTTCTATTTACAGACACATTCCCAGATACTGCAATGTTTCAGGCTGCCGTGCACAAAACAACGAAGCGTCATTGGACACTAGCCGGGCCACAAACGTGTTCCAAAGAAGAAGAAGAAGCAGCAAGACTTGAAAATGCATGCAATGGGGGTGGGGGTGGGGGGCAGCCATGACCGCCGGGAACATAGTGTAAACGTAGCCGTAGCTGTGACAGTTTGATGAAAGTGTGTTTCAGCAACCTGGTGAAATGAGGCTCCTCGATGCAGTGCACCCGGAAGGCATCACTCAGAATGATAAAGGATTTTCGGGGCTATTGCAATCCACTTGAGCAATAGCAGAGCTGAGAAACTAGCAGGTTCACCCATTAACATCCAATCTTCATTATTAATCGTCTAGGAGGCCGCCGTAACACCGTTGAATACGAGGAGATCTGTTGCGCATCATAAAAACTGACGATGGGCACAATAATCGATTAGACGGTAAACTGATCGTTATAAATTCTGCCGGTTGTGAGGAATTGATTGTTGATTCATCTCGTGTTGAGGAAATTGAAGCAAAATGGAGTTGCACTGTTGATTCAGTCTGAACTCATTTGCAGCCTGAAGAAGAACATGTCAGTTACGAAATGTGCATTATTCTGTATTGGAGTAGAAATTCTGAACATTCAGAGATTTTTTTGATACATATAAAAACATTTTTACAAGATTGATAGGTATTTTTGGATCGATCGATGAAATGTAATCAAATGCTGATACATCATATTGAACAACCTCATCCGCATGACAACACAATTATACAACAATATATCATGAGCAGAGAGAATTCCACGTTCCGAGTCCATGCAACCAAATCACAGCCAGAGAATAGCTGACAATGCAATCTTTGCTAAACATCGGTCCTCCTGACCTGACATTATTATACGGAATATATGAACCTGCTAGCCAGTTTAATTTAAGTGCCTATCATTCACGCAGTACATCTTTAATCATAGCAAGCATTTCCTTAAATGTCGCATCAGCAGCCGCTTATAACTAAGTTTGATTCAAAGGAACTCATTATTTAGAAAATACCATCTTCTTTATTTTCCAATTTCAGCTGGATCACATCACATTCAGGGGAAAAAAACAATACTGTGATAATGAACAGAAGTCAAACGTGCCAATATCAGTGTGCTTCACTGATTCTTCCATCTTTGTGTCTGTCTCTTTCCTTTGGCAACAGACGTGTGTTTGTGTCTGTGCACACAACAGAACACAAACACCCAGTGACACCCAGAATGGTTATGGCTGCGGCAAATAAGAGATCTCATTCAAACCGATTTTTGTGCCAGAAGTGGATTCTGCCGCCTCAGACATCCTGTGCTGTCGATAAGGGCCCACGTTATTTGTCGGTGCATTTGAGTGAACTGATGGCATATAACCGGGTGGAAGAAGACCGCGTGCATGCGGCGACGTCCACACGTGAAAGGTACATCGCTAAGAACACCTGCACATGCATGCTCATTAAAAAGACAATATACTGGATGTAAAGTCTTTAAATAGGAATTGTACCGTTCACAATGCATGAAAAAATCTGATACTTGTGAAAAAAATCGGAATTGAGCTGTAGTGTGAACGCAGCCTTAGTGTTCGTTGGAAAAGGTCAATGCTAGTTTTGTTAGCCCAGCTACTTTGTGTTAGCGCTTAGCTAGCAGACTTTGTAAAGAAAAAAATTGAGTGTTTCTTTTTTCGTCTTAAATTTCACTTAGGAGGCCTATTGTATTTTCAAAGCAGTGAGTACAAATTGTGGGCACAAAATAAGGAATGTTTTGGGTATGTTTGTTTTTCATGAAAACAGCTAACTGCTAGAATGTTAGATAGGAAGATAATAATAGCATGATCTTAGGGCTCTGAATTTACTTTATGACACATGGAAATAAAGATTCTATTCTATTCTATTGATAGTGTACCAAAATGCTCTTAACGTTTTAGGCCACGTCCACATGAAAGTGTCCGTCTGGACACCTTAGGCAGGATACTCCTCCAGCGATGACGTAATTGTCGCAGCTCGATGACGATGCATTGTCGCAGATTGATGACCTATGCGCCAATTCTCGCGTGACTGCGAGCGAACCGTCAGTCTGTCAACAACAATGGCGGATAGCCGTGTCGTAGTCGTTTTGCGCAGCCTCCTTAGCTTGCTTATGCTTTTGCTGCAAAATATTTTGCTTCTTTATTCTTACGTTTGTGCTTGAATCACCCGCCATTGTCACTTCTCCTGTGTTCATCTTTTTCATGTTGTTTTGATACAAGCAAAGCCATGTTTGTTCTGTAGATTGCAATAAAGTCCGGAAAAAAAGTGTTTGTCTTCTTTGCTGATTCTTCTTCTTCGCTTTCCGTTAATTCCCTGTGGCTGCGCTACAGCGCCACTCCAGACTTGGCATATACATTACAGGCGTTAAACGTCCTCAGCGTCTTCTTTTGGACACACGCAAGTCTTGAAATGCTTCTGTGTGTACAAGATTTGTTTGAGGAACGAAGCCGGCTTTGCTTCCGTCTGGACGCGGCCTTATATGAAAGATTTTTCCCTGTCAATGGACTTTTCACATTAATGACCAACTCACTCCACTCATTATCTCTTAATACCAGACAGAGGTGTCAAAATCCAGGTCCAGGTGCTTCTACTTCTAAACGAGCTAGGTTAAGTAGCACCTGTGGCTAAAGCCAAACTATTGCAAGTTTTTTTTTTAAAAGTACTTTCTGGACCTGAATTTGACCCTTCTGATTAATGCTTCCAATTCATTTGTCATAAATTGTCCACATTATCAACATGTAACCGTTTGACTCAACTTAAATGAGCTCATCTCTGCCGCCATGTCTGGCGTCATTGTGTACTGAACGTCAAATCCCCTGCCCATGTGCGAGCAACAGTAAATGATGCGTTCAGGAACAGCTCGCAAATGTGTGTACTGAGTTGTTAAAATGAATGTCATTGTTTTAAAGGGGAAGTCAACCCAAACATTTTCTTTACAATAGTATGTTAGACGTGTACCCACTATTCTAAACACAGCATTCTGATTCATTTTGTGTTTGTCCATCTCAAGGGGCGGCCATTTTGCCACTTGCTGGCAAATGAAAATGACACTCAAGAAAAGACCAATCATGGCTCAGCTTCACAAAACAGATGAAAAAGAGTTTTATCATTTTAGAAATCTTAATGCTGTGCAGTTCTAAGCCACAGCAAATACTGTGCAGCCATTAAACAGGTGTATCTTACAATGTCATTCATTTGTATACAGTAGTTACCACTGATAAGAGGACTATATTTTCAACATTCCTCTTCTCACAGCGTCCTCAATTTAATCTTAAAACATCAGCTGAAAATAAAGCTCCTTCCTTTACTGAGCAAAAGCAAATAATAAATAAATTAGGTCACAACTAAGTGAAGTCTAGACAGCAAATGCAGAAGAGTGACTCGTCCATTATTCTGTGATTGTACAACAAAACGTAACAAATTGTTCCTGCTGATGAAGAGATGTGTGTGATGGGAATCTCCATGGTAACAAGGCGATTAGGGGCATACGTGTTAGGAGAGAAGCTCCTAAGCAGAACAAACAGAGGGAAGCTCCCATCTAAGCTAAAACGACAATAACAGTCTGCTGCAGACCTTGATAAATTCAGCCTTCGTGTTTATCATCTTTTTCCAGTTCAATGAATCATAATCATTTGATGACGAACTAGTCGTACTTTGAACATTTGTATACATCAGTGATTCATTTTGGATTGTATCATCCTACTTGCCTGAATGCTACAAAATGAGTCACGCAACTGTGCTAATTAGCAAGAAAGTTTGTTTTTTCTTTTAAAAAGACCTATTCACATTTTTGCTACATCGTTTTGGTCATTGGTCTCTAGCCATATAAATATAACCAAAAATAAACACGCGCTACACGCACAAGAAACAAACGTGTCCAGCTGCAATAATGATAATATGCTAATAACGGGCAAATGCCAAGATGACATTATTTAGTCCGATGAATCATTTCCATCTTATTCGTCTTGGTAGAGGCAAAACATGAATTTGGATCCTCCTCTACTATTCCAAAGAGCTGTCTGACCAATTTAATGCATCTCTTGGCATCCAAAAGCAGAATTGGTCTCTGCTTATTTTACAGTGTGCCGCATTGCTTTCGTGTCTATGATGTTGGTTGACTAGCGCTATAATTGTTTTTAATCACCCCCTTTACACATCACTAATGATTTCCATTTGCTTTTAAGAGCATCTTTTGCAATAATTGTATGTAATTGCTGTTTCGGATGTGGAAACCAAGAATAATTGAAAACTGTGCGTGAGTTTGACTCGCTTCCAGCTACAAAGAGCTCGTCTCTTGGATTCTTCACAAGGAAAATGTCGCATAAAAACCATCACCATTAGAGATGTCACATGAGACTTCAGTTCAGTAAGCATAATTGATTAACTCCTGTTTTACTCGCCATGTCATTGGCTGAAAAACAGAAATAGGCAGATCGCTAAAAAATCACCCTAAAATTAATGATTAACCAAGCCATCAACAAAATAATCAACATTAATTGATTATTAAAATAGTTGCAGCTGTAGTCACCGGTCTAATGAAAACTATTTTTCAAAGACTACATGAGCATGCCGTTAATTACATCCTTGCTGTGGCATAATACAGCGTACCAAATGAAATTTAGCTGGTTCACATTCTGGAATTAATAGAGAACGAATAAATACATCTGAATAACATGAGCGGAGGTTTTCTTTTTTGCAAAACAATGTACTGTATGTCATGTAGTGCTGTAATGTGTTGCTCGAATTATATTGAAGATATTTTCATGCTACAACTCGTAAAAACATCCCCACAAATGGAAAATAATTTTTCTGTTGGCGCAATGCAACATGTGATATATTACTTTTCTCGTGAATGTGGGATGTAAATTACTTTTCAAGATGCAGTGAGAAATACATTGAGGGGATAATTATAACCTATAATATCCGCTAGGCTAAAGCGAATAGCGAATCCACATACAATTGAGCTGCCTGATAAACAATCACTTTTTGTTTTTGATTAAAAAGTGTGGGGCTGGGGGGGACGGGGTCCCACTTAAAAACTATTTAAATGTTTTCTAAAATACTTGTTGGAGAAAAATAAATCTGCAAATATGCTAATCCGCGTCATCATTTGGTTTAGACTGGATTTAGTTTAGTGTCTTCCGTGTTGCTTTTTCGGGTTTTGTCTTTCTCATTATGTTTTTGTGTGCACCTGTTCTCGTCAGCCCGGTCCCTAGCTGTGTCAGCCAATCACAGCCACTTGTGTCTTATCCAGATGTTTCCTGTTGTCTTGTCAGTTTGCTTGCATTTAGTTACGTTCAGTCGATTGTTTGTATTTGCAGTGTTTGTACCTCAAGTCTTCCCGGACTACAAAATGGCAAAGTCACTGAATAGGACAGTGCATAGTCGTTAATAGGGAGTGATTATGAGTACTGGCGATTATTAAATTGGTGTTACCACAGTAACCTGACATGATGAGACAAAGCTGAGCAAACGAAGAGTAGCTTCCATATTTGTTTCCACTGCACATCACACGCACGCACACGCGCGCGCGTTTATGCCCCACTGGTGATACATCCAAATAGCTAGGTTGACACAAAGCTGTCATTCCCTCTGCTATTAAGACCACTAACACCTGCAACACAATCTGTCTCTTCCATACGGCTTTTCCTCTCACACTCACACACGCAGGAGCGCGCACACGCACACAATACAGTAGTAAGTACTGCTCCGGAAGAGGGAGAGAAAAAAACGTACTTCCACAGATTTGAAGGAGGAGCATCCAACACGACATTTACAGGTGTCATGGAGACGACATGTCACATATGACAGTCAGAGTAAAACCATGTTTTCAGGGTTAGAAATTTCTGTTTGGAAAAAAAAAGTGTTTTGTTTGAAAACACCCACCTCTTTCTTGACAGTGCGCAGCAGCTTCTGGCGCGTCTCGGATTCTAATGACACAAAAGAAGCACATGCCATTTTAAAGCGAAGTCCGGTCAGGATTCATCGGCTCATTTGTGGTGTGTAAACGTATGAATGTTGCACATATTCGAGTCTCCCACCTGCCATGATTGTTGCCATGGGTCCAGTGTTCCTGCACGCGCAGCACCTCCCATCAAACAGAGAAGACTTGCGACTCCGAGAAGTGCCTCACGACCCCGCCTCTCCCACTGAGGACACGCCTCTTAAAGGTACAGGCAGGAGTTTCCATTGGCCAGCGAGACTTTTTCCAACCCTGCTTCCAGCTTCTATGTTTGATCAAGGGGTGGGCAAACTTTTGTGGCGGACAACATAGAACACATTATTATCATTATTTTCTTAATCGGACAGATAAGTGTATGTGTATGTGCGTGTGTTTATAAAATAGTTTATTCATCATCAATTCATCATTATTATGTACTTATATTTACATTTATATTGTCTATTTATCTATGAAACAATTTATTATTTTAAAAAGAAAGTAATGTATTAGTATTTATTACATTCTTCATAAATAATTAATCACTAACATACTTATAGGCATTCCATGTATGAAAAAATGGTTATTTGACTTATCACCCCCCCCCCCCCCCATTCTTTTTCGAATTTTAAGATTTCTCTATTGTGGTACTACTACTGTATTAAAGGTTTGCTTGTCTCATATGTTTTATTTTACTATTTACAATAAGTAAACCAATTTATATATATACTCGATTGCTTTAATTAAAAAAATAGCTACATTAATGAACAAATGTTTTTGCACTGCTAGTGTGCTTTTTGGTGGGCGGGAAAACAAACAGATTGGGTTGTATATTGTATTGGGTTGTATATTCCCACCTGCTGCAAGACATTAAGTTTTAACTGCCTTTTTTTTCCTGTGTTTCGGCAGCTCTTAGTGAAAATTGAGTTGTGCAATCCACAATTCGTCTACAAGCACCTTTACCAACCAGCTACAGCATTACCACTTGCAAAATTAAATCAACAAAGAGCAGCACCAAATACCTTGCTGTTCAATAATAATT
Organism: Vanacampus margaritifer; assembly: GCF_051991255.1. Taxonomy (NCBI): domain Eukaryota; kingdom Metazoa; phylum Chordata; class Actinopteri; order Syngnathiformes; family Syngnathidae; genus Vanacampus; species Vanacampus margaritifer. The sequence continues at coordinate 15,538,647 of NC_135434.1, read as the reverse complement.
CTGTAATGCTCACATTTGATTGAAGTTGACAAGCAATCATTTAACTTCAGTAGTAAATTGCACTGCATCAATGTGTGACGAGCTCGAATATGGATGTAAAATGCTTGGTTATAGCGCTCTCTTGCGGTCAATTTGACAAACTACAGGCAAAAATTAAATCCTGTAATGGATCTTTGATGATGATTGTAGAATCTACAGTTCATCTGAACAATTTGACAATTACGAAAAACAAATGTACTTCTTTTTAAATCAGATTCTGTATATCTTTTTTATATTAGGCCATATATTTTCTTGCTATGCATGTTATCCATGTGACTGCACATCAACAGGTTTAACAAAATCAGCTATCCATCTATTTTCTAATTCTCCTGTCCTCAAAGAGGGTCATGGGTCAGCTTGTTTTTGGAGTGTGTGAGGAAGCAGGCGTAAGAGAGGAAGAGGAGCTGAGATTGGAACCAACAACCTCAGAACTGAGAGGCAGACATGCTAACTACTAAATCACCAAGAAAGCTCAATTACAACAACAACAACAAAAAGGAAGAAAAAGTAGCTAATCAATTTGACCCCCAATGTGTACAAAACTCTACACAGCAGAGAATGTGTCTCTTTAACTCATTTACTGCCATTGACGGCTATAGACGTCAAAAATTCATTTGAACTATTTCTATTAGTTTAACATCTTTTTCTACTTTTGTTAACAAGAGTATGAAAACCTATATTTTTTATTGTACATTTAGAACAGATATAAAATTTGTGATTAATTGTGAGTTAACTAGTGAAGTCTTGCAATTAATTACGATAAAAAAATAAGTAATCGCCTGACGCCCCGAAATTTTGATAATCTTTAAGTCGCGTCAGGCGATTAAAATTTTTATTGTAAATAATTGCATGACTTCAATAGTTAACTCACGATTAATCACACATTATATATCTGTATTTCCCCCCAAAAAATCTAGGTTTTCATACTCTTGTATGTAAAAAATGTTAAACTAATAGAAATAGTTCAAATTCATTTTTGACGTCTATAGCCGTCAATGGCAGTGAATGAGTTAATATCTAGCTACATAGTAATATTTCTCCAAATGAGAAAAAACTGGAAAAATGGAGTGGGCGTAGGCATTAATGTTCCAGACGGTGGAGTCTCTGGGCCATAAGTCCCACTCTGCCTTGGAGGCACTGAGCTGTCAGGTGGATCAGTTGGCGAAAGAATGTAGTGATTATGCAGCATGACAGACTGAGGAGGTGGATGCCCCCCAAAGATGCTTTCATGATCTCAGCACCAGAACAAACAAAACCCGACCGAGAATGTGAATGTCAAGGTGGACTCTTGGCAGCCCAAACAGTGTCCTCGTCCAAATAATGACCTGCGGTTCTTTTACAGCTCAATTCTATCCCAAAGCAGAAAAAGTATCAAAATTGGCACCTGTCAAAGGCCCACAGTGTATATAAGAGCCAGCATCTTGCAATTCTTTTTTTTCTGCAAACATGTTTGTGTTAGGATTCCCTTGCAGGAATGACTCACACCTGACACTGACATGAGGTAATAGCGCGTTGTTAAATGTCAAAGCAGGGCTTCTGCTCGAGTAAAGATCACACCAGAGCTCTCCCCCAACTCCATCATGCGTTTGGTTTCATTATCAAGCCAACAACTTCAGCATCATCATCGCTTATGTTTCGATGTAGGGCGCCATTTTGGTGAAGTATCGGTGGAAACAGCTCAGTGCTTTATGGGATGTGTAAGTTTGAGAAACAACAATGGCGTGTCATCCCCATGTGTGTTCTCCCGTCGGCAGCGTCTGCGGGCACGGCTGACATGCACATGTCCGCGTGTGATTGGAGTCGACGTGCTCTAACCGGCCACGGAGGCTCCTGTCAGTCCGATGTTCTTCTACTGCTGTGTGCCAATGCAGATTGACAGAATGGTATGCTAGAGAAGGCCAGAGCTTTATGGGCTGTTGTCTTGCTGCTTTTCGGCCCCCAGGAAACGCACACCTCGGCTGAGCAGCCACGGCTTGCACCCTCTTGGCTGATTGTTCTCCATGAAGGCATTCCGGTGTGGAAGAACATGAGCCGACCATATTAAACACCTCTCACAGGATCTAGACTTGAAGTCCACCTCACCCAAAATCAATGATGTCTGAGCTTACAAATGTTCTTCTGGATGATCGGTCAAAAATTCCCAAAGACACACTTTAACATCAATATTATAGATACAAAGGAGCCATATTTTTCAAATTTTCTTTGGAGATGCAATGGCTTAGTCCTTTCGTCCATTTAGTTTATTACAGGCTCTATATCTAACTCGACACACAGAAATTTAGCTTTTTAGGTGACACATTGATGGCACTGTATGTGTCTCTGTGTCGTCTCCATTTACCAGACTAACTTCATTTGATGCACTCTGCACTCACAGGCAAATGGGAATATCCGGTGTGCAAGCTTTTCAATACGCTTGCTGCTAAAAGCGATGGATTTGATTTCTGTCGCACTTAAAGGGAATGAGAGGATCCTCTTCAATTGGCTGGGAATCAAGTCAACTGTGTTCATGCCTTCAATGGCACAAATTACTTTATTTTTATTTTTAAATGTGCCAGGCCGTGTCTGCAAAAATACCAAAACTTAGTCTATTCCACCCCTGCGGTTATTTAGACTGTACCTCTCACTATACTTGCATAGGAGGACATGTCTAAAATGAGAATAGATATAATCATTCTCCCCCAGAAGAGCTGGAGAAATAAAATTTAAAAAAATCATAATATATATATATATATATATATATAGATAGATAGATAGATAGCTACTACACACCTTTGTGTACAGAGCTGGCCTGAGGTACAAGTAAACTTGAGCCCCAAAAAGTATATGGATTACAAAAAAAAAAAATATATATATATATACATTAAAGAAATGAAAGAGGCAGCACCTCAACACTTTATTTAGAAGTAGTCAAGCAGCTGGTGAAATTCTGCTCAGAGTCCAATAAAGACACTTTGTGGAAATATTGTGCATTCAAAGCAGCACTTGTTTTTGGATGTCATTGTAATTAATAGACGGTCATAATATGGTGGCATGGTAGGTGTAAATATTCTGATTCAATGCTCTCATTCTCATAAAACAACTTTAAAACTTAAAATTCAAATGTGACTTTCATCAATCCGAACTTCAGCACAAGGTTATGACAATCTCCTTTTATTGTCATTTTAGTGTCAAAAATCCTCTCTGATGTGTCCCATACCGGAAACCAGGTGTATCTCCAGGCTCCGCCCACAGCTCCCTGTCACCCCCCCCTACCCCCAAACCCCGCCCCTCCCCTCATGGAGCTGCTCCTCTGGGTGACTTTTCGCAGTCCGGTGGCCCAACAGATCTCAGCGGTCATGGCCGGTAGTCTGATCCACCACGGCTCCCCGAACCCCGGATACACGTCCAACATTGCGGGCCCGGTGCCGATCATCACGCAGACGGACTCAAGGGACAAATGGAGCAAAAAGATGGACTTTCTCTTGTCTGTCGTGGGCTTTGCTGTGGACTTGGGAAATGTTTGGAGGTTTCCTTACATATGTTACCAGAACGGTGGCGGTAAGATTTATTTTCTAGTTTATTTATGTTGCGTATTTGCATGTAATTTTAAATCTTTGGAAACAATCTACAAACAGGCTAAAAAAGTGCACACACACGCTGTCCATGGTGCTGAAAAGAGATATAAGAAGAAGCTAAGTACACTTCATCAGCCCAGGAGGTAAAAAAAATAGAATAAAGCAAGTTGTTTAAAATACAATAAATTAAAAAAAAATTTTGAAATTCTAAAATAAATAAATGCTATTCTTAATTGTATGAATATAATTAGGATGTTTAGCAGTTAGGAGCAGTCCAGTTTTATATTTGTGATTATTACGATATAATAGAGTCAAGATTTAATAGTTGTAAATACAATTAATAGTATAATCCACAGGTAACAAAAAGCAGGATAAAAAACCCCCCGAAGACTATCACAATTAAACATTTTAATTTAAATTCAAGCCTCTTCTTAAACATTCTCACTTTGCCAGTCATTGACACATTACAAAACTAAAAATATACAGATTTACCCATAATGCAATACTGTGCATGTTCATTTTGGCTTGTGTGCATGTGCGTGCGTGTGAGAGTGCAGGAGCTTTCCTTATCCCTTATATCTTGATGGCCATCTTTGGTGGGGTGCCGCTCTTTTATATGGAGCTGGCTCTGGGACAGTTCCACAGAACTGGAGCCATATCCATATGGAAACACATCTGTCCTATTTTCAAGGGTAAGCAAAATGCAGGAAAAATATATCATATTTGCTACAGTACACAACTTGTTATCCAATAAAAAAAAGTGTTGCAAGAAATACAAAAAAAAAATGATGATTTTTTGTGTGTGTATTGGGCACCGCTTTCCTTGTGTTTTAGGTATAGGATATGCCATTTGCGTCATCGCTCTGTATGTTTCCTTCTACTACAACACCATCATCGCCTGGGCCCTCTTCTACTTCTACTCGTCCTTCTCCACCATCTTGCCATGGACCAACTGCGACAACGTGTGGAACACCGACAACTGCACCAATTATTTTGGCGTCGACAACGTCACCTGGACCAACTCTTCCCGATCTCCGGCAGAGGAATTTTACACGTAAGTGCATGTAAGTGTGACTAAAAAGAGAAAAAAAAAGCATGTCAGATACATAGATTTGAAAAGTGTCTCGTTTAGAGCTGATCTTTGCGTGTTTAACATGTTCTAATGGGCAGGATGTGTTCAATCCTATAGGAGGAATGTCCTTGAGATCCACAAGTCGTCAGGTCTGGCGAACGTGGGAGGTGTTCGCTGGCAGCTGATGCTCTGCCTTTTTCTCATTTTCACCATAGTTTACTTCAGTCTATGGAAGGGGGTGAAAACATCTGGAAAGGTAACATCATTGTTACTGCTTTTTTTCCTCGCAGAACAGATGAGGATTCCTTTCTGTATCTCCTTTGCATCCAGGTTGTATGGGTGACCGCCACTCTGCCCTACATTGTCCTTTTCATCCTGTTGATCCGTGGTGCAACTTTGCCAGGGGCTTGGAGAGGAGTGGAATTTTACCTAAAACCCAATTGGGAGAAGCTGCTGGAGACCAGTGTGAGTGGTCCAATGTTCTGAAATGTAAACATATCCAAAGTCGTTACGCAATCCTAACCTTTTTCACAGATCGTTTCGGTATAAGGTTTGAATTTACTGCATCACTTCTGTTGACATGGTTTTCGGCACTCCATTATTTAATTAAATGACATTGATGTAGATTATAGAGCATTCTAATTACTATTAATTTAGAACATTGCATATGCCTGTATTGGATATGGAACTTTTTGACAATAAAGCATATGAAAATCGCCTCATTTTACAAAATGAAAATATTTTTTTAAAAATGATTTACCCATCAACCTCAAAATACAATGTAATAATAATAATAGCAATATGATTTTATAGCTACGAAGCTGACAGTAAAAAGGCTGTTATCTCCCTCCCTCCGTCTCAGTGAGGCGGCTTGCTAAAATCTGTGTGCGCTTTGGTTGGAGGCGAATATGGATGAGATGTAATGAGATGCATAAATAAGCTACAGAGCGGCATAATAAGATGCATAATTGGTTTAGATTTTCTGCCCATTAACAAAGGCCTCCCTTTTCTGACTCACAACGCTGCCCTCTTCTTTTTAACACGCTGCTCTTCAGATCTCCAGCTGGGTGGCAACAAGGCAGCCCCAGTATAGGTTCTAATTGGGGAAACAATGATGAGTTATTGGGAAACTCAAGTTGAATATAATAATCTTGTTACAGTTGAATTTACTCATGTTTCCTGTCTACATGTTTTAAAGGTGTGGGTTGATGCTGCTGCTCAGATCTTCTTCTCCCTTGGTCCAGGCTTTGGAGTGCTTCTGGCACTCTCCAGCTATAACCCATTTACTAACAATTGCTATCGGTAAGAAGTGACGCCCACCGTTGAACAATTCACATAAGTGAGTTGTGAGTCGCAAGTCGAGCGCAAGATTGACTCACTGGGTTGAGATTAGCACGATAATGATAATCATTTGTTCAATGATTTAATTTCTACGATTCAGAGAGATGGTTCTACATTGTTGTCTTATTTACATATTTACACCACCTGCGCCACTAGATAGACCTGGTTTCACCAAGTCTAAAATCTCAATGGCGTAGAACTGCATCACACGGAGCTACTTTTGGAGATTGGAGAGCCATTTTTGTTTTCGGATTTGTTACCAGAAATTTACTGCCTTGTAATGAAGTGTGCTTTGTCTATTTTGGATAGACACCATCTTAACGTTGCAAATTTGGTGCATTGGACAGATGATGTGTGCTGCTGATGCAGTTAGTTGGTCAAAAACGCTGGACGCTATTATCAAGTCAAAATTAAGACGCCTTTTTTGACTCAAGATGTGACATCATTAATCCTTATTAAGAATTCACTTGGTACACCGTAAATAATTGACAGTGGAACAGGGTTTTTATAGTTTTGGAATGTTCATTTTAGTTAGTTTTTATTGTGTTTTGAGTTTTGTTTTTTTAAATGTTAGTTTTAATTAGTTTTTTAGGATGGTTCTGTTAGTTTTTATTAGTTTTAGTTATCTTTTTTTTTTTAATAATTTTAGTTAGTTTAAGTATTAGTTTTCGTTTAAAAAAGAGGTGTATTACGTGTGTAATATTAAATAAACACCGTGGTAAAATGGGAAAAGTAATGCATTTCTTACTTAGCGTTGCATTTTGGCTGAGTTAAATAAAAAAAGCAGGCTAGCCGAGCTATTGGAGCAAAATTGTCGCCTAGAAGCGACGTCATCGGAAGGTGCTTTTCTATTGGCTGCTGCTGGATGATGTAAATTCTATGTGACACACTTTCAAAACGTCCTTAATCCGGATAATATTTAAATAAATATGCTTAAAATCACATTTAAAATCAACTCCAAAGGCACATGTATTAAATGAATTACCAAAGACTAAAACAAAGGGCAATGTTTGCTATAATTATAGTTAGTTTTAGTTTTATATACGTAAAATGTAGTTTTAGTTAGTTTTCGTTTTTCTTTTTTTTCTTTAAAAAAAAAAAGCATTTTCATTTTTATTAAATTTTTTTAACAAAAATGTTTTTAGAATTTTAGTAGTTTTAGTTATTTTGTTAGTTTTCACTGTATTTTTTAAAACTGTTTTACTGTAGGCTATATAAATTACAGTTACTGTACTGTAATTTTACAGTACTATACTGAGATTTAACAATAATTAGCTGGCAACCTTTTTGCCATTTATTTACTGTCAATTCTACAGTCAATTCTTTACATCGTTTTTGTGACCGTTTGTCTTTTTTTGGATAAAATACAAATATAGGCTACAATATGTTATCTTTTATTTACTGTCAATTCTACAGTCAAATCTTTACAGTTTATTTATTACTGTTTGTCTCTTTTTGATAAAATACAAATATAGGCTACAATATGTTTTCTTTTATGCTTTTTTAGCGATGCCATTGTTACCAGTTTGGTGAACTGTGTGACCAGTTTCGTGTCAGGTTTCGTCATCTTCACAGTGTTGGGCTACATGGCGGAAAAGAGGAAAGTGAAAGTTGAGGATGTGGCCAGAGATAAAGGTGATGCTAAGATATTAAAAATGATTTATATTTACTGTACATTGACCTCATAATGTGCTGTCATGAACTCAGGACCCAGTTTACTCTTCATCACGTACCCCGAGGCCATCGCCAACATGATGGGCTCCACCTTCTTTGCCATCATATTTTTTGTGATGATGATCACTCTGGGCCTGGACAGTACGGTACGTCTTCACATATTCAGTACAATCAGGTCAAATAACAAAATAATGACTTGGAAATGAATGCTCCCCAATGTTTCGCATAGTCATCTAGTCCAGGGGTCAGCAACCTTGCTGTCAAGAGCCATTTTAGGCCAACTAAATAACAGAAAATCTGTCTAGAGCCACATAACATTTGAAGATTGCGATGAAGGAAACTGTTAGTGTTAGTCTCAAGAGCTAATTAGAGCTGCACCACAACACAAAAATAGGAAGAGAAATTCATTTTTTTCTTTCCTCTTCCCTTGTTTGGATTTTTTGTTGTTGTTATAATTTTTCAGACTTCATTTTTCATACATTGTAGACATTTCTGTCAAATTTCTGATATTTTGGGCAATTTTGTGGACATTTTATGGTAATTTTCAGGATTTTTTCTTTTATTTTTGGACATTTTATTGGTACTTTTAAAATGTTTTCTTTCCTGACTTTTCATTCATTTATTTTTTTTAAGTACAATTTTCAGACTTCTTTTTTTCTTTTGTGGCAATTTTGTGGACATTTTCTGGTAGTTTTCAGGATTTCTTTTTTTATTTTTGGACATACACTCTAATAACAGTTGGGTTAAAAGTAACCTAATTGTGGGTCAAAAATGGACCAATCCACTTTATGGGTCAATTTGACCCAACTTTTTTAGGTTGTTATATACAAAATGACCCAATTTTTTGACCCAAGTAAAAGATCTGACCAATATTTACGAGTAGTTTTACACTAAAAGACCCATTTCTTGACTCAAAGTTGGGTGAAATAGATCCAAGTAGAGGATCGGTCCATTTTTGACCTATAGTTGGGATATTTTGGAACCAAACTGTTCCAAATATATTTTAGAGTTATTTACATTATTATAATTATTTTCTGCCTTTTTTCTTTTGTTTTTGCACATTTTATGGTTACTTTTTGAACATTTTCTTTACTGCCTTTTGACTACATTTTTGGGCAATTTCATGGACATTTTATGGTAACTTTCTGCTTTTCCTCTTCCTCTTTAGGCATTTTTAGGTAATTTTCAAAAGTTTTTTATCTACCTTTCATCTTTCTTGTTCTGATAACTTAAAAATGTGGACTCTGATAAAAAATTAAAATTTAAATTAAAATTAAAATTAAAATTAAAATTAAAAAATTATACTAAAATCTTTTTAGCGATCCACAGGGAGCCACATGTGGCTCCAGCACCACAGGTTTCAGACCCCTGATCTAGTCTTATGGCAAATACAGGTCATTCCACATCTAAGATACTGTAGGCCTATATATTAAAAATATACATGCTGCGATAGATACTGTAGTGCAAATAATGTGACGCCGTGAGGACAATTACTCTCTATTTGTTTCAGTTTGGTGGGCTGGAGGCGATCATCACGGCCGTGTTGGACGAATACCCTGATCAGTTCTCTCAAAGACGTGAACTATTTGTCCTTTGCTTGGTGGTGGTCTGCTTTCTGGGCTCTTTGAGTACTCTTACCAATGTATGTTTATTTTGCTTTCTGACTTTTGACCACTTGGTCATCCTGTCATTTGTCAAGTTGATGAGGAGAAAAAAAAGGACTTATCGCTGTCTGAATGGCAGGGCGGTGCCTATGTGGTGAAGCTGCTGGAGGAGTTTGGGGTCGGATGCTCCATCATTGCTGTGGGATTCCTTGAGGCCATTGCAGTTACCTGGTTCTATGGTACTCACAAGATTGATTGATTGGTTAATAGTTTTTACATGATTGCAACGATTAGAATCAACTGTAAGTTACAGAACCGTCAGCATTTTGTCTTCCATCTCTCGCTTTCAGGTATCAACAGATTCAGCAATGATGTTCAAGCCATGCTGGGCAAAGCCCCAGGACTGTTTTGGAAGGTGTGCTGGGTTGCCATCAGTCCAGCCTTTCTGGCGGTAAGAAGACTCAAAATTTGGAACATTTAAACATGCCTGAAATCTTATACAGGTGTCGGTCAGAAAATTAGAATATCGATGAAAAGTCCATTCATTTTAATCAATTGTTTCAAAAATTGTTGTTACTTTTGTTTTTGTGCCTTTCTGCCATAATCATCCAAATTGAAACAAATAAAGGCTTCAAATATTTCACTTTGTGTGTGGTGAACTAATGTAACGTGCAAGTTTCACTTTTTGAAACAAATTGTTGAAATGAATAGACTTTTCCTCTGTGAAAAACAAATAATACAAATCTCTTCTTTCTTTGTGTCTGTATTATTGTATTTTATAAGAACCACAATGAATTAATGATGAGCAGCACCAGCTGTTAAATTCAATCTATTACCATATTTTTTACAGTAAAAATATTATATTGTGCTATTTTCCTTATTACAATTATTTTGAGGGGCTGAGACAAAAACATTGAATTTGCATTCATTACAATGGGGGAAGATGATTTGAGATTGGTTTGAGTTACGAGCATGTTCACAGAATAAATTGAACTCATATCTCGAGTTTTTTTTTTTTTTTCAAATCTAAAATTATTCGTATTTCTCAGTAAAAATGTTCAGAATGACATACATTATGTTTCTTTCAGCGTTTCTTCAAAATTACATCTGGAATATGAATCATTCGTATACATCAATATACTGTATAGAATTCGGTTAACTTAAACTGTGCCCAGGATAGAAAGAATTCTGTGTTACCAGGTATAGTAATGTCGTTCCTCCCCTCTATTTTCAGTATATAATGGTGAGTTCGCTACTGAAAGCCCCACTACTCACCTTGTTTGACTATCAGTACCCGGACTGGAGCATCACAGTTGGATACTTCATTGGCTTTTCATCCTTAATGTGGATCCCCATCTACATGGTATACAAATTGGTGTGGACACCAGGATCTCTCAAACAGGTGTGTGAATACACAAAATGAATGGAGGGAAAATGTGTGCATTGGGTCGAAATTGTATTCTGAATGGAATCACTTCCCAACTGACAGAGGCTGGCAGTGTGTCTGAGACCGGAAAGGACCTTACCAGACATTCACGCCGACAGCCTAAACATGGCCATCGTCCCATAGAATGATGGAAAAATACCCTTGGTTTATCTGTGACAAAATGACTGTTTACAAAAATAAATACTTGTTTTTGTGCTCACAGGTATGTCTGTAAAGTTTTCACAAGTTGGTGTTTCATAGCATTCTGGTCTCTAAAAGTCTGTAGCGTGTATTTTGTATTTTTCTCACATTGACATACAGTAGAGAAGGAAAATACTGTAAGAGCATGCATGCTGTTTTCTAAATATAATATATGTATAATAATGTTTTGTGTGTGATTTTACATCATTAACACATGGTGTGCTTCTGGCAGTAGTTTGAAGGTACATTGTTTGTGGTGTTTCCTTTTTTTTTTTTTAAACAGTGACCTTGATACTTTACTATATGTAATCATTTGGAATACATTCTATAAACATGATGTGTATGATTCAATACCAGCTGCCAAATGCATTTTTGAATGAAAATGGAAACAAATAAGACAAGCCTGATATCTTCCCCTTGCGTTCGGATCCCCCGACCTCCATGATACTAGAATAGAGTGTGAGACTGTCAACATACCGATACAATTGAGCAGGAGTGTATTCATCCTAAGAGCAATTAGGTGGAGATGTGCAACTCGACTATTTAAAAATCTAAAAATAGATCTTTGATCTGTCTGATTCTTCACTTATCTTCAGTTCTCTTGCCTTAATTCTTCTTAAATATATCTGTGTATGTACAAAATGGATAAAGGTTGCATTGATATCGTGCCTCTCCACAGTGTTTACACGTTCATAATTGAAGACGAATTATTATTTTTTCAATATTAGTCAAATGTGTTTACTTATATACAAGCGCTTTAACCTTTTCTTTTTATCGAGTGAGTAATGTGATGATGATTGGATTACATTGTTTCAGTAAATGTCTGAATTAATTATAGTGTGAAATATACTGTATATCATTTGTTTGGGCTTTTCTTTTCCTGTTATCTAATAGTATGAGTGGAATTCAATTACTACCAAAAAAGACAATAAATTGCAATATAATTTTATGTTTATGAGATGACAAACTTAATTACAATTTACAGTTGGTTGTCATCATTTTAAGGGATAGACTGAGTATCTGCGCCGATATTTGGCATTTTGACGAATATCGTATCGGTTTTATTTATTTATTTTTTTCTCTGATGGCTGATAATAGATCTATCTAAAAATGTGTTGATCTCAGGAAACTATTTATTTAGACTTTCAGTTAACTTTATAAGAGATGCTGCTGACCTGAAGAACTCTCTGCATTTTTGTTTTGTTTTAAAGTAAAACAAAAATACGTGAAAGTTCAGTTCTTTTTAAATTTTGGAAAAATGTATTTAACTATTGTAGAAAACTATAGGGAGCAATGATATTCATATTCATTTAGTTTTTAAGACATAGGCTACTAATGAACCTGGGAGCTCCCTGAAATTTTTGTTTGAATTTTAATACATAGATGACGATTGTCTAAGTTTAAAATAAAAAAAATAAAAACATTTTGCAAATCTGAAAAGTTGTTTAATAAACATATGCTTAAAGACATTCCAACAAAGTTATGAACTTTAATTTGTATATGTAATTTATTCCCTTTTACTGAAATTGAATATCGGCTCAAAATACCGGCTATTAGTCTCCTTGACTAATAATAATTGGGAATTCAGCCCTGGGAAAAAAATATATCGGTCTAGCGCTAATCATTTTAGATCAATTTTAAACAACGTGCAAATTTACAATACACAAAAACATCCTCCGACCTTAAAAACTAACAACAAGCACACTCGTTTTTTTGTCTCCAGTGGCAGACAGGATACGCAGTACTGTGTTTCTACCGAGGACTTAACGCCTAAACAACAAACACACACGCATGCAAATACGTAATACGGTCTAATAAAGGCCTTTTTAGACATCATTTTTTCGTGGTGAAGTAACCATGGCCCATCACTTCAAAGACAACAGGTAGGAACGTACACAAGAGCATAAAGTAGTCTGTAACGTCCACCATTGAGCTCGTAGCTGATGTTGATCAAAGCTTCTTTGTGTCAATGACTATTGAAGTAGAAAGCAGGAAACACATAAGAGAGATGTTTCTTAATAGGCTGCTGCTCCCCTACCGACCTAAAAATTTGCAGCTTGACACTAAGTTGAAGAGAAATGTAACAAATCGGCAATAAATCAAATGGATTTGGTGACAAAGAAAAAAATGGAAGGTATTGCCAAAATATTGTTCAATTCAAGGGACGATGCAAAGACACCATTTTCACAAGGTACGGAAATCGGGAGATACTATGGTAATAAATATGTGTAGTGTGATTATTTTGTATACTGTATGTAGTGTGCTGTAATGTACCATGAACACAAACTCAAAGAATATGTACTGTAAATCGTGTGCTTATAACCGTTATATATACCGTATATACCATAATTATAAATCCATGGTTACTTTTTGAACGTTTACTGTAAATTGTATAATTTTTGAACGTTTTCTTTACTGCAAATTATATAAAATAAATAAATAAATAATTATTGGGATTATAGGGTAGTAGATTGTAGTACATTATAGTATAGTAAAGCTCTCACTCAAAAGCAAATGTCATTTATGTAAGCACTGTGATAGCATGTTTGCATCCACAGAAGTACAGCAAATGAGAAAAAAAATCATTAAAAAACATTACAGCACCCAGAATCAAATGAAATAATTAAAAAACCTCAGAATCTTCAATCCTATATAATAATTACCTACATGTATTGCATCAAAGGTATCAGTGTGACTGTTGATTCCCATTTCTTTGCGAATCTATGCTGCAAATTAGGAGCAGTGTGTGTTAAGAAATGGTGCACACAAACATGTTCTGAAGGTAAAGGCCGTATACATCATTCATGCAAAGTAATTGTGTAAAGATATAACCTCAAGGAGCTTGACCTTTACATCAATCCTTGATTGCTCTTTGACATTTCAGAGATGAGAAACGTGATGGAAGCCTCACACTTGCATGATGGTTTCCAGTAAGATGTGAGATTTAATATCTTCCAAGAAATGTGAACATGCTAGCTGCATGATGAACCAACGTTGATTCTATGTTTTTAACAAACAGCCTTGACTACAATTGCGCATTTGTATATGGATCTGCGGCAACTTTTCTTTGATTCATCGCAATGACTTGTTGATCATCATCCTTCAAAAGTAACTAATGATCGGATTTTGTGGTTGATTATATCTTAAAACTGCATAGCAACAATTCATCCCCCAGTCTACTGATCAAAGTCAGCAAAGGTCCAATTATCAAATGTCTCTAACAGGTTATCCTGCACAACTCCTGTAGGTTGGGGTGTGTTAAGAGTGATTTTTTTCAGTCAAGTCAAGTTTATTTATAAAGCCATTAATTACACAAGAGTCCCAAAGGGCTTCACATGCCCGCAGTTGACAAAGAGGTTTTCCTTACTAATCTTTTTGGAAAACAGTCAAGGCTGACGATCGTACATTTTAAACCTGTTCATATTTACGATTGCAAGTCATTGTGCTTGCGAATGTCACATGACAAAATTCAGAAAAAAATATGAGCTGTGATTCCTGAGCTCTGAGCAACTGATGTAATTTTCAGTTGACAGCAAGTGTCAAAATGGCCCCCGTCCCTGAGATAAATAAAAAGGGGTGGCTTTTGCTGTTTAATTTATATTCCACAAACACAATATTAACCACAATGCCGTGTTTGGGGACGTATACAACATAATACAGTATTGTAAAGAAAATTTTAAATCACATGCCCACCTTGATGCAGATGTTTGGGAGGAACTTTGACTACCAATTGTCATAGACTATCTTCACATGTTGGCTGTTTTGTTGCATTCATATAGCAAAATGTCCTCTAAAAATGTAAATCGTCACAGCTGCAACCTGCAAATCATAAAAATATCGTGTACTACTGTATCTTTATGTAGGCATAATTAATACTCATCTCATTATAGTTCCACCATTTTAATCTTCCAATCCAGTGAGTTTATTTGAATTCAGTCAAAAAAAATTCGACGGTTTTAGGACCCTGATGATGACCCCATAGCGGAAGCGCTCTCTCTCAGTCATCTTCCTCATCATCAACATCATTCTCATCACCATCGTTTCTTCTACTGCTGTGATGCTAGCTGCCACCCAGGCTTTATTTATGTCACTAATGGTATTGGTGGGTGGCCAAGACGAAGAGTCTACAATAGCCGAGAGACCTTACGTGGTTTTACAGAAGCAAAATTTGGGTAAGAAGTAAGATCCAAGTGTTCCCTAGGTTTGACCACGCCTCTTCTTGTTTCGCCCCTTTTGCTGCCTAGTCGTAGCGACAATCAGAAAACCTTATTTTCTTAATTGTGTGTAGTCACGCTGGGGAGCGTCCTCGGTGTCCTGCTGCTGATGATGATCATCATGGCCGTGTGCGTCTACAAGCCTCTACCCAGGCGCTGAGCGTGTCATCACTCCAGTCACGGAGACAAAAAGACTCCCAATCAAACACAACCTAAGGAGCCACTCAACGGTCATCAAATCCACCCGCCAGATAGAGTTGGGCCTCACAATGGCTGGAGTGGCTCTTCCACTTGCTTATTTATCAGGGGCACCTTGATCCCTACCTCATGCAATTTACAGTTTCCAAATTATGCATGTAGACATGAAGTGCAATCCATTCTTGAGTTGAGTTTATCTGTTATTTATTTTGAGTGAAGACTATATGATAGAAGTATAGTGTACCTTATTGATCTCACAATGTAAATAAATGTTTTGTTTGGGTGTTTACAATGCTACACGAGTCAAGTATTGCTCATAGAATGTATAAAATTGAATGATAGCCAATACAATAGTATGCGATGCAGCTCTATACTGTACAACTCTAAACACAAAGTTTTGAAGGGGGAGTTTGTAAAAATTAATTATTTTTGTTTAGAACAGTCATTATGACTTGATAGTAGTACACTCCATTCTGTGGTGCCTGTTCCTCACCACATACAAAATGGGTTTGTTGACGGCACACTACACGCTGCTAGGCAGTGTGAAAAGGGATTTAGTGTTATAGTAACACACCATTGTAAGGCTATAATGGGGTAGTCAGCGCAAAGCTTGTTTGTTCCCGCGAGTGTGTGACAAAGATGGTTTCTGAAACTGAGCAACTGTGATGTCATTTATTTATTTTGTCGATAGCAAGGGGCAAAATGGCCGCCCCTAGATGGATAAAAATGGGTGGATTTTGCTGCTTAAATTCACAAATGCAATATTAATCAGAATGTCATGTTTAGACTAGTGGGGGCACATTAAACATATTAAGAAAATTTCTGGATTGACTTCCACTTAAAAAAAGATTTTACTTCAACACTTTAACCCCCTTTAATAAGGCAATACAAACTAAGTGTACTAAAGGCGTATTGAATGTGTCTGCATTCTTATAAAGTGCATGAAGTCACTATCATAATATTTATGGAAATAAAGTGCTTTTATTTTAGGAACAACTGCAGCTCAAAATGGTGTTACAAATATCTCGTTTGACTGAACCAAAAGTTGGCCTTTTTTTTTTTTTTTTTAAAGGTTGGCAAAATATAGCGTTATAACAGCCGTTTTTCATCATGTACAACGGAGGGTAAAATCTGCAGAGAGCGCTCAAATTAGTGGTTGGTCATATGTAAAATAACTACAGTACAGTGGCTATTCAACATCACAGTGGGTACAACTTGCATTCTATCAGATAGGGGGGGGGGGGGGGACTTGGAAATTTTGGAGTGGCACAAGCTGAACTTTCCATCAAGTAACAGACGAAGTGTCTGTTGGCACATGCTGAAACACAACAAATCAATGAATCCTAATGTGGCCAACGAGCCTGCACACACTCAAGAGGTTTGCAGTTGTTTGTGGCTACAGGAAAAACAATCAAGGCCGACTGCCTTTAGGAATATGAAGAGTGCTTGCACGGGACTGCACTCCTGCAAACACCGCTGTTGCATTAAAGGCATTAATGCTGGTATTTGCTCAGGCAGCACACACAAAAAAAAAAAAACATACAAATTCGATTCCACTTAAAACAAAATAGAATATTGAACAATTGCTGCAGAAATTTGTAATCTCTTGCAGCGTTTTCTTCTTGGCCTTCTGAAAAGTACAAGGAACCTGCATGTACTTTAAATGAACAGTACAGCAGCGAGATATGTGGAATTACCAGTAGCTTAAAACTTAATTACAAAGAGAGGGTTGTTAAAACTTGACCCTGAGATTTCCGTTATTCAATGGAAATGGCTTGTAGCGTTAAACCCTTCATGGTCCTTGGAAAATTAATCCTGCAGGAATATTTTTATTCCCCAAACTATTATATCAGGGATTAAAATCAGAGCCATGCCAAGAATATAAACAGTGCTCTGGCGCTAGAGAGATAAGCGGGAGTGCCAACTTATGAGGAGTCACCTGAAGTAGTCATTTTTGATAACATTCGTGGGAGCTGCCTTAAGACTAAGATATGATGGGGCTGCTGTTAAAAGTACTTAAAAGCCCACAACACCTCAGAGCCCATTGATCAAGTTGGAAGACGGCGACTCCGCATGTAGACACAGAATAACGTGTAACCTCTTAGCAAAAAAACACCCATTTAAAAAGTTAAGATAAGGAAAGTTCTGCCTGTGCAAGAGCAGGCCATTAAAGGGAAAATCTGCTGTTGCATAGAAGACAGGAAGTGTAAAATAAGGTGAGGCGGCCGCTTTCGGATCGATTCCGATTCCCTCTTCACCCTTCTACTTCTCGGTGAGTGACAGCTGCAAAATCTGCTCCAGTTGCTCTTCCTCCTGCTTCCTCAGCCGCTCCTCTCGCTCTTGCGCACGCACAGAAAGCTCCATGGCCAAGTGGAGCTCTGAGTCGTGGCTTGAGGTGGAGAAGGTGCTCGTGGGGCTGGAGGTGTCGCCAAAGTCCACTAGCACCCCCTCTGGGATGCTCCTAGAATCACAGAGGCCATGGAGAGAGTCGCACTGAAAAATATTTCAAGCCTAACTTTAAGGTTGATGTAATTCTTTTACATGACAAGTTTCCATTTACTATTTTTTTGGTTTCCTTATAGATAATTTTAACACAATCCTACCAAATAAACCATATATGATATATATTTGTTAGTCTAATAAAGCCTATTTATTCGAAATGCATAATCCTCAGTAATTAGTATTAATAAAGTCTAATTATGATTTTTTTTTTCTTCCCGTTTTTGGGACATCTGTATTCAGTTTCATCCCAAAAACATGAACATGTTTGGGATGGGGGGGAAAACATAAGTGTTTTTCACATAACAGTATATTTATCGTGTATAGGAGGTAACCTGATTATTATGCAATTCAAACAATATACTTTATGTATTTTAAATAAATACTCTCGTTATTCTCAATTTAGGGTAATTATACATTACTAAATACACAAACCTTATTAATACTAAATACATAAACCTGAGGGTTATTCAAAAAGTACTCTAAACGTATTCTAAAAAAAAAAAGGAATACAAGTATTCTAAAATTATTCTAAATTACTTTTAGAATACTTGTATTCCCTTTTAGAATACTTTTAGAACACTATTAACTTTTAGAATACTTTTAGAATAGGTTATGCATTTCAAATAAATAGGCTTTATTAGACTAATTAACCTGTATCATAAGGTTTATTTTGTAGATTTGTTTTTAAAAAATAAATAAATAAATGGAAATTTGTCATGTAAAAAAATTACATACATTTTCAGCTGGCTTGAAATATTTTTGTGAGTAGTGAGATGAGCAGTCTGCATCCAAATCAGAAATGAATGACCATTCTAGACCAGTGTTAGCATTAGTACAGAAGTGTGGAACTGCCAAAGTGGAATTAACATTTTTGATTGACAAACTTCTTCGAACGTACTTGCAAGTATGTTTTCTTCTTGTTGGTTGAATTGGTTGTGTTTTTCTTGTTTTCCGAAAACGTTAAAAATGACACAGGCCGTTTTTCTATTAGGCTAACAATATGTAACCGATGAAATGTACAGACGCTCCCCTACTTACGAACATTCGAGTTGCGAACAACGGTACATACGAACATTTCTGCGCATACAGTATGTCGAAAAATGTTTGGAAAGAAATGCTGTAAGTTAGATTTTGTATTGCGCGTAGTGCTTCTTTCCGCCGCTAATACCGACGATTGGCGCTGTGAGAGCTCATTGGAGGCTGAGCAACGTGTCGAGGAGGAGGAGGAAGAAACGCCGGTCCCCATGAAGGAGGAAATAACTTTTGAAGCCGATTCCAGCGACGACGAAGAATCTCTCATGATATAAAATCCTCCTCTTCCTCCTCCATCATCTCCTTAAGCATCGAGTACATCTTCCAAAAGTAAGTTAAACTTCATTTTATTTATCTTATTACGTGCATGTACATATTGTGTGTGTGTGTCTCGCTCTCTCTCTCTAACATACGTAGTACAGTACAGTACTGTACGTATTCTCTCCATTTTATTAAGTTTTTTTCAGTACAAACCAATGCAGGTTACTTGTACAAGCCTTAAATATACTTATATAAACCTTCAATATACTTATATAGGCTTTAAACATAAATTATAATACAAAATATAGCACTGAAGCAACTTACGAACAAATTCACCTTACGAACGATCGTCCGGAACGTAACTCGTTCCTAAGGTGGGGAGCGTCTGTATTTGCTTCACCAAAGTGTAAAATTGAGCAATTTACAGTCAATGTCTACAATGAAATCTTGAATAGGTTCAAGTTCTCTTGATCACACTAGAATGTGAAAAGCTACCTGTCACTCTGGCTGTTGACCATGACGTCATTGTATTGGCTGTGCGTGTCATCCCCCGTCCCCTCCTGCAGTGACAAACCATTCCCAATACAATAGATAAGAGAGTAGGAAAAAATGGAAGCAAACGAGGGATGAGCGGTGAGGCCTCACCTGGTCGGGGCGATTGTGGGAATCCAGGAGACTTTGATGGATTGCGTACTGCAAAAAGTCCTCGTCATTAGTGGACGCAGGAGCGTGACGGCTGCCCCCTCGCCGGTGGTAGTTGTCGGGTATGGCAAACACGGATGGACACACCTGGAACGCCGGAGGTACTGGATACACACGAAAGCCCCCGTTGAGGAGCAAAGACAATTTGGATAGTGGAGGATGTTTCTACCTGTGGCCTCTTGGTCGTCTCCTGAGGATGGCGTCGTGGCTGCTGGCGTTTCGCTGGCTTCCTCTTCAGTGCTGCATTTATTCACGTTACCAAAAGTAATCCTGGCGTTCAGCACATGAAATAGAGGAATCTCTGCGAAACAGAAGAAATCACGACATCATTTATGTTTCATAAAAGTGTGTTTCCTGATCCTTTAAGCAAAGACAATCACCAATTTTGATAGGAAATCCTGGAGGGAATTTCAGCGTGACAAAGTCCCGCAGCCGTGCAAAATGCGAGCTGGTCCGAGCCATGAGGTCGATGATGGGGGTCACCTGCTCCACCAGGGACAGAGGATGATCTTCGCTCATCCACAATGTACCTTTAAACCTGTGTGAGAAGGTAAAACACTGCTTGAATGCTGAATACGGTTGAAAAGAAGGTTTTGAACTATCTTGAGGATTGTTGGCTAACTTCTGTGTTCGCACGCTCAGCTCAATCGGTCGGCCGATGTCTCGGTTCCCCAAATTGAAATTGGGATTGAAATACTCCTCTGGTGTGATGGCTGTGGGATTTGTGGCAGTTGCATATTCAAGTGTCAGGTCCTGGAACAGCAAGCACGCATGTCATCAGCTTGTGGGAACAAAAACCTCACTGGCAGAATCTATTGCGATCCAACGAACTGTATTCTAATTCAGTCTTTGCCAAGATGATCTCAGACACTCAGAGAGGCTTCATACTGAGAGGTCTACTGTAAACTATAAAAATTGACACTTTGTTAAAGCAATAAATCTCTAAGTTAGTTTGGCGTTATTATATGAACGTAATTAACAGACTCACATGAAACTTTGATGAAAGTGGTGCCAGGACCAAGGAAAAAGGTGCTAAATTCTGATCTGGAAAAAGGTAAAAAAATAAATACAAAAAAAAAGCTCCATTCCCTTCACTTTTTGCTGGTTCAGCCACTAAACTACATCTAAATGCCACTTCCAGTCCTTTTGTACTGTTTTATGTCATACTCGTTGAAGCAGGAAGTAGCTTGCTAACCAACAAATGGAGAAACATTTATTTCCCACTTTTGGTCCTTGTCAGAAGTCTCCTCTCTGAGTGCCATTCTCATTTTCTTTTGCTAAATGATGATGAAGCTCTTAGATGTGATGTCATTGGAATGTGCCTGGGTTAGCCTGTTCTGGTTGTGGAGTGTTATGTATTGAATGTGTTTGATCACAGGATGCACGCATTACCCCTTGTGCACTTATGTGCTGTTCAACGGTGCCAAGCAGAGACTCCAGGATGTTCCTTTCACCTTTTAAGAGAAATCCACATTCACCATATGTATACAAGTCCTGAAAAAGACATACTGTAAAATCTTGTGAATAACACACACTTGTGTATGCGTGTGCCCCCCCTCTGCAGTTGTGTATAATATGGTATCTTTTATGATATGAATGTGACTAAATATTCAAAACATGCCAATAATGTGTACAGGTAAATGTTTTTAAATCCAGGTTTAAAACTATGCTGTTTTCCCATATCTATGATTAGGGCATTTCAAAGTATTTTTAAAATTATGTTTTTGAAAATCTTGCTCTTGCAATGTATGCTGTTCTTTTTTTCTTTTTTTAACAACCCCTAAGTACTGCCGAGGTCCTGCTCAATGTCTCAACAATGTGAGATATTTTCATTTATTAAGCCCCCTCGAGTTGGGATCATTGTTATTCACAAGATGTTACAGTAACAGTAGTTGTGTAATTTTATACTTCTATTGCATACAATTAGATAAAAAAGTAAATATATTCCCTTTATGTTAAGTCAGAAATAAAATTTCCGTCCACCTACTTTTTATCCTGGCTTTCTCCTCATCTGTAAGATGTTCCGTCCTTGTCCTGATGACTACATTCACATTGTTCACACTGAAAACCTAAGAAAGCAAAAGACAACGGTGTAATTAACAGAAATTATATCCTTTGAAATAACACACATTTGAGTTGTTTTTCATTGATAGAAGGCCATTTATTTGAACCTTTGTTTCAAATCCATTGACTACTTCGGTTCTTTCTGTCCTCCAGCCCCAAATTCCAGACTTGTTCCTATCAAAAGACAGCAATGAAGAAAAATATTGTCATAAAAGGGGAAAAGTGCACCGTATACAACCTGATAAGATTATTAGTGAGAAGCAAAATCTTCAAGCTCAAACTTCATATTTTAAAGCTGCCAATCACGTCATGACTTTCACACTGGTTGGATTCATTTTAACTACGCTCCCGCTCAAATAATTTGTCAGAATGAGACCCTTGCCTCTCAAAAGCAATGTCCTTGGTGTCCAAGTAGGTGTTGACAATTGGTGTGGTCAACCTTTTGGCCACTTCCTGTTCTGCTGGCTGCATTGACTCGAGTGTGACATCCTCCATCTCTTGCGATATGATGAAAGACTCCGTGTCCACCACCTGATCATCATGGTTCACCTCCATCAACTCGGCGCACAAATCTGCCAAGGGTCTTGTTTAGTTACATTTCATCCTCTTCATTTTGCTATAGACACACACCATCTCCTCTGAAAAGGTAGCTTCTCCGCCCTCTGATCCAAGTCATGTTCTCGAAGCCGAGAAGAGTGGCATCCACGCGAAGGCTGGCGCCGCTTTTCCAAATGCGACACACATCGCTTGGGCAAACCCGGGACACGAGAGGGACTGTGAAACGACAGTCACAACAGGGAAACATGTTTAAAAAACAAATAAATTCATTTAAAAAATGCAAGTAAAAACATTACGAGTCATTTTAAGATAGCAGGTAAATAATGTAGTTGGTCCAGTATGACAGGATACGTTTTTGCTTGTGTCGATGTGTATATTTTTAAATGCAGCCCAACAATGTTTTTACAGTCCTGACATTGAACGCGCAAAGAAAAATAAAAGACGCGCTCTATTTCCGCACAGAACTTACTCCAGCTGGTGAATTCCCACTTCATTTCCATATAGAAGTCTGGTGACTTTGGATGAAAGAGACACAAATAACGCAAATAATTAGTTTCTGAAAATAACGCAAAAAAAAAGAAAAGAAGTAAGTTAAACCTCTCGGATCTTTGACAAAAGCTCGGGTACTCCTTCCAAAGCACTGGATGCTTTGAGGTAGTCTCTCCGTTGAAGAACTAACTGAACCATCTCTGGATCTCCCGTGCTGACGGCTTCCTGCAGCACTAGATCCACGGAACAAAGACACAGATTTAGATAAAAAGAGTTACAACGTGCCAAATCAGCAATGAGGCACATCCAGGAAGCAGCGGTTAAATACTAACCTGTCCAATTATTGGCATTTTCTTTAGTAACTTGAGCTCCATGTCTCAGGAGGACTCTCACCGACTCCATGTGTCCGAGTGACACCGCCAGGTGCAAAGGGGTCCGACCTCTCGGGTCCACAGTCTCAATGTCATTCTGAGGAAATCCAAAAGAAAAATGTTTTAAGAAATGTTGCGGAAAGGGAGCATTTGCTTTAAACACAGGACTATTGCTGACTTGTAAAAATCACCGACATGGTGTTTAATTGTATTGAATAATGTGGCATAATATTGCAAGCCGTCATTGAAGATGAACGCTGATTTTATGTTTAATCCACATTCATGTGACTAAGTAATGCATTTTATATGCATATTATTTTGTGTCTTGTGTAAATGGACGCATTTACAACGTACAGTGGGAGTTGGGATTCAAACCCACAACCCCTTGGTCACTGGACAATGCACTTTTCCCAACTGCTCCACCACGGCAAAAACAAACCCATGGTAATGATGATGAGTGGTATGTAATGGGGTGAAATGCTTACTGAAAGTTTAATGTCTATCCCATTGAAAATGAATGTGGAAAAGTTTTATATAAAATGTTAAATTGTGCAAACACTAAATAAGTGGATTGAAAAAAATATGAGCCAATTGATGAGCTGATCATTTGATTAAGGTGTGTTGTAGGAGGGGAACTTCTAATACATGCAGGGCTTTCACATGTTTTAAAGACATTATTGATTGAGCAGGTGTACCTAACAATGTTACCCTTGAATGCACGTATTTAATATGTAGATGACTAATTTAATATAGTACCAGTGAAAAAATGGAAACCAGTAAACAGAAAGTGAAATTATTTATATATTTATCGTCGCACGTGTGGCAGTGAGCCGGATGTGTCAAACAAGGCGGCCTACTATTTCCTCGTAGCAACTCCTAGCATCGTTGAGCTAACAATTATTAATGCGTTACATTTCCGGCAAAACAGCTGCTTTACTAACCTGCGATCGTGTGATTTGCTGCTCCAGCTTCCTGTAATTATTCTCCCAAACTGAAAAGTGCAGTGGGAACTCCATTTGAGTGTCTTCGCTAATATTAGCCGAGGACATCATCTCTTTCTTTGTGGAGCCTTAAAGCAACGTTAGCAAGCTTTTTCTCGACGCGCCCACGGTGATAGCTATGCCTTCTCCCAGCCAACTTCTACGTTTATTGTTGGTCATGGCTTCAACATTTCCCGAAAACTAAATCAGAGTAGTGGCAGTCTCACTAAACTTATGCCTAAGCCTTCACCAAAACAAAAGTTCGAACAAGGAAGTGGCAGGAAGAGTCCATAACAATGGCAGGGGTAGCCCACCTAGAAACTAAGTCGGATCGCAACAAAATGTATGCAATTTAAACCTGTGCGATTATATTCAAGATTCGAAATCTGTTTTTGTATCATAACGTCGGATTTGCAATGCAATGAAGATTAAATAGCGTTAAAGGTTTTACCCACAAAAAAAATCAAATAGTCAGTTCCAGCATGGGCACGTCCATTCAACGAAATAACACGGGGGAGTCAAAATACTTTATAAATGTACGTACGTACCGATAAAACGTCATTACAGTTATATATTTATATTTATATATATGTATATACAGTTATACATTCGGATAAAAAAAAGTGTATTTATCATAATTGTGCGTGTCTGATATATATAAAAAAGAAAATAAATAGGAAAAAAGCGCAGGTTGAATTTCCCTAAAATATGATTGCAGGCTGCATTTAGTGATATGATCAAAATTGGATATTTCACCGTTAATCAAAAACTATCACGCCTTTTATAACTTCCACCTGTAATACGCACGTCGGTTACCACGTGATGTAATTCATTTCAGACTGCTTGTCATTTTTACGAACAAAATGTAAACGAAACACTGACACACGAATCTCTCTCATGTCTGACCTCATTAACCAGTACA
Source organism: Vanacampus margaritifer (assembly GCF_051991255.1). Lineage (NCBI taxonomy): Eukaryota > Metazoa > Chordata > Actinopteri > Syngnathiformes > Syngnathidae > Vanacampus > Vanacampus margaritifer. The sequence goes on along the minus strand of NC_135434.1, from coordinate 15,513,443 downwards.
TGGACGTGATGCTAATAAAACCATCATCATGCGACTCCTGTAAATGTTGCATCGCCTCTAAAAAATTTCCATTTACACCCGCAGAGAAGCGATCAACATTGTGAACGCAGATTTCCCTCATCATTGTATGTCAGGCTGTGTGCTGTACAACAACCCACCATTGATGAATAAATATTTTGGGTTATAATTTAAAAAAAATAGTAGTTAGCCATGACAGAGTATAAAGTGAGAACTATATTCATGATATGGATGTTTATATGAGTAGAAAGTTTTCCTGTAAGATGTAGCTGGGGGATTCGGTAAAAACAGTGAGCAGACACTGACGCTCGCTGTAGTGTTGCCGCTGTCTGTCTACAGACCACAGCGCGTCCCATTAAGCGGGCGTAGTGTTGTCTACTAGCCAGGTGCTAAGTCAGCTAACTTGAAGGGAATCGGTATTGAGCGCTGTAGGGGAATGGCCTTATAATGATTTTCAAAACAGCCTCAATCGGACGTAGCGTCTCGATGTTTGGGATTGCCTTTAATTGGCTAGCATTTAGCTAACGCGGAAGGCATCTCCAGGGAGTCATCAATGATCAGCGTGCATACTGCCAAGATCCTGAGCTAATTTCTGCAAACATTTCAACTGTTTAGAATGTCCAAACGCATGAGGAACACGGAGGTGTGTGCAGACTGTTGCGTCCCAGGTAAGTGAAGTCGAACGGTCAGCATTAGCTCGTATCCGTTTTCCGACACATTGAGTGTCGTGTGGTTTCTTCACACTCGGTCCACTAGTATCACACCCCGTGCTTCTGATTCTAATCGGATTATTAGTGCTCAGCCCACCCACGCTAATTTGTATTTAAATGCGATGTGCGACAAGTTTAGTGTTGTGACATCTAACCGGGCTCTCAGGGGAGGATGCTATTTGACCTCAAGCGACCGCTTCCGGTCACTTCTCGTTCAGTCTTAATCTATCTGTGGCAGTGTTGACATTTTAAACGACCCAATGTTTGAACAGAATATTACAATAGAACATTAGGACATATTTTTGTGAATTCAAATGGAATGAAATCATATTGTCATCTCCCCATCCTGCATGCTAGAGAGCATGATCCCAGTTTAACTTGTTTGGATGCAGATCAATTGGATGATTACATTTAATCTGAACACCATCAGATCCTAGCATTTTCCTTAATTCATTGTGAAAACAAATGTTGTAAAGCATTTACAATCAAAGGTCTACTACTGTATTTGAAATCCTGACTATAAGTACTCTGTATTTTTGTGTGTGAAATCCCCTTTCTAGTTGTGACGTGATGTTTTTCAGCAAGCACAGGAAGCCAAACAGGATGCTGACTGAATTGACTGAGAGTTTTCAATTCAGAAGTATTTTTCTGATGGGGATGTCCTGTAAAAAGTATACGCTAACAAGAGTTAACACAGAGAGGAGCATAATTGATTAAGAGAGAAAACATATTGGATTCCTCAGGCTTTGCTGCCCTTTCTGTCATTCTAACGTGTTAAAGTCTCCAAAGCAGCTGGCCTCACTTGCCCCTCCCTTGCAACTGTGACCAGTTGTTGTTGGCTGTGAATATTTTTAGAATTTCAAGATCTGCTATTAAATTTAGCAGCACTTGTTTGAGGAAAGCGTTACGGAAGCCCACCAGCGGAGAGTGCTCAAAGGACAGTAGTTTGGGTGAGACTCTTCAAACTACAACCAGGCGCCATCACTGTGACTATTAACCCCTGCAGCTGTTCCCACTACATGTCAGCTGCTGTCTTATCTCACCATCAGCCAATCACATTGCTTATGATTTATTGGCTGTAGCGGAGGGCAGTATGAATTTAAAGTATTTATTATCAGACACGCACACAACAGAATTAGAGGAAGGTGTGGTGTGCAGGTCTGAGTGGTCGTTTGTTTGGGTAGTGACACAAAATATCCCACTAAAATCCCACTGTCAATATTATCTATAAAAAAAAAAGAAGATGAAGTCAGTTTCTTGACAATAATATGTTCTATGCAGCCCTTTGTACTTGTCTGTAATGGATATCTTAATTTTAACAGCCAGTAAGTGTTCTGTTCCCTTCCTCACAGAACCCCGCTGGGCCTCAGTGAACAGGGGGGTGTTGATTTGTGATGAGTGCTGCAGTGTTCATCGAAGTCTGGGCAGACACAGCTCACAAGTCCGTCATCTGACGCACACACCATGGCCTCCTACACAGCTACAAGTAACTCTTACTTTTAACTTTGTATCCTCTTGTGTTGTATCTTTTGAGCCACATGTAATCTGAAAGCACAGATATAAACACTAAACTAATATAAATCCGATACTGTACAATTTATACATAACCTGTCAAATGTTGGGGAGTTTCTCATTCAATAGCATGAGAAAGTGTAACCAATAGGGGTGTGCCCAAAAAATCGATTCTCATAAGAATCACGATTCTCATTTAGTACGATTCAGAATCGATTTTAAATGTCCCAAAATCGATTTTATTTCAATTATTTCATACTGTCTTCCCTTTGGGTTTGTGTGTCTTTATTGGGAGCGCTGTTCATGCTGTACCCGATTTGGCCACTTAGAGGTAGTGTGGTTCCACGCGGTCTGATACACTGTTAAGTTGTAGCCACATTAGAGAGTAGAAGGAAAAAGTCACAATCAAGTTATTCCAATGAAAGTAGTTTTTTTGCAGCGTGGAGACATTCTTTTGAGTGATAAAAGTGCCGCGAGTAGCGCATTAATTAGCATTAGCGAGTCAGACTGTAGTAGATCATTACGATTCCTTGAACATCTATAATTTGAAGCAAAAATCATTGTCAATCAAATCATTTTGAATAAAAAAATATTCCTAATCAAAAATCGATTCTGAATCGAATCGCAGACCCAAAAATCGGAATCGAATTGTAAGACATTCAAAGATTCCCACCCCTAATAACCAAATTTTTGACTAACAGTGTTCCTACAGTTCTATCGATTTTGGCTTAAATTATCAAGCGTTACTGCATTTTTCCGAATCAATGGCGCAAAGTTTTCCATCTTTGTTTTTATTTTCAACTAGATGGTTCAGATGTTGTACAGCAATGGCGCTAATTCAATTTGGGAGCACTCACTTCTGGACCCAGCATCTGTGATGAGTGGAAAACGCAAGGCCAACCCCCAGGACAAATTACAGTGAGTTGTTCTTATTTTAAAACAATTACATTTTCCTTGGATGACGTTCACTCTTTCGTACTTATTTCTGTTCAATTTCACGGGTTCCTCATAGCCCGAACAAGTCCGAATTCATCAAAGCCAAATATCAAATGTTGGCGTTTGTCCACCGCATGCCTTGTCGGGAAGATGACAGTTCAACAGCCAAAGATCTGAGTAAGGTGAGGAGAAATACTGCTGGAAAATATAAAGCATCAGTTCATTGTAAATCTAAGTTATTTTCTTCTTTATTCTAGCAACTTCATTCAAGTGTTCGCACTGGAAATCTTGAGACCTGTTTGAGGTTGCTCTCTCTGGGAGCTCAGGCAAACTTTTTTCACCCAGTAAGGCTACCCGCCACTTTATAGAGGAAAAATATGTAAAAAGCCCACCATAGGTCATCTTTGATCCAAATATGAATCCCATTTAAAATCAATTTAGACTCCTACACCTATTCGAGCTGTGATTTGGTCTCACACCTTTTCTCTGTTCAAGGAAAAGGGAAACTCTCCCTTGCATGTAGCAGCAAAGGCAGGGCAAGTCTCTCAGGCTGAACTGTTAACGGTTTACGGCGCAGATCCCGGAGCCCCCGATAGCAATGGCAAAACTCCCATCGATTACGCAAGGTTAGTGATGTCATTATCACGCCCGCACAAGTCATGTTTGGTTCCAATAGGGTTTTAATGAGCGTCACCTTAGGGAGGCGGGCCACCACGACCTGGCAGATCGACTGGTGGAGATTCAGTATGAGCTGACAGATCGGTTGGCGTTCTACCTGTGTGGGAGAAAACCAGGTGTGCTGCCATTTCTGTGAATTGTTGGAAGTAAAAGTGGTTCAAATGATGCACGTACAGCAATGTGTGTGTGTGTGTGATGTAAGTACACAACATTGTTGTTGTTCCCTTAAGATCACAAAAATGGGCAGCACTTCATCGTTCCTCAAATGGCTGACAGGTAAGCAAAAAAAATATACTCAGTGGTTTTTACTTGACTTGAAATTGTAAAGTGAGGCAGTTGCCAGTAGTTGTCGTTGCTTTGAAGTGGCTTGTTGGAACTCGCTGAAACATCTCCTGTCAGTGTCAGCCGAAGTACCTACAAATATGTCACACTTTTAGCCTTTCTTGTCACAGGACTAGCATGAATATTTCCTCATTTAAATGTAATTGTTTGGTCTTTTGTTACGCATTCTGTTTGGTGGATTAGGAACATGTAAGTATGCTCAAATGGCTTGCAGATGAATGTTTGACGTGAGCTTTCCGCAGCATGTTGATCTGAAATATGATTTCACTGTAGCAGTTTAGATCTATCTGAACTGGCCAAGGCAGCCAAGAAGAAGCTGCAGTCGGTAAGTGATGGTGCACTTGACAATATTTTATCGCCACTTTGTCTCTTTTCCTCATTTAAGAGTCCAACTTTGTTACTCATTTTCAGCTGAGTAATCATTTATTTGAGGAGCTGGCCATGGATGTGTATGATGAGGTTGACAGGCGAGAGACGGATGCAGGTAAAGATTTCACAAGCAATGTAGTAGCATTTTGTGCTAAATGTATTGCAAATGTATTATGTATAAAAGTAACATATCGTCGCTGCTATGAAAAACAGCGATGTCCTTTTTTGTTAATATAAAGTTCCTTTAATGCCACACATTTTTTTAAACGCACAATGACTTAGAAAGCCTGTGTACTGGAGGAATTCCATTCGCAACCCGCCAGACACATCCACGTCAAAATTTAGCAGTAATAAATTTAATGATACTGCACATATTTGTAGAGACTGGGGTCAAGTTGTATTTTAAATATGTGCAGAATTTCACAAGTTACTTGTAAAAGATTAAATAGCTCTTAATATGAAAAGAAAAAGGCACTAAGCTGTCAACGTCTTACAAATGCAATTATGCCATCTAGTGGCAGAAAAATTTCCTCAACACAAATCAATATCACACTTTTTTTTCTTTTCTTTTTTACAGTACAGGACATCTTCTTCATTTGAACTCAATTTTATGAATTATTATGAAATTAGTGTATCAATGACTAAAAGATGCAGACATATTTCTATTAGTTTAACTTTTTTTCCCAACTTTTTTTATGTTAACAAAAGTATAAAAACAGAAAAAAATATTGTTTATTTTATTGTACATTTATAACAGATATAACATTTGTTACAAGTTACTTGTAAAAGATTAAATAGCTCTTAATATGAAAAGAAAAAGGCACTAAGCTGTCAACGTCTTACAAATGCAATTATGCCATCTAGTGGCAGAAAAATTACCTCAACACAAATCAATATCACACTTTTTTTTCTTTTCTTTTTTACAGTACAGGACATCTTCTTCATTTGAACTCAATTTTATGAATTATTATGAAATTAGTGTATCAATGACTAAAAGATGCAGACATATTTCTATTAGTTTAACTTTTTTTCCCAACTTTTTTTATGTTAACAAAAGTATAAAAACAGAAAAAAATATTGTTTATTTTATTGTACATTTATAACAGATATAACATTTGTTACAAGTTACTTGTAAAAGATTAAATAGCTCTTAATATGAAAAGAAAAAGGCACTAAGCTGTCAACGTCTTACAAATGCAATTATGCCATCTAGTGGCAGAAAAATTACCTCAACACAAATCAATATCACACTTCTTTTTTTTACAGTACAGGACATCTTTTTAATTTGAACTAAATTCTATGAATTATTATGAAATTAGTGTATCAATGACTAAAAGATGCAGACATATTTCTATTAGTTTAACTTTTTTCCCCCAACTTTATGTTAACAAAAGTATAAAAACATATAAAAAAATATTGTTTATTTTATTGTACATTTATAACATAAAAAAATTGCAATTAATCGTGAGTTAACTATTGAAGTCATGCAATTAATAAATGATTTTTAAAAAAATGTAATCGCCCGACACTCCTAATTTTTTACGTTTTTGGGATGTCTGCATTCAGTTTCATCCTAAAAATATAAAAAAAATGACAAAAATGGACCTAAGTGTTTTTCACATAGCAGCGACGGTATATACTTGGTCTACTACTAAGAAGCAAATACTTTAATTGGACCAAATTGCTTTGAAGTGATGGCAAAATATAGATAAAAGCCCTGTCATGTATAATGAATTCATTATTATGCCATACTAAATGAACATGGAATGGACTTCTAATTCTGAAATGTTTCTATGCACACCAATATCTAAGTGTGGTTAGCGACACAGAATCACAGCGCCCTCGTGACAGAGACGACTGTGGTGCCTTTCCTTCCCGTCAATCCAGAGTATTCGTCCACAAGAAACCAGGCGAGTTAGCGCCCCAAAAATGCTTTCTTTCCCGCTTCCCATACTGACCACATAATGATGACTTGTTGTTTTTCTTTTAGGGACGCCAAAAACTTGCCAGATTCAATGCACATGAATTTGCAACTCTCGTGATTGATATACTAAGTGATGCAAAGCGGAGACAACAAGGAAATTCAGCAGCAAGCCCCAAAGGCGAGTAGAGTAATTAGCGCCATAGTGGATTATTTTGGGTGGTCGAACCTTGTATCTGTACAGCCACAGAGCTGAATTCCATTTGATTTGTTGACAAAAAATCATCACTTCCTTGTCCGGATGAGGAACACAAAAATGTTCTCAAAACAAGTCTCGTTGTCTTGTAATTAAAAGGCACACAAGAAGAAAGTATACAAAATGCTTTCATTGTGCTACAAAAAATGTACTACATTGTTATTTACTGTGTAACCTTCCCTTACACCAAACTTTTAGCACAGAAAACTGATTCCAAATGGTGTCTTTTTAACTGCAGACCACGTGGAACTCATCCTGAAGAACATGTCTGCCAGGCCATGCAGTGACAGTCAAGATAATGACCAGCCCGACTATGACAGCGTAGCGTCCGATGAGGATACAGACCAAGAGCTCCCTTCAAGTAAAGGAGATCGGACAAAGGTGACACGCTTCAACTTTCTCACAGCAAAACCATGAACGTCACCATCAGATCATTTTTGTGCACCATCCCAATAATGCATTCCCCGTTCCCAACAGAGTCTGGACTCCGACCTCTCCGATGGCCCCATCACCATGCAGGAGTACCTGGAGGTGAAAAACGCTCTCTCGGCCTCCGAGGCCAAAATCCAGCATCTCCTGAAAGCCAACAGCAACCTGAGCGACGAGCTGCGACTGATGCAGAAAAAGGTATCCGCCGGGCTCCAGCAATAAGATCACTAACATCACCCAGGGCCAGGACTGAGTCAGGGTGGGGATCGGTGTAGGGGGGGCCACAGCGGCCCAGCCTGTGCCTTGTAATTAGGCGGTGCGTGCGTGACGACGTGAACAGGGAGGCTGCTGTGACACCCTTCTGCTCCACCCTCCCTCTGTCGTCGGCCAGCATGCTCGCTCGTAGTCGTCTGAAGAGGAAATCACTCCAGTTCATTTCATAATTGGCAAGTTTTTATTATTTAAGAACGATGTCACCTTACTAACAAGAATGTTTTGAAATGCATGTTGTATGTTTGTTTTAATCCATGACATAGTTGACAATGACTAACTCGATTTTTTTGCTTCATCACATTATTGTGTGCTCTCCGTAATGTTTTTGAACATTTAGCACGTGTGGATATATTGTTGAGTTGATTTCCAAATGCTTCATGGGAAATATAGACGCTGTATCATAATTGTTATTTAAAGGGGAAGTCAACACAAAATTGTTCTTTTCAATATGTTGTATCTGCCCCCACTAGCCTAAACTCGGCATTCTGATTAATCTTGCGTTTGTGGAATATGAGTTAAGCAGCAAAATCCACCCTTTTGTATACACCTCAGAGGGCGGCCATTTTGCCACATGCTGTCGACAGAAAATGACATCACTGTGGTCATCAAGAAAAATAATAACAAAATAAATACAACACAAATTCTCAGGGTTTAGGTAATGACAAATCACGGCTCAGCTTTAGAAAACAGGTGAGCCGTGATTGGTCGTTACCTGAGCAATGAGCAACTGTGAGGTCAGTTTCAGTCGACAGCAAGTGGCAAAATGGCCGCCCCCTGAGATGGATTTAAAAAACAGAAGATTTTGCTGCTTAACTCGTATTCCACAGATGCATATTAATCAGAATACTGTGTTCAGACTAGTGGGGCTGCAAGATAGAACATTTTGTTGTAAAGACAATTTTTTGGTTGACTTCTCTTGACTTGTTTTTTTGCAAGTGTTTTGGTAATGATCAATTTGGGCCCTAGATTTGACTTAGTCCAACTTTTTTTTTTTTTTTTTACAGAATATTTGATTACTTTGATTACCTAACTGTTTGGACAGAAATGGCATATTATTTACTTAAAGGTCATTCTGATTTGTACACTAAATATACCATATAGTATTAGTATTATCATTTCAGTCTCCTCACTGGACAGTGTTGTAGAAATCCCAAACACATGATAGTGATGTGGTATTCACATTTAAGATGAGTCGATTTTTCTTCTCAATGTTTATGATCAACCCATAATATGCAATCCAGTGTGAATGTTAGTATACAATCCGGAACATCAATGACAACAAAACCTCTCTCAAGTCAATTCCTAAATCTCCATTGCTGTTAACTCTTGTCCTGTATCGGCACCTCTGATTGCATTCCCACCTTGTGTGTGACCTAGCCGCGCAATCGGTCCTTTGCTTGCTTATCACGCTGGCTTTTTTTCCATGTAATCTTCAAAAAGAAAGGCAAATCCTCCTGTGACTTTTAAATGGATGAAGGCTTGCTTTGCTGAGAGCCCCTCTTAGTGTGTTGCTGACCGTCTCTTCCAGCTGCAATCTCTGCAAAGTGAGAACACCTCCCTTAGGCGGCAGGTCACAGCCAATATCTATCAGACCCCCAGCACGTCAGACTATCCCGACCCCTCAAGTCCTTCGGCCCTGAAACGCCGGCAATCCGCTCGGGCCAGTCGGCCCATGTCTATGTACGAGACTGGCTCGGGCCTGAAGACTTATCTCCCTAAAGGGGAAAGTCCTTACCCAGAGGAGGCTATTCCCACCCTGCATCCCTTCTCACCTCATGTAAGTAAGACCTGTTCCCTGCATTCCTTCGCCTTTTCCTCCCCACTGGCCCCATTTCGCCTCTCAGTGTTTTCCATTCCTGTTTCCTTTCTTTTTAACGTGAGCATCTCTAAAATCACAATCACATTCACTCACACCTCATCTTGTCCAGTTCTGATAAGGCTGCAAGACCATTATCTACATACATCTGTTGTTGACTGGTGTGCCTTTTTGTCTTTTTTGTTTTGTTTTGGTAAAGACATCACTTAGTTGTACTTGCTTGCAGATGCTGTTATTCGTGATTTAATTTTCAGTTTTGTACTGTCTTTTATGTTGATGAAGCATTAAAACAACCATACAAAGATTGTGTTTTTGTACTGCATGACATCTCATCAACTCATCTGCTTTTCTTCCCTTTCGGTACAAAACAAAATGCTGTTATATTCTATTTAAACTGGCTTTCCCTTTCTTAGTAGATCTCAAAACTAACTTAAAGTGGAAGTCAACCTTAAACATTTCTTGACAAAATGTTGTGTGAGACCTCACTAGTCCAAACATGACATTCTGATTAATATTACATTTGTGGAATATGAGTTATGCAACAAAATCCACACATTTTTATACATGTGCGGGGCGGCCATTTTGCCTCTTGCTGTCAACTGAAGATGACATCACAGTTGCTCAGGGCTCAGACAGCGACCAATCACAGATCACCTGTTTTCTGAAGCTCAGCTGTGATTGGTTGTTACCTGAGAACTGAGCAATTGTGTTGTGATTTTCACTCGACAGCAAGTGCCAAAATGGCCGCCTTCTGATATTGATAAAAAAACAGCTGGATTTTGCTGCTTAACTAACGCAATATTAACCAGAATACTTTATTTAGACAAGTGGGGATGCACAGAACATATAAGTGTCAATAATTTTTTTAGGGGGGGTTGACTTCCTCTTTAGGTTAATGTGTGCTCACTGCTCAATAACAAGGAAAAGCTCAGCATTTTTCTATTATTATTAAAACAACGGCAGGGTTTTATAGGTTAATCTTTTACTTAGATTGACTTAAATAGGAAGTCAAGTCAAAACAATAATATGTTCTATGCACCCCTACTAGTCTAAACACGGTATTCTGATTACTATTGTGAATTCTGCAAAGTTCACTAGTTTTTATGCATCTGTTGGCGGCCATTTTGCCTCTTGCTGTCAACTGAAAATGACACAGTTATGCTGCATTCGAGGAAGGTGAGAAGTCAGACTTTTCCAACTTCATACCAGGAAGTGTGTACTGGAACACCACTTTGAACTCCGAGATCTTATTTTTAAAGTGGGAATAAAAAAGGACCCTGACTTCACTGAGCGATTTCAATCTGAAGTCACTCGACATTGCCATTTTCAGTTGACAGTAAGTGGCAAAATGGCCGCCCCCTGAGATGGATCGAAACTGGTGGATTTTGCTGCTTATTTCAAATTAAAGACAATATTAATCAGAATGGAAATGCATATACAACATATTATTTTAAAGACTTTTAACTTGACTTCCCCTTTAAATACATTTCTTGAAACTGAACAAGTCAAGTACTTTTGAGTGGTTCAGTTAGAAATGAACAGATTTCTAGTTTTTACAATTTAACCAGATCTTTGTCTCCCTAAAATGTGATTTGGACCACGTCTTTAGAAGGAAAAGGGCGCTTTTGTGACCACCTCTTCATCCCTCCCCTCATTTCCGTCCACCCTGTCCTGGTCCATGGATGAAAGTAATCGAAAGGTTAAGTATTTCCTCATGTGGGCCTCACCTTGCGGGACGCAGCAAGTCCACTGGGTGCTTTCATCACCTTCTTCCTGCCTCACTCTTTATCCGTCTCTGCTCCCTGCCTGCCAATCTGCATGAACCACCTCAACGTCAAACGCCTGCCTTCATCAGCGTCACTCTCACTGGCTGGCTCAACAAACAGTCAAGGAAATAAAATAAAAAAATTAAAGAAAAAGGACAATTTTCCTTTTGAGTAGAGTTGAATACAGAAAACAATGCCACCAATGACAATGCTCTGTTTAATTTGTTGAAAATGTGTAGGCTACACTCACAAATAGGATCTTCCATATTAGCTATATATAAGTTCCTTTAACGCCACTAACTGTTTTAACGCGGGATTAATGACCATCCCCTTACTTGGAAAGCCTGTACTGGGGAAATTCCAGTCGCAACGCAGCAGACACATCCACGTCAAAATTTAGCAGTAATAAATTGAATGATAAGGCAAATATTTGACTGGGGTCAAGTTGTATTTTACCATTTTAAAAATGTGCAGAATTTCACAATTTACTTCATGTTAAAGATTAGATAGCTCTTAATATGAAAAGAAAAATGCACTGAGCTGTCACCAATGTCTTACAAATGAAACTATGCCATCTAGTGGCAGAAAAATGACCTCAACCCAAACCAATATAACACTCGTTTTTTACAGTAGGCTACAGTACATCTTTTTAATTCTAATTCAATTTTATGAATTATTATGAAATTACTGTAACAAGGACTAAAAGATGCAGCCATGTTTCTAATAGTTTAACATTTTCTTCCATATTTATGTTAACAAGAACGAAAAATATTTCATTGTACATTTAGGACAGATATAAATTTCTTATTTATTATTATTATTTGGGATTAATTGTGAGTTAACTACTGAAGTCATGCGATTAATTACAATTAAAATGTTTAATCCCTAGTTTTAACCCACATAATAATAATAATAAAAATATTGTAATTCTACATCACTGCAAGCAACAACATTAATACATACGGGACACAGTACAAGTATCACATGTCACCAGCATGGTCTTTCTGGTAATGGACTGATGATCCGGTAGTTTGTGATTTATGTCTAAATCTAAACATACTTTATCTGGTATAATTTAATCTTCGGACATGCGCAGTGTTTGTGCTGCACTTGTCTTCATAATAACATCAGTGAAAATTTACCTAATGTTGTCTATGGGGTTTGATTGTCTGTTAATTGTCTTGTTTTTTTTTTTCTTTCTTCATGGTTATTTAATGAAGCCATCTGGACTTTCTCACCCTCGTCACGAGCTCTCCTCACAGTCCACGCTTCGCTACAAGAACCAGCTTTTGTTTCACAACGCTAATGTCATCTCATGCGATCATTGCTGTCTCTAGACGAAGGTTTCGGTCTTATTTATTCTGGCAAAGTGCGCGCCTAATTGGTTAAAGATGCAGCAATGCCGTGGCACTTTCCCCCAATAATGTTTTTTTTTTTCCAAAATCGTTTTTTCCATCGGTGTCAGCGATTGTAATTACTTTACGCAGACTAAACAATCTAACTGTACTAACGATAATCACTGAAGTGGCTTTAACATTTTGCACTCGTGCTTCACAGCTTTATTAGCCCGTTTCAGACGTATGTTTTTATGATAGTTAATTGCGACTTGAGCACACTCCTGCTAGCAACAATATAGTCATTTTTATTTTTTTTTATCCCTTAGCGGGATGAGTGTGTTGCAGCACTCAACACATGTTTCTGATTTATATTCCCAATGACGTGCGCCATCAATCGCTTCCTCCGCAGGCCTCCAAGTTCGAGAAGCAGAGCAGCATGCCTGAAAGCGACTATGACAACACATTCAATGACTCTGAGGTGGATGATTCAGGGTAAGAACTGTGAGGTCATCACTTCTTGGTCTTTGTTAATAAAAATGTTTTGTGCAAGTAGTTAAGTTGTGCTGTGCAGTTTGTGCAGGAGAGGGAGGCTGAGGAGCAGCGGCCGGCTGAGGGAGGGCAGCTCCATCCCCGAGCTGGATGACGCGGAGTTGGAGCCGGACCCGGCACTTCCCAGCACCGAGGACGTCATCCGCAAAACCGAGCAGATCACCAAGAATATCCAGGAGCTCCTGCGAGCTGCTCAGGATAACAAACACGAAAGGTCAGAAAGATCCGACAGGTTTATAAAATTTCCACTCCTGTTTCATTTCAAACTTCTTGCATCTCTGCTTATCCTGTTCCGTTGACTCGTGTGGCATCTTCACTCCTCTCCTCCCACTCCCGTGTCCTCGGGCCTCATGCCCGTCAGCAGACCATGCGAGCGCGAAGGCGTGCGCCGCCTCAGACACAGTCTGGGATGTTTCAGCACTCTGGTGCCCTGGGCTGAGAAGCCCCCCACCCCTCTCCATCCACTCAGCCTGCGATCCCCCGACCCCTCTTCCTGGTACTCTGGCCTCTGTCCCTGCCTCCCAGGCACAGTTTGAGCTTCCTCTGCCTCTGACCTTTCTCCACTCTCTTACCCACTAATGAATCATTAGCCACAAACAATATTTCTTACCATTTCAATGGGTCTGATTTATTCATAGTTAGGTTTTCATTAGCATGAGTTTGTCGGTTTGTCCATTTATGTGTTTGTGTCCCTAACATCAAAAACCCATTCAACTATACAGGTCAAATTTATGCCAAATCTAAAATACAGGCCTATATTGAATTGAGTTTTATGTAGATCTGATACTTTTCTCAGTTCCTGAAGCGGAATTAAAGGTCAGCTCGATCGTAGTGAGGCTGCAGGGTGGCGTCCTGGCAGCAACTGGTTCCAGTTTGTGTAGTGTGATTTTAACCGTGATGCTCTGGTTCCAAAGCCAATTTACCCATTTGCAGCAAAGTGTGTAACATGGAAAACCTAGTTTACATGTTCAGATGCTTATGCCGATGTATCTCAATAAAAATATCAAAGAAAAGTTGGTTCAAAAAAGGAAACTCATGCAGATTTAAACACAGAGGAAAATATTATGCAGAAGGCCATTTCTTAACTAATGTCTAAATTAAAGCAATATAAGACTTATAACTAATTTTCCAGTATTGGATTAGGCATCTTGAGCCTTGAATTTTCCTTTAAACCGATTAAGTATCAAAACTATGATCACGTGACTGTCCAAAATGACCGATACCGTACTTAAAATATTCATAAAAAGTGCTATAAAATCATGATTGCTCTACATAAATTGACAATTTTTTTCATTCTGTATGGCATGAATCTCTACAATACAGCATATGCACTTTACTTCTTTTAATTAACACATTTTCCACGATATTCTAATTTATTGAGATGCACCTGTCAATCAAAGCTCAGTCACATTTACTTGAAGGGGAAGTCAAATCATAGATTTCTTTACAATAATATGTTCTAAGCATCCCCACGAGTATAAACATGGCATTCTGATTAATATTGTGTATGTGGATAATGAATTAAGCAGCAAAATCCACCTGTTTTTATCCATCTCAGAGGGCGGCCATTTTGCCACTTGCTGGCGACTGAAATTGGCATCACAGTTGCTCTGGGCTTAGGTAACGACCATACGCAGCTCACCTGTTTTCTGGGTTTGGTCATGTGGCATTCGCAAGCTGAGCTTTGATTGGTCGTTACCTGAACCTGAACAACTGTGATGTATTTTTTCATTTGACAGCAAGTGACAAAATGGCTGCTCCTGACATGGATGAAAACAAGTGGATTTTGCTGCTTAATTCATGTTTCAGAAACACAATAATAACCAGAATACTGTGTTTAGATTAGTAGTGGGCATATATATTTATTGTAAAGAAAATGTTTGACTTGACTTTCACTTTAAGTCTTGGATATCGTTAATTGTTAACAACTCTAGTTATGGCAGTGAAACTCTATTGACAAACGTTATGCAGCATTTTGTTTTTATTGTATCAGAATGTGTTGGAAACAGGCTTTTACATAACTCTAAAATGTGTGCTACATTGCTTGAACCTAGAGCATGGGTTTACAGTAATTGGATTTTCAACTGCACCGTGTGTTGTGTATTTATACTAATGTTGTTTAAATGAATCAACCATCTTAATTCATCATTTTGATCTCACACAGCTTCGTACCCTGCTCAGAAAGAATACATGTGGCTGTAACAGAAATGGCTGCTCTCTTTCCCAAGGTAAGACTGGGGACAAACCGGCGTCAGTTTGTCAATACAAGAGCGGAAATGCGCGTCTTAACGATGAACGTGAAAAGGCACAAAAACAATGACATCATATTCCCCTTTTTCTCTGCAGAGGCCTCGCTCGGACACGGTGCGAAGCTCTCTGCGTTTGTTGACGTCAAGCGCATGCAGGCTTCAGAGCGAGTGCAGGAAGGCGGTGCCTCCGGAAGGCTGCCCGGGACCGGACATGCAGCTTGTCACCCAGCAGGTCATCCAATGTGCTTATGATATTGCCAAGGCGGCCAAGCAGCTTGTCACCATCACTACTAAGGAGAACACCAACTGAACACCAAATGCATTTTTTTTTTCCGCATTTGTGGTATATGCATGCCTTAATTTTTTGATTACGTTTGACAATTTGGTACCGATAGAAAGCAGTCATTACCAACCCATATTGTATCTGTAATAGCACAATTTTACTCGATCTTAAAAAGTTCCACAACTCCTCAAAAAGCCAATAGGACAAAGCACACTACTAGGAAATCCATTTATATACTGTAAGCTTCCCCTCATTAATTGTAGCGATCGTGCTGTAAAGATGAATCCCTTTTTGTTTCTTCCTTTCATTTCTAATTTACACGTTTGTGGAAAGGAAGAGCTCGCTTCCATGATTTGCCCTCCCGTGTAGCCAGTCAGCAGTTCACTCGCCGCAGCTCCTTCGCCAAGTCGGGGAACGCAGCCGACGCTCGCTTGTGCGGTCCGCCATTAACAAGATGACGTTGCATTCAAGCTAAAGATGTTTTCTACTCTGCACTATGATGCATTCTGTGTGCCAGTACAATGTTGGCATTCTTACAAATAGAGCTTAAAAGCCATGTGTACGTCCACGTGCTTTGTGCTCTGATCTGTTTTGTGTTGTGCAACATTCTCAGATAGAGCTGTCCATGTCTCGTTTCCTGGTTGTTCAGCACAAGTTAATGTTAGTGACTGGAGTGCAGGGATGTACTGTACTGTGTATGATGCAGCTGTTTGAGTTGCAATTTGGAAAACAAATATTTTCTAAATAAACTTAATTTATTTAAAATGTACATCATAAAGAATGTGTTTCTGTTTTATAGAAAAATTTGTTCTACAAACTGAAGGTACAAAATATACCAGGGCTTTTCCTGTGTACAAAATTCAGAGGTGGCCACTTCCAGCCTGAACCACTGATATCGCTCAACACAGCGCTCCAGCTGTGTTGATTGAGCTCGGCAGCAACGCATTTTAACTGCAGTTGCAGTGTTGCGCCATTATGGAGGCGCTATATCAACAGCAGTTCACCAGTAAAACCTGAAGCGATAACCGAAGAAGAAACAGCTTTCTTTTTTTCTTTGAACTTTAAAGGATCTTTATGCATTTTGTCACATTTTTACTCACGACTGCCACCTCTGGCCCAAGGCGTAACTGCAGCATCAGTGTCAGACTCGTTCATGGCGCGCGTGTGAGTACGTGCGCCATCTTAAAGCGACAGCCACAGTGGACAAACGAAGACATGACTTCAAATGAGGTAAGAAAAACTCCGCCCCTTCCCAAAGAAACTGTGGCGTGTGAGGGTCCGCACACTCTACTATAAAGGGAAGATAAAAGCTGATGGGTGCAGTCAGAGTAAAACAGGGCTCTTCATACTCATCTGGGCATTGGTGGCGCATGCATGATGTAGAAAAAGCTTTAATATTACCTTTTTAAATGGCACAATGCACTTTTAATGAACCGAAGAAGAAACAGATCATGGAGCAACCGTTGCACACGCCCATTTCCTGGTTGTGAGGCAGAGGTGGCGCGCTCCAGCCATCGCCAAAGTCATAAAAACACAGTATATACAATAAACATAATGGTGTTTTACAACAACGCTGAATTATATTTACAATTTAATATGTACTAGTGGATACATTTTTAATGATTGTAGTTTAAAAATGGCAAAAATTAATGGCAACTTTGTGTTCATATAATTTCTCATTTCTAGTCACTGATCGTAAAATAACCACCGTGAGTACTGATACCTTAAAATAAGACTGGTATCGGTAGTCACCCATCATAGTCAGGTTGATACCACCTCTGCCTCAATTTGAGCCAGGAAAAAGCCCTGTATACTCAAAAACCACTTTTCGGTCACAAAAATGGCACACAAGCCTTTTCATAAGGCAATGACTGTGATTCAAATAAAGAACATGATTGGAATGGAATGCCATTTACATAGCGCTTCTTTAGCTATAGTGCCCAAAGCGCTTTACACAGCCTCACGTTCACACACACCGGTGGTCGGCTGCTGCCACGCAGGGCGCCGCCAGGTCCACTGGGAGCAGATCGGGGTTTAGTGTCTTGCTCAAGGACACTTCGACATGGTCACCAGGAGGTGAGGGTTGAACCCACAACCTCACGGTTGGGAGACAACCACTCTACCACTGAGCCACACCGTCCCAGTTGCTCATGTCCACACTACTCGAGGCTTGTTGTGTCTCTGAAATGATTTGGGGAAAAGAAAAAAAAAAAAGTTTAGTCGGTCTTTACATTTAAGAGTTAAGTTTCAGGATCAGTGAATTGTGATCTTACATTCAGCTGGTTTGTGCCATTGATTATCCTCTGCTTTCTCACTTCCTCCTGTAGTTCCTCTATCCTGCACTGCTCCTCCCACTGATCTTGGAGCTGCTGCTCCTCCTGCAGGACGCACAAGCAAACTACATTATACAGCACAAAAATGGAAACGGTACATAGTCTTTTCCTTCAATTGCCTCATCATCAGTCATGTGTGGGCAACACCAAATCTTTTGCACCTGTTCTTTTCTACGGCATTCCTCTTCTTGTTCCCTCTCTTGGCGTCTGAGCTCCCTCTCCAACTCCAGCTCCTGGATCAGTTCCTCTCGGCTCCTCAGGGACTCTAATTGAGCCTCGCGATTTTTACGCATTTTCAGCTCCAGCTGCTGCCGTCTTCCCACAAGCACCTTTAACAGGGCAAATATAAGAATGCTCATTTCGTCTTTTATGACTTGGGTAGGAATGGCTGAGAGGTGTTACGAATGTTCCGATTAAGAAACAAGTGCACCTCATGCATGAGTAGTTCTCGGGCTTTTCTCTCCTGTTCCCAGGTTGCTTCTCGTTTCTCCCACACACGTTGAGCTTCCTCTCTTAAATGGAAGGTGGATTTAGATCATGTCCGTTAAGAAGGCTGAGTTTGGAATCGTTCACTCATTCCCTGCTCCCTAATTACTATACACTGGACAAAATACTCACCGCACATTCAAAAAGCACTATCCAAAATGGCCAACTCGCTATATACAACAAGCAAAGTCACTTTTAGAGCAGGCCGAAAGCTGGCGCTCACCTGTGTAGGAGGTCCAACTCGGCCTCCCGCTCTCTCTCCAGCTGAAGCTGCTCTTCAATCACACGATTCATCCAGGCAGCATCAGCGAAGACCCTTTCTCTTCGTGTCCCCTCCATCCTCAACATCTCTTGCTCTCCTTTCAGCAAGGCTGCCAGGATCTTGTGATCAGACTCCTGGGGGAGACAATACAATTGTTGAATCATTCCTAGTTCTTCATGACCGTTGATTGCTGCTTTCGCTCATGTTCTATTTTAGTTAAGCAAAAACCACTTTTGGAACTGTGCACACCGGCTGTCCACATGCGGCGATTAATACAGTATTTATCGACAAGGTCCGAAATGGCCATTCACGAAATTCCCGATGGTGTCACTATCACTATCCATCTGGTCTAACGCTGGATTCCCTCATTCCTGATAGAATCAAAGCTTCTTGACTATCACTGTCTCCGGCGGGAGTCTCGAAATCGGCCGCTTGCCGTGCAAGCAGGCCAGGGTTGCCAGATGCGGTGTCAAATAATCCCCACGATGTAAACGGTTTACTTTGCTTTAAAATCGAGAGATTAGCGGTAGCTGTTTTTTCTACACTGTACTGTGTATGTTTGAGGATATTTGTGTTTGAAATGCTATTTGGATCATTGTGGTATATTCATGGTTTAAACCCAGGGGCCCAGCAATATTTACTGTCAAAAAAGCCATTTTAGGCCAAATGAATAACAAGAAAAATCTGTCTGGAGCCACAAAACATTTGAACATTATGATGAAAGAAACAGTGTGTAAATTGTTAATCTAATGTACTGAGGGTCCAAGAGCTCATTAGAGTTATAACAGCAAATATAAAGCATCCAATACGTAGAGATTGCATCTACCTTTCGTATTTGGATTTTTTGGTGTAATTTTTTAGACTTAGTTTTTTTTTTTTTTACTTTTCTGCCTTTCTGTCAATTTTTGACAATTTTCTGAACATATTATTGTAATTTTCTGCCTCTTCTTTTTTGGGACATTGTATGGCTATTTTTTGAATTTTTTTCTGCCTTTTTTTCTATAAATTTTCTGACATTTTTGGGGATTTCTTCTTTTGTTTTTGGTTATTTTGTTTAGAGTTACTTTTTTAAATGTTTTCTTTTCTGCCTTTTTATAATAATTTTTCATCCATCCATTTTCTTAACGGCTTGTCCTCACAAGGGTCGCGGGGGGCGCTGGAGCCAGCTGGCTTCGGGCAGTAGACGGTGTACACCCTGAACTGGTTGCCAGCCAATCGTAGGGCACAGAGACGAACAACCATCCACACTCACGATCACACCTATGGACAACTTGGAGAGTTCAATTAACCTGCCATGCATGTCTTTGGAATGTGGGAGGAAACCGGAGTACCCGGAGAAAACCCACGCAAGCACGGGGAGAACATGTAAACTCCACCCAGGAAGGCCGAAGCCCGGACTCGATCTCACGTCCTCTGCACTGGGAGGCGGACGTGCTAACCAGTCATGTACCGTGCTGTTTTTTCCCATTTAACTTTATTATCTATCGTTTAGTTGACAACTTACAAATTTGGACTTTTGACATTTTTGGAATATTTATTTATATTAAAATCATTAACTTATTTATAGAATATTTTATTTAAAAATTTAAAATAAATATGTAAAAATAATACTAATTTCTACTTCTTTTTTTTTTAAGAGATCCACAGAGAGCCACAGGAGAGAGACTGCCACACGTGGCTCAAGAACCGCAGGTTGCAGAACCCTGGTTTAAACCATTATATAGGCAATTACAATCACTTTTAAGGGAGCATCAACTATTCACATAATTTGTTACTTGGTCTCAGTCCCTATTCTTCGTGAATAGCCAGAGATCTCTTTTTGTCTTAGCTGTCAACCAATGTGCCCAAGACCCTACAACCCGATCAAAATCTATAGGACAGAATCTTTATCTCTTCTCATTGGGAGCAGGTCACCAATTTAAATGGATTAAAGTGCAAATTATTTGGTTTGATAAAACTTCATGAATACAACATTCTTAGCGACAATTTAAAGACTCACCAACTCTTCCTGCACCTGCTGGGCCCGCCTCCTTAACTGAGCTCTATATTGTCGGATCAGGAAGTTCCTAATTGAAGTATTCAAAGATTAGTCTGCCAACAGCTTGAATGTGTTTGCACCTTATGACTTTTCTTTACCGCATTTGAGCCTTCTTGCGCCTTTCCTCAAATTTTCTTCTCTCAGCATCCATCTTGTCCAGCTCCCACAGCTTCACCTGCAAAGCTTCTTCTTCCTTCTTTAGATGAGTTGCCTTGGCCAGAGAAAAAAATACAATATATATATATATATATATAAAAAACATTTCCCGCCCTCAACATCTGCTTTTGTACATTTTTGAGTACCTCTTCTTCCATCAAATACAGTTCTTCCATTTTTTTGTGAAGTTCTTTTGCTCTTTGACACTCTTCAAAATTCCTATATTCCTCTGCTTGTTGGATCTTCTCGAGGTCTTCTCTTTGAGTCCTCTCACATTCATGTTGAAAGTGACACATCTTCTCCGCCTCCACTTCTTGCTGCATGGTTGAAGAAATTAAAACGTTGTCAACAAAAAACTAAGAGCATGGATTTGAGAATATTTTAGATTTGAAACTAAGCTTACAAAAGACAACAAGAAATTTGATATGACTAGGCTGGCTTTCCTACCTGTTTCTTTTCAGAAATTTGTACTTGCAACGGATTGTCAACCTGATGTTGTTGTGAGGCCGTGTCAACCTGTGAACAAATTAAATGCAGGGAGGAACTTAAGACCTTGGACAGAAAACATATTTTAACTAACATATTTTTAATGTGTTCGCTATTTACAAAACAGATATAGCGTTGTTTGTCATAGCCAGAGGCACAAGCATTGTCCAATTTGTGATGCTCCCACAGTCTATAGGGCTTTTTTCCCTGTTTAATATATTTAGTTGGCTACCTGGTACAATTCAGGGTTGTTTCTCTTACGGTGCTCCTTCAGAAGCTCCTGTGCTAGCTGGGAAAAGTACAGCACAAGACAGTAACAATGATAAGCATAGCACACAGACTGAAATCTACCAGGCTTATAATAATTCACTTAATCTACCTTTTTTCTCCTTTCCTCTCCTAACGAGGGCTGCACATCTGCTTTGTTCACCGATGCACCTCGCTGAGGTACCACAAGCTGCATTTCTGCGTCCAGTTGCTTTTGCTCCTCTTCAAGCATGTACTTGAGTCGTATCCTGCGCTGATCCAGAGTGCTCATTCTGTCATTCTCCGTCTTCCGATTACAAAATGCGGCCATGCTGGCAAAGCATAGACATAATTTGTTTGCCTCAGGCTCCCATGCTTGTAAAATGTGTATTCATGTAAGGAACACTATACGGAAATACTCTGAGGATACATCATCAATCTATCCATTTTCTATACCGCTCATCAGCACCTAAGAGCCATAATAATAATGCGTATATGGATCCTTCATATGCATTTCAAACAATCAATGGAAGTAATAACATTGGTTGTGTGCTAGCCTGTCCACCTCTGCTCGAAGGAGTGCCTGGAGGTCCACTCGGAGTGGAAATGATTGCGGACAACCTGGTCCCTGAAGTACTTAGCATTGACGGCACACTGCTCCCGCCGCCGACATTGTTGCTCCCTCTTGCGAGCCATCTGGATCCCAAGCACCCGTTGCCGAAACGGCGGCGCATATGTGGAAAATGACGGCAGAGCCATGAACCTGCGAAAGACAAACTGATCAGTACGACAAATGCTACATCCTAATGCTTTCCTCGCTCCATCTACGTGACGTAGCTTCTGGTTTGCTTACAAACGCATCCAACAGACAACCGTTAGCTTATCACATCGCTACGAAAGCACATTAAAAATGTATTTTTACAAACATTTGGCTCCAAAGATGTCGGGTGGTACGTATTCGCTCATAATTAATCTTTAACGAGAGTTTATATTAAAATGAAGGACTTTTTAAAAGAGTATTTACCAGAGTCATCCGTTGTTACCGCCGTTTGATTGTCTTTCCACTTCCTGGTTACGTCCCATCACGCTACTACGGAAAGTCACAGAGACCAAGTACATAATTAAAAATGTTTAAAATAAAATAAAAAGGAAGCTCTTTTAGTGAAGCGAATAAAATAACCAAAGTAACCTAAATAACATAAATAAACGACTGTTCATAAGGTGATTTCCATACTTTTGTATTATTATTATTATTGACAAAATGTAAATTGGCAATTCAGTAACAAATCTTGCCAATAAAACAACCATCAACAAAAGTACAGTATATACAAACACTGAGACATTCCATTTCAATGTATGTTACATCATCATAAACCAAAACTACATAATCATATTATGATAATATGGCAATGCTAAGTAAATAAAATAAAAAAATTGACAGATGTCAACTTAACAATTTAGAATATATGTCCAAAATATTTTGGCCTTTCTTATTGTTTACAACTTTAAGGTATCTCAACAGGAAATCAGAATCTTATTTTTCTCTCACTTTATTTAAAATGTCTATAAACATACACTTTGTAGAGGATGCAACGCCTGAACATGGCAACAATATAAATAACAACAAAAGATTATGAGAATAAACAAAAACGGGGGATTCTTGCTCATCACGTCATTTAGAATAAAAGAAGAGCGTATACATAAAAAAAAACAAAAACAGAAGCGCTTCTATCAGAAATGAATGTTCAATGGTATCAACAGCCTAGAAAACAACTCATAACTGTCACTTTGAATATATTCACTGTAGTCTAACATATCAATAATCAGCCTGGTGTGGTTATGTATACTTTTTCCCCTTAACAAAGGCTGATTGACACTCATCAATTACATTTGTTAGCTCCATATCTAATCTACTCGAATAAACATGTGCCAACAATTTGTAGTCATTACGTAACAAAGTGTCCTGTTGCAATGCATTCCACAAGCGCATTATAAAGCATTTCTCTGCTATCACTCCAAAAGAAAAGATAGAACTTGGCAGTTATCCCATCAATGGAAATCAGATTCTTGCTCCACCCCCTCACTAAGATTTGAAATCAAAGGGGGTGTTGCCTGGAGGGCCGTTGGGTTGCCAATGGGGACAGGGTTGGGCGTAGTCTGGCTGTGATTGACAGCAGCAACTCGCTATGAAGGCGTTTAAGGAGGTGTGTACGAGACTGAGCCGGTGGGAGGCGGGGGGGCGACTACGTCATGATCCACAAGTGACGTAGTCTGCAACTTCTCATGTAATGACAGGACAAACAGTCAAATTGTTTTTATCTCAGTGTTTAACCTTAACCTTAAGATAACATCAATGCATGTTAGTTAGGTTAACTGTATGCTAAATAACTGATACAGATACAACCCGCCACGTCATTTTTTTGTGGTCCACTAAAGCCAGTCAAGTGTATCACTTCATGTTTCTTGTTAAAGGGATTTGTTCTTTTAATTTTAGGCAGAAAATATGTGTGGGGATTGCAAATTCTCGTCACTTTATAGTAGACATTGCACAAATTTTTTCACTACATCCCTAAACATAAATTGAGCCATCGCACCTCATTCCATAGGACAGTATTTCAACCTAATTTATCATTTCAAACTAGATTTTTGTTTTAAAAAAAAAACAGTAGTAACAATGAAATGCAGCTATAATTTCATCATGGAATCATCTAGTGTCAAGAGGCAATTTTACAATCAATTCGTAATTCTGAATTGTCAAGTGATATCAGCAAAACTTAATCTTGGCTTTCGCCTTTTTTTTTAGTCAGTGCAATTGTTCAACACAGCAATTGAATTTGTCTATTGTTTGTATTAGCAGTGTGTGTGTGTGTGTGCGTGTGTGTGTGTGTGTGTGTGTGTGTGTGTGTGTGTGTGTGTCAGACAGTCTCGTGGAGGTCACTGTAAGTCTATCAGTCTGTTGCATTCACCTCGGAGTGGACACGAGACTGCAGACAAGAAGTCATGGCTCTGCTACTGGAGCACCAGTTCCGACCACTGCCAGCTGACCGACAAGTGGAAACCAGACCTTTTCTAGAGGCTGCGTCTTACCTTCCACCATTCTTTGGTAAGTATGCAGTTCCACCTAAAATTGGAAAATTAATTTATTATGTTTATGATTTTGAAATACAGGGTAGCTAGTTAAAAAAATGTTAAAAACAGAAACAAAACAAAAAACGGGTTTTGCATAAAAGTTCTTCTGACTGTTTGAAATTCATAAACTAATCTAATTGTTTGCTTTGTCAAGTGGTTACAATAAAAACATTTTTTTTTTTAAATCAAATACTGTAATGGACTTTTTGGATCACATTTCTCTTCATCAAGCGGCCCCCGATTGTTTTATCATGCATAATTTAATTACTTGCCCTGGATTTGAAGTTGTGAAAATGATTAGTATGGTGTTGAGTTCCGCTCGCCCATTCATCGGCGCAGGGCACCTTTGTGCCACTTCATTCTGTATTAATATGCCAAAGGTTCTCTATGGAAATTGCCACGTGAAACCTTTTGGAGGAACCAAATCTGATGTCAATATCAAACACTTTTTTTCTTGTCTCTCATTGTTTTTTTTTGTGATCCAGAAATCTTTTGGCCGTGACCCATTACAGGCCCATGAAATGAGGATGTGACTGGCACTGTCTGCTACTTTCTCATTTGTTTTTGAGTTCCTGCTCAAGCTTGCCTGAAAGTTGCCTGTGAGTGGAGCAAGCGCCACGTGGGTCCACATACAGCGTCTCATTGTTCATTTTCCTGACACCAAATACTCCACCTGTCTAGTAGCCTAATTAAAGAACAACTAATGACAATACAGTGCTAATGGGTCTTTGAAAAGAGACACTATAGTGGCTCCAAAAGAGGTCATTACAAGGTTAATCACCTGGAGTAAATCATTCTACTGTTTCAAAATGCTCGCTTGAAACCCTTACAAGACATTTTTTCGAAATGTACAAGCCAGTGATACAGTAGAGTTTTGATCTAAACAGTGTAGATAACTATTTGTAACATTATGTTTTTAACTCATTCACTGCCATTGATGGCTACAGACGTCAAAAATTCATTTGAACTATATTAGTTTCACATTTTCCCCCCTCTTTTGTTAACAAGAGTATGAAAACCTAGAATTTTTTTTATTGTGCATTTATAACAGATATAAAATTTGGGATTAATCGGTTAATTACAATTTAAAAAATTTAATTGTCTGATGCCCCAAATCTTTTATAATCTTTTCTTCTTTCTTCATCAGGCGATTACAATTTTAATTTTAATTTGTAATTTATCACATGACTCCACTAGTTAACTCAAGATTAATCAAAATTTTTATATCTGTTCTAAATGTACAATAAAAAATTTTTTTTAGGTTTTAATACTCTTGTTAACAAAAGTGGGGGAAAAAAGTGAAACTAATAGTTCAAATTCATCTTTGACGTCTATAGCCGTCAAGGGCAGTGAATGAGTTAAATGTTTGTGGCTCCATAAAATTTTTCAATATTTGATGCCTGACAAATATATATATTTTTTACCTGGTTGACGATTGTTTGATGAAGCTTGCAGAAATACCACAATTATATTGAATATGATATTTTCTTTGTCATACTTTTGAAATTAATACAAATTGCAGTTCTCTTAAAACAATGTGTCCCCAGACTGCCTTGGCCCGACTATCTTCGCACCCATCAAGTCTGACATATTAGCGAATATTACAGTAAGTATAAATAAATGCAAGCAAAGAAATCTATTCAACTGAATCAAATTTAATTTAGCTTATTTTACTGCTTCAGATGACCTCATTCACGGCTATTGACGGCTATAGACGTCAAAAAGTCATTTTTACTATTTATATTAATTTATTTTTAGTTAACATTTTTTGGGGGGCTTTTGCTAACAAGAGTATGAAAATCTAGATTTTTTATATTGTAAATTTAGAACAGATATAAAATGTTTGATTAATCGTTAGTTAACTAGTGAAGTGATTAATTACAATTTTAAAAAATTGTATCGCCTGACGCCCCTAATAAAAAAATTAATAAAAATAAGGGGCGTCAGACAATTAATTTTTTTTATCGTATTTAATCGCATCAATAGTTCAATCACGATTAATCACAAATTTTATGTTAAAAATGTATAATACATTTTTCTAGGTTTTCATAAAAAAATTAATGAAAAAATGAAAAAATGTTAAACTAATAGAAATAGTTTACATGATTTTTTTTACGTTTATAGTCGTCAATGGCAGTGAATGAGTTAACAATAGACATACTATGATGACCTCATATGTGGTCAAGTATGGCGCAGTTGCAAATGCACTTCACTTTATTATCACGAGCAGTAACAGAAAGCACATTCATGCAATAGCTGCTATCGGCTATACACCCAAGCGCTCCACACACTCACTTTCAAGCCTGACATTGAGTTCACATAACATTCCATTAGACTTAATTTCTTTCATCTCTCATCTACTGTATGGACTCCGTTTATATAGTGCCCCTAGTGTTTACACGGAGACTTGCTTCTGTACTTCACTCAGACATATAGGTTACCAAAGTTTTCTGGAGTTTTAAAATCAATTTTAACTTTTCATTTATACAATAGAGAATTAATGTGAATATTGGCCACCTCTGTAAATGTGTAGAATTGTTTGTCATACCTACAGAATATCGTTACTGTTGGGCGGAAACCTCATCTGTCCAAATATGGTCAATTTAATTTTTTCACAAATCGCTACAGTTAATCATTGGGTCTTTTTATTTTATTTTTTTATACAAATTACAGAGCCATTCAAAGTATTGAAAAAGGCTTAATCTCTGGCTCAACTTTTTTTTTTCTCTTCTACCCTGACAAAGGATGGTTTTGGAGATGTGAGGATTTCACTCAACGGCAACAATAGGTTTGTCACATCATAACGAAATAAGAAATATTTTATTTTGTGGTTAAATCTTTAGAAAATCAAGGCAGTCTATGACACCAACCCAGGCCGCTTCAGGACCCTCCAACAAATTTTGGAGGTGGAAAAGGAAATGTATGGCTCACAGTGGCCCAAAGTTGGAGCCACGGTGGCCCTCATGTGGCTAAAAAGGTTTGTATGCGAAAAGCACATGTGTGGAACACACACTGTAATCCTGTTCTCATAATCTCTTTACATATCTGAAGGGGTCTACGCTTTATCCAAGTGTTCCTTCAAAGTCTGCTTGATGGTGAGAAGGATGAAAACAACCCAAACCTCATTCGAGTCAATGTGACCAAAGCATATGAATTGACGTTGAAGCGATACCATAGTTGGTGGCTTCAGCAGCTTTTCAGGGTGAGTTCTCATTTGTTTTATGAGATATAAACTCGTAGACGGTCATAAAAGCAGGAACAGGATTTATATGCACATCCATGCATCCATTTTCTAAAGAAGATTCAAACTCCACACAGAGTTGAAATTCAAACCCGGGGGCTCTCAACAGTCGAATGAAGTACAATACGTTGTATAAAGTGTTTGATCAAAAAAAAATGCCTTTACAATGATAATAATGCTCAAATTTTTATTACTACCCATTTCAAGACCACTGCGAATAACAAAAATAAAAATAACCAAATTTGTCAAAACTGCTACTACAATTGTTTTTTTGTTTTTTAAAATGTAAGTCTCAAGATACTGCATACTACTGCATATTGAGTGATGTGTTGTTATAGAACTGACATTTGTGTTTGCTTCTAGGCAGCTCTCTTTGCTGCCCCATACAGGTCGGAATTCCTGAAGGCGCTCTCCAAAGGCCGCCAAGTCAAGGAAGAGGAATGTCTGGAGAAAGTTAAAAAATTCCTGATCAACTTCTCTGCCACAGTCGATTCAATTTATGAGTTGTACAATAAATCGAATGCTGATCTTGACTACAGAGTTTAAGTGAAAAAGAAGCCATTGTCCTTCTCGGATGTGCTTTGTTTACACTCTACAATACATGGTCTTAAACAACTTCAAATAATACAAATGTACCATCTGTGCACTTTTGTGTAGTGTGTGTGCTATCAAGCTATTATTTTTACGATCGTTATTCACATGACTCGCAATGCCTGACTTTATATCGATGTTTTAATGAGATTGTTGATTGTTGCTTGTTGAGTGAAAATGCATGTTCACTCAGTATACAGAATAATATCAAATGTCTATATCAAACATACTCAACGTAGATTCTAAAGTATTCATCTGTGTACTTGAGTGCTAACCACACCTGCAAATGGACATTTTGCACTCTTTCAAAACACCTCGACGCGTTTTAGCAAATGATGAAAGCCTCGAGTATCTTACTGTATGTGAATTGAAACTTGGTTTTGGCATGCAAAGTGTGCAGAAGCATGTTATAGATTTGCATAACATGCATAATACTAGGTACAATAAACAAATATACAACATTTTATTTGTTTTTCTTTGTCCATATCACTAGGTAAATAATAATAATAATAATAATAATGATAATAATGAAGGAAGGAATTGCACTTCTGAAATAACAAATTTGCATGTTATTATTATTTAATGATATTAATCTATGTGACCACTAATCATGTTACTGATTTTTCACAATATTTAGCAATAATTTAACAAGATAGAAAGCCTTATATTATCATCAACTATCACTTCTACAACAGTCCTAGGAAATCACATTGTCTCATCACTAGTGTAATCTGCAAAAGCCTACAGTATAATCACATATTTTCCACTTGTTATCATGAGCTAATTTAGCAGTTTTTGTTGTATTGTTTTGTTTGGCTCAAGATGGATACAGTCAGCTCAATCTTGATTATCTGTCATAATAAAGATTTCAGCAAAGCTGTGTTTCTCCCCCCCTCCTGTTATGCAATAGCTGGTTTGAGTTTTTTTCTTTCTTTATTGTAACAAGTTATCAAAACATGTATTGCATGCCTAAATAACTGACAGTGTATATAAAACAATTTTTTTACTTAAAGTTAATTTTTGACTTTCTACTTTACTACTTTTGGTAAAAGACTTGACTCAATACTTTACTTCTATTGTCGTATTTTTCATTGTTCTTGTTCACGATTACCATCTTGCGGTAATTTGTGGTACTGCATGTTTCCAGCAGCGTCATTTCCAACTTTGGAGCCAAGTTAGTAAATGACAACTTTACTCCACCCTAAATCACGGCAAGAAGCGTGCCGTGTTCTACTGCATTTCTCCTCACCTTGGCCGCCTCATTTGAAGCGTTTAATGGCATCTGAAAGTCAGAAGCTGAAGAGAGACTAAAATTCAACTTTTGGGTGCGTGGAAAACTGGAAATGGTGAAGAAGAATTGAGAAGCCAAAGAAATAAAACCAGCCTTGCAAATAAAGGTAAATTACACATTTTGCTGACTTGCGGCTTTTTAGCACCGGGTGCTATTATTATACTGTATGTATGAACATCTTTTTTCAAATAAGAAATGTATGTAGATTAGTACAGGAAATACATGCAGTTATTATTTTTCCTGTTAGCATCCAGTTTGCAATTTTCCCTAAAGTTTTCAGTTTGTATGAATGTTTATTAAGAAACAATGTGCTTTTAATTTGAAAAAGATATTTGGGGATTATTGGGGGGAGAAAAAACAAACAAAACAACAATGTGCCAACACTTGAATGCTACAGATTAAAAATACTGTTTTTAGGAGCACTGTCACTCATGAGCCCCATTTTTGAGTGTGACTAATTGTTCTAGGGCATTTGATCCAACAAATCAGACAACCGGTCTCCCAATTTAAACTTTTTGTGAAAGTATATCAAGGTCATCATCTTTTTGTGAGTGTGTTCACTGTCAAATGTGAAGTGAAGTGTAACGGCATGATAATCCGTGTGTGAGTCATGGCGGTCCCTCATAGCCGGCCCCCCCACCAAAACGCCCAACTTGTGTTTATCTTGTTGCCTTTCAGGGCTTAGATAAGATTGCATTGACATGAGCCAACGCAGGATTTGAGAGGATGCTTTAAGGGATGACATGTTGTATAAACGCTCGTAGGGTCCATATCAGCGACATTTATGTTTATGTTCCCACAGTGACGCAGAAGTGGAAGATTACTAGCTGTTTCGAGTAAACCTGTCATGCATTTGAAAGTGCAGGTGGTGTGATTCTGCCCGATGGGCCCGCTGACCAATGGCAGAGCAGACATGACAGTCACCTTATTGCTTCTGGCATCTGTTTTACAAATTTCCAAATGCCAGACACCAACCGCTTTTTATGTTTGTCAGATTTCTGTCTTTTTCTGTCTTTTCTTTTTTTTTAAGCACGTGTAAACTTTAATAACTGGTCATGCAGTAACTCTTCTTTGGTATTTTTTTTTTTTTTTTAGGTTGAACACATGCTTCAGCAAAATTTCCACTCCACTTGAAGAGGAATTTGCCACGCTGTTGTGATAAAAGGGATGAATGAGGTACAAAAGCAGTCTTTCTTTGACCTTTCTTTCTTTGAGAGGAATTGTGTGTCTGTATTGCAAACCACATCATTTATTTGTTGTCCCCACCCAGTGCAAAAGGGCTCTCTTGCATAAAAATTACCATTCAAGGGCAGCACATAACTCAAACTCATAACTCACAAGAACTCATTTTGTGCATTTTTTTTTGCAAAAAAATCAATTCACTCAAAATGTTAATACAATGTTTGTACAGCTTATCGTTCTAAATCTGGCAATAAGTAACATAAATAAATTATAGGCCTTCTCATGTTCTAGTAAGACACACTGTAAGCGCAACTAAGACATGTCTGCCATCTACTGATGGTTGGTAACATTGCAACTTAAAAGTCGACTTCTTAATATTCGCAGTTCAGCACGCACGGATTTGCACATTGTCAGATTTTTTTTTTCTTTGTTATTTGGATTTTCCCGTCCCCTCCCTTCCTCTCCCTGACGGACACCGCCAACCACGATTGCACATAAAAAAATAGGTGAGCCATGATTGGTTGTTACCTGAGTTCTGACCAACTGTGATGTCATTTTAAGTGGACAACAAGTGGCGAAAGGGCCACCGCCTGAGATGAAAAAAAATTGTTGCTTAATTCTTATTACAGAGAAGCAATATTAATCGAAATATCGCGTTAGGCTGCATAAAAAATATTATTGCAAAGAAAATTTGGGGTTGACTTTTCCTTTAAAATCCCAAGTGCAATCTCTTTGTTCGTATTACTTTATGAGTCTAATATACTAAGTAGTATTGCAAAGTTTGAATTTAGTGCAGTACTGTATACCTACTGTAAATTCTATGATGAAGTGTTATTAAGTAAATACATTAAAAAAGATATATGAAAGTGCACTGCCAAATCTCAAACGGTGTTATGGATTAAGCAAACACTTTTCACAGGTAACTTCAAATCAAACTACTACCTCAGTGGTTAATTGTCTACTTTCTTTCCATTTTGTCTAAAATAGTTCTGAATTTGAGCTCAGTGTTCCCCAAAAATTGGTAGCGCATCTTTAAAAGTACTGTATATGTTTCCCTGTTTTTTTGTTTTGTTTTGTTTTTGCCCAACAGTTAAAAACCTCTAAATATTCTGAGGTGTAACTTTTTTTTATTATAGGGTCGCTCTGCTACGACCCTCCTGCGAAGGTGCCACCTCGCCCTGTCCAAGGCCGACACCGTCAGCTCTGTCGAGCTCAATGGCGATCCCGGTGGCTATGTCCCTCAGGCTGACAGCGAAGGGCAGTTCTTGTCCGAGTTCTCAGAATTGTTTGAGAGTGCGGATGGCTCCCCATCTACTCTGGATTCAGCGCAGGAACTGGTTCAGCCTGAGCAACCAGTGGATGGGAGACAAAACCTGCGAATGAAGTTCCAAGGTGCTTTCAAGAAGGGCATTTCCAACCCCATGGATCTACTGGAATCCACCATATATGAGTCAAATGTGATTCCAGGTCCAAAGAAAGCCCCCATGGACTCCCTCTTTGACTATGGCACTTACAGGAACACGAGTAACCAGAAACGACGACGAAAAAAGCTGCCGAGGGGGTGAGAAGGCACTTTGCTGACACTAAATGACACTCAGTCTCACATCTACACCTCAGGGGTCAGCAACCTTTCCTGTCTAGGGAGCCATTTTAGTTCAAATAATAAACAAAAAATCAGTTTGGAGCCGACCACGTTTGAACATTGCGATGACGGAAACAATGTGTCGGAGCTAATTAGAGCTGCACCAGAACACAAAAATATACAGCATCCAATACTTGCAGATTCATTTTCTTCTATCTTTTTCGGGTTCATTTTTTATTTTTATTTTTTGGTAGTATTTTCAGACTTCATTTTTCATACATTCTTAGACTTTTTGGCATTTCTGTCAAATTTCTGACTTTTTTTTTTGCAATTTTATGGACATATTATGGTCATTTTTGGGACATTTTATGGCTTTTAAAAAAAAAAATATATTTTTTTTTTTACTTTTTATCCCTGTCTTCTTATATAACTTTTCTCACATTTTTGGCAACTTTGTGGATATTTTATGTTGAATTTCGAGATTTCTTCTTTTGTGTTTGGACATTTTATAGTTGCTTTTTGACCATTTTCTCTCCTTTTTTTTGCCTTTATTTTTTGGCAATTATAAGGCTATTTTGCTTTGGTTTTTTGATCATTTTTCTTTTCTGCCTTTTTTAAAAATTCAATTATCTCACATTTTTGTCAATTTCATTGACATTTTATAGTAATTTTCAGTTTTTCCTCTCCTTTTTTTCAACATTTTAAGGCCACCTTTTGGACATTTTTAAGTGATTTTTTTTAAAAACTTTTTCATTTACCGTTCATTTAAATTTTTTGGGGCCAACTTACAAATTTGGAGTCTGATATTTTTTAAGTATTCATTTAAATAAAAAAATCGAAATTAGGAATTAATTTAAATATTTTTTTATGTATATGTAAATTTTAATATAAATAAAATAATGTTAATTTAATAATTTCTACAACACAGGAAAGGAACTAAGGAACCACATGCAGCTCCAGAGCCGCAGGTTGCAGACCTGAACTCAAAGAATTTCCTTTCATTGGGACGAGAGTTGGAAAAATGTTGTCCGAAAATAACCCTTCAAGTACTGTAGACAGAGGTGTGCCACATGTGGAAGTGTGAGCACACACACGTGCACACATTCACTGTGGGCCTCTTTCAGTAATCTAACAGAGAGCATGTTGTTGTTGCCTTCCGTGGCTGTTGAGGTAATATTTAGACAACTGCCTCCACCCAGCACTCTCCTTGCTCATTCACACTATATGGTCATAAGTATTAGGACAGTTCCTAACAAGACCTCGACACCTGAAGTGAAAGTGGAAGAACATGTGAGGGGTGTACTCACGTTTGTGAGATACTGTACATTCATCCACTTTCATCTTATAGTTGACGCCTATGGTTTGTGTGCCTTCATAGTAAAACAGAGACATCCACTGTGGACAGTCCAAGCGAAGACCCGCCAAAGGTTCTGAAAGTATTCAACCGCTCTGTGCTGTTTGAGTGTGTGTCACGTGGGGATCCCGAGGCCTTGGAGGGCCTGTTGGAGTACTTGCAAAGTCACGACAAGAGACTGACGGATGAAGAGTTCAAAGGTAGGGCGGGGAGTGTCTGTATTCTCACGATGTGTTTAAACAGTTCTGGCAGAGTCTGGGCCTTTAGTGGCAAAGCAGAGCCCATTGTAATCTCCAACTTGTTGACTTTCTGTTTTCCGCTGATCCTCTGGACTCTTTGCTGTTCTTTGACCCAGATAGATTTGACCGGGAAAGGGCGCTGATGTCATAGATTTCGTCTTGCCCCGGGAAGTCCCAAGGAACGCTTCCTGTGTATGCTCTCGGCTTATAACGGGGAGCAGAGAAAAATCACAGCAAACTGTGGACCATTGGTGGTGCTAAACAGTCTCAAAGACTCTGTATTTAGAAAGCGGCTAAAAATAGAGCAGAAAGACTGGATTTTTTAGTATTTTTATTTTCGTGTGTTCTGGCCCATTTAGAAAGTTTCTTACTAAAGTTCAACAAACTAAAACAGTGACTTGAATGAATCACAACTAATGGTGGTTGTTTATCGAAGGTGCAGGCGTGCAATTTTAAAATGAAACAATATGTATACTACGGGCGCCGGGGCACCCGATTCTTTCTTGCTTGGGGCTCCTGGGGAATGTTGCTACGCCACTGATTACAGTTTTACACATTAGGTACACCGGCTCAAAGATTTAAAAGAAGAGCCACATAAAAAAATGACCTTATTGCTAACTTGCAAGAAATAGAGATAAGACATAAATAAATAAATAAATAAAATATTATTAGAATTATTATTATTAAAATTAATGAATTAAATCGCTGTTGAAAGAATGAAATCAAGGTGCAGGTAGAGTATTATAATATGGGGTGTTCATTTTTTATTTTTTATTTTACACACACACACATATATATATATATATATATATATATATATAAAATACATATAAAAAAAGAGATTCAAACCCGCCCTGGATTGGCTGGCAACCAGTTCATCGTGTACCCCTCCAACTGCCCGAAGCCAGCTGGGATAGGCTCCAGCACCCCCGCGACCCTTGTGAGGAATAAGTGGTAAAGAGGATGGGTGGATGGATGGATGGATTCAAACCCAGAACCTCTCAACTGTGAGACAGCCATTCTAAATGCAGATAATACTATTCAGAAATTCTATATAAAATAAAAATAATAACAGAAAAGCAAGGTTTTTATAGGAGAGCATATGTTGGTGTGAACTGAAATAAACTGAAATACAACAAAATAAATAATAATAACTATAAAAAAAAAACATTAGACATTCTTTGTTTTATTCCCTTAGAGCCGTCGACTGGTAAGACGTGTCTTCCTAAAGCCCTGTTGAACCTCTACAGCGGGCAAAACGACACCATCCCGCTGCTAGTGGACATAGCAGAGAAGACAGGAAGCCTGAGAGAGTTTATGAACACGCCTTTCAGGGATGTCTACTACAGAGGTATGGATGAATTTTGAGTCCTTCCACTACTGAGCTACAAATGCTTAGAGTGGTGGGCGGGGTCTTATTGTGAGAAAACGGAATGTAAAGTGTTTACTGTGATAAATGTGCTCAGTGACTATACAGCTGTAGAAATGAGCTTTCATTGATTTTGTGTGCCAGACTTTGAGTGTGCCTATTGTCTTTGTTATTCTTGTGTAAAAGTGCTCACTGTTTTCATCCTCTGCATCGATTCATGAAACTTTTCAAGCTGTGTGAAACTGTTGGGTTCATTTAACAACATCCAAAGAGTTAAGGGCACCCGTTTCCATAGAAACACTTTGCAGCTCTCGCTCAGCTTTGTTTGACATTTGCCCTAAAGGTCTCCCCTTTCCCGCACTCCCTTCTCATATTTCAGATTGCGCACACTTTTGGAATAACTAATAAGTATGAAATAGTTTTTCATTGCAAATGTGCGCATCGGTTGAATATTGTTTGTTTCATCAGGCCAGACGGCGCTCCACATTGCCATCGAGCGCCGTTGTAAACAGTATGTGGAACTACTAGTGGAGAAAGGTGCTGATGTCCACGCACAGGCCAGAGGGCGCTTCTTCCAGCCCAGGGACGAGGGCGGCTACTTCTACTTTGGTAATCGTCTCTGTCTACTTTAAACTGTGCCTCTTTGTCTTTAACGAAGCACTTTATTAAATCTCAAACCTCTTCTTTAAGTGATGAAAGACTATAGACAAGTAGCAGCGTCCAGGAAATGACGCAGTGGTAATGATGTGCTATGCCTTTACCAGACACTCTTTTCCACTGTGACTGCATTTAAAGCAGTTGCCAATATAAAATAGTGCCTACTTGGCAGGGAAATGTAAGCGCCACCTTTTCACCGCTACTTTTTTAAACGGGCAAATTCAGACACTGGCAGTGTCTTCGACCATGACTCCACCTTGGGCAAGGGTTTCTTGAAAGCAGCCTTGCAATGCTCTACAAACACATCTGCATAGCATTCCGCGTGTTCAGGTTGCGTAAGAAGAAAGGTGTCTGTGTTCTGTAGTGGAAAACAAACATCCTGTGTTGGAAGGCAGGATCTCACTCTGAGGAAAACCCAACACTGCCCTCTGTTGGTAGATGTAGCTAACTTATATTAAACCTACCGTGAAGCATGAGAAGACTTGTACAATTCTTAGAGTTTTGTTGCAAGCAGAGGTGGGGAAAGTACTCACACTTAATACCTGAGTAAAAGTACAGATACTTGTACAGAAAAAAATATGCCAGTAAAAGTATTGACTCAACTCCTGTATTAATTAAAGTAAAAAGAGAGACGCGGAAGACTCAGAAGAAAAAGAAGAAGAAGAAGAAGACAAAGAACAAGAACAAGAGGAAAAGTTAAACTAACGACGAAGCAAGCCTTGTCGGTATTTAATAACTTTTTTTAAAAAGTACTGTCTGATTAGACCTTCTTTTTATGTTTTTTGTTTTGTTTTTTGTTTTGTGTGTTTTCTTTTTCTTGTGTCTTGTTTGACAGCACCGTTCTGGTTTGTGTGCTCAGTTTGAATTGGATGTTGGAGTTTGAATTAATAACGAAAGCAAAAAAAAAAAAAAGTAAAAAAATTATATATATATTGTTAATTATAACTTTTTTGGTAACCGTCACATCAATAGAGCACACACTGAGAAGAAAATCGTGTCACTCTTTGCTGACATTGTGACGGAGTACCATAACAAAATATTAGACTAGCTAATCATAGCAATTAAATTAAAATAAAACTTACTTGTTTACAATACTTTTTTTTCAGTTTAGATGGATATTGAAATTAAATAAAGCCAGTGATAGCCGATAGGGAATATTTCGCTTGTTTGAATTTGTTGCAACATAGTTGTTAAATGCTCTCAGGTTCACCTCTGTGCTGGTGCGGTTCCTGCTTTTAAAAGACCCCAAGATGGTTGATAAATGATTTGAAGTAGGCTATCTTGAAATAAAGGGAGTAAAAGTAAAAAGTAGTCTAAAAAATAAATACTACAAGTACAGAGATAGCTGAAAAATCTTGACAACATTCAGAAGGTGTTTATACCTTTTTACTGTACAAGTAGACAAAGACAGATTACCTGGAAGAAACCCACTCAAGCACAAGCCCTATATTAGGTCCACACAGACGGTCGAGATCCAAACCACAAACCTCAGAACACTGAGGCAGATGTACTAACCACTCGGCCACCATGCTGGCCCAATGTAAACTACAATGAATGATGGAATAAAATTTGAGCATTATCTATACAGTTTATTTGTTAATGAAAAAATTATAAGCACCTATGGAAATAATGAGGCGCCAAAAAATACTGGTACATGACTGATGGAATATTTCTATTTAATATTGCAACTGATTGTGCCTGCTTTCATTTTTGTCTCGTCTTGCCAATATAATGCTTGTTCATATTTGATTGTAAACGCACACTTTACCCCTCACCCAACACAGAGGAGATGATTTCTATTTGCACGTAGCACGGTTGTCATTCCCAAATCCCAGCGTGTCCGTGCACAGTGTGAGTAATTTGCTGCGGAGCTTTGCGGCGAGGTGAACAGGAACCTGGCAGGGCTGATGGCTAATGGGATTTCGACTCACGCTAACACTCAGCGTGCACCCGTGCAAATCCATGAAGAGGAGCGTTTCTATCTGAGGTGACAAAGTAATCTGTCATCCATGGCAACGGCTCATTTTCTGCAGCTGCTTTTGGCACTCTGGGCCCCATTGCAACCTTTCCTTCCAACAACTGCTAATTGTGCTGTTTTCATAGCAGGGATTAAAGTCCAATATTTGATCCAAATTTAGTATGCTTTGCGAAAACAAACAGAAGCCAGCAACAGTTCTTAATTAACCCTCGTATTCATGAGCTGGTTTTTCATCCAAATTGCTGTCCTCCCCTGAGAATTCACAATTCTTCTCTCTGCCTCCCACAGGTGAGCTTCCTCTCTCACTGGCCGCGTGCACCAACCAGCCCAACATCGTGCACTACCTGACGGAGAATCCCCACAAGAAGGCCGACCTGCGGCGACAAGATTCCCGTGGCAACACGGTCCTGCACGCCCTGGTGCACATTGCAGACAACACTAAGGACAACACACGATTCCTCACAAAGATGTATGACCTGCTTCTGATCAAGAGCGCCAAATTGTACCCAGACTGCAGCCTGGAGAGGGTGCTCAATAATGATGGCATGTCTCCTCTTATGATGGCGGCCAAACTGGGCAAGATTGGGGTAAGAATGATAGAAATAGGACCCAAGTACAACAATTTCAAGTTACGCCCTTTCAGGTTCCAGTTGAATTAGGGTTAGGGCAGGGTTGTCAATCTTGTTATTATACGGGCCATGTCTTAGTTATGGTTTCGGCTTCAAATATCCCGCTCTCTGTCTGCGGATGTGACGTCATGTGCGCATTGTGTATGTGAGGAAGGGGGTGTGTAGTTATCTTTGCAGGATATGATAGTATGTTCAAGAATGTAAAGTTGTGTTGAATTTTGTTAATAAAAACATTTTTTTTTATAAACGTATTCAGGAGAAAACGAAAAAAAAAAAGAGTGGGGGGTAGTTTTATTTTTCGGCCACAGGTGGCAGTGGCGATTCAAAATTCAAGTCCAGCAGCTTTAATGCTTTGAGAAACGTTATCATTATTAATAACATTTAATCTTTCTTTCAATGAAAGTGTAAAGTGATCCAATGTCCGCACAAGTGTTAGTAGTTACCAGGAGACACTTTAATTGTCGCTCAGAACACAGTACAATCCAGCACGAGCGGTAACGTCATTAACTGCACAGAAGCATGCGTGCAGGAGTTGCCATAGTAACCCAGTAGCAGCGCTTTACGGCATGTCGGACTACTGTCGTAAAGTCCAGTGCATGTAGTCCTTTTATGACAAAAAGTTCAATGTTTTTTTTTTTTAAATGAATAATGCAGATGAGCAACAGTATAGTTTGAATAGTGAGAATGATTACGATATGCTATTAAAACATGAACTATTGTATTTGTTATTGCTTTGGTGCCATCTGAGGAGCCAAGGTGAGGCTATTTAAATGTCACTTGATGTTGCCTTCGTTTGTTGTAGTTGTTTTTCTCATGCTATTTCAAATGACTGTGACATGTTAGATGTTATGCCAAAAACGTTCAGGTAGCCGCAATGTCTATGTGTAAACTCTTTGTTTACACATTATGCATCTGGCGTGACTATGAGGCAGTAGCAGTTTCCCCCATCATAATTTATATTTTCTCATGCGTTTACCCTAATTATAATTTCTATGTTGGAAAGCTTGCCTGGAACAAAACTCAAGGAAATTTGCTTTCTCATGCCAAATAATTTTACACCTGTGGTTTAGGGTGTCATGGCTAATTCCATTCATAATAGTCACTTTTCCCTCCTTTTTATTTTTTATTATTATTTTAACTGTTGCTTGTGAAGGTCAGTGGCAATCATCACTGAAACTCAAATTGTAGCAAATTATTGTTGGACCAATTCCACCAAAATCAGATTATTTATTTTATTTTATTTTTTTTACATTTGGCACCTTAATTTTCACAGTTATAAGCCACAAAATACTAGGATGGCCAAAAATTGTAGGCCTATAATATGAATATTAGGGGATTTAGAAAAAATCGATTCGGCAATATATCGCGATATTACAGCACGCAATTCTCGAATCAATTCAATATGCAGCCGAATTGATTTTTAAAAATCAATTTTTTATGGAAATATTCAACAAAACGTCTTACTTAGGGATAAGATTCATTCATTAAGCATGGAAGAATGTTATATCAATGGAACATTAAGCCTTAATATTTTATTTCAGTGCTGTTCAAACATGAAACAGACTGCAACCTGTTTGTTAAATGCAGTGGCTCAGTTATAAGCCTGAATTTCAGATAAATAAATACATTTTCATACAAATCTTACAGTGTTCATGTACAAGTTTACTGATTTGTATTTTCTAAATTTGAGTAAAAAAAAAATCGCAACAATCAATTTATAGAGTCGTATCGGGATTAATCGTATCGAATCGAATCGTGACCTATGAATCGTGATACGAATCGAATCGCCAGGTACTAGGCAATTCACACCCCTAATGAATATGAAGTGTTTTTGTGAAAACTAGACAAAGCAACATTCAATGACAAAACCACAATGTATCCTCTGCTTCAGTCCTGCATGTAATCAGTCATATGTAACTTCATTTGACAGGTTTTTCAACACATCATCCGACGTGAGATCAAAGATGAGGACGTCCGTCATCTGTCCCGCAAGTTTAAGGACTGGGCTTATGGACCAGTGTACTCCTCCCTCTATGATCTTTCTTCACTGGACACCTGTGGAGGTGAACCATCTGTGCTGGAGATCCTCGTTTACAACAGTCATAGTGAGGTAAAAAACAAAAACACTACAAGCCTACATCTATCTATAAGAAATATTGTTTCCTTCAAGTCCAGGGTATTAAAAAGTCAGATGACAATGTCCTTTTTGTCAGATCCGTCATGAGATGTTGGCAGTGGAGCCCATCAATGAACTGCTGAGGGCTAAGTGGCAGAAGTTTGCAG
This sequence comes from Vanacampus margaritifer, assembly GCF_051991255.1. Classification (NCBI taxonomy): domain Eukaryota; kingdom Metazoa; phylum Chordata; class Actinopteri; order Syngnathiformes; family Syngnathidae; genus Vanacampus; species Vanacampus margaritifer. Next base: position 15,472,467 of record NC_135434.1, on the reverse strand, counting down.
CTGTGACCTTTTACATCAATGTAGTTTCCTACCTCTTCACCATGATCGTCTTCACTCTGGTGGCTTATTACCACCCAACGCAGGGAAAGGTGGGTAGAAGAAAGCCAGTGAGTCAATAGCAGATGCACTCATACACTATACAAGGGATGGGCTACTTAAATGATGGGCCACAATGTTTCTGCAGTGCTCCTGGGAGGCCACATAGGAACGTGCACTACCTAAGCAGATGTCTGGGGGGGAAATAATTTTAAATGTGGACAAAATGTGTGTCTTTGTTATTGACACAATGTACATACATCATAGTATCTTTAATTTTTCATTTCAATTTTCATAATAAATTTCCTTAATGCATGTATAAGACATCGAGTCTTTAACAACAAAGGGTTTGAACAATCAAAAAACAAAAATAAGATCAAAGGGTTCTCGCAAAGGGCCAACACCTACAAGCGTCAACAAGTACAACAGTTAACAAAGCAAGAAAATAAGCAAATCAAAGAAAATTAAAGCAGGTACCAAAAATTCCTAAAAGAACATACACTGACAACATTTGAACACATTAATAGTGCACAAATAGTTACACTGGTGATTATCTGTAAATACATTATTTTGCTATTAAAAGCACACTTTGATTGGTGTATATTCACTGTTGTGCAGAAAATATTATATTATATATTATATATATATTATATAAGTTTTTCACAAAATGTTTCTCTGCATTTTTTTTATACGAAGAAATGATTTGGGTGAAACCAACACATGTACATACTAATGATCATATATGAGCCTTGAAAGATCAGTCAGAATAATCTAAATTGGCATTCAAAATGTTCTCTTTTTATGTCTGGCAATGAAATAGTTAACATCAAAACTAAATAGTAAATTGTTTCATTGTAAAACATTTAGACATTTAATATAACAGTATTCACAGTTGTATATTCTTTATCCTCTGCGAGGAGCTGAGCGGTCTATCTTGTACAGGCGTTTGTGTACAGTGTTACTTCCGTCTCCGGGGAACAAATTAACAAAAAAAACCTCTAAAAACATCTAAAAATAAAGAAATAAGAGTTTGTTTCTAAAATAACTAAAATTATTTTAAAACATATATATATATATATATATATATATATTTTATATATATATATATATATATTTTTTTAAAGTACATGAACTCATTTTGTGCATTTTTCCTCCCCCACAAAAATCAACTTACTCAAAGTATATTTAAGTAATATTTTTCAGGTACAGTACTACTGTTGTGCATATTCAAAATGTGAATAAACAAACAAAAAAACCCAAAACATTTTTGTTTTTTTAGGCCTACCTTCTCTCATTGTAGTACAGTGCAGAATATGATCCGGTGCAAACACAACTAATATATGTCTGCCATCTAGTGGTGAATGGTGTTATAACAACTTAAAACTAAACAGCGGAACTACATTATTAGCGGAGAATAACGACAGGGTCAGCCCACAAATACTAAAAATCCAAGTCTAATTACCTCCCATTAAAATGCATTTAATTATTATTTTTTTTATTGTAAACCCCCCAAAAATTTCTAAAAACCTCCCAAATAAATTTTTCATGAAGAACGTGGTTTGCTCCCTAATGACAAAACAAAACAGTATATTGAAAATATAGAAAACCATCTGCAAATCAGTGAATCTGCAACTGCTGAGCTGTGAGTAGTTCACTGTAGTAGAGGAAACAAGTTCTAGGTTGTATTTGAGGAAATACTTGAGAAAATAAAATTGGTAGGCAAATTAATCAGCCACTCAGATTATTATTATTATTGTTATTTTGTTTAATTACAATAAAAAAAATTGTCGTTATTTTAGTAGATCTCATTAGATTAAAAATGTGTATCTAAAATGTGTATATTTCTGCATGATATATTATAACTGTACTCTTCTTGATTACTTCTGATGAAGTTTCTAATCACCCCGTTTGTCTTGTAGCCCCCGTACCCTTACACAACATCAAGTGACTACTTGCGGATGGCAGGAGAGGTCATCACATTAGCATCCGGAATCTTCTTCCTTCTAACCAACGTGAGCTCAAATCAAATATTTAATGGCTGCTTGCTCACATGGCGTCTTTAATGAGTGTTTGTTGTTGCGTTTATGGAAATGCATCTTCAACTCATTGCAGATTAAGGACCTCTTCTTGAAGAAGTGCCCTGGGGTGAAGTCGTTATTTATTGATGGATCCTTTCAACTGCTGTAGTAAGTCTCACGCTGCCTCCCACACACGACTCTTCCTCACATCTCGCGCATTTTTACCCGCGGCAAATTCTGTTTCCTCTTAATTGAATCGTCTAGTTTATCTCCTCCCTGCCATGTTTTCAAGTTTACATCTTTAATTAAAGCCATGATTAAAACAAAGGGCGAAAATGTTGAACACCTTTGTACATTTGTTGATATGGCAGTCATGTGTCTCTGCGCGACTTATGTGCTGCAAGCGCTATCCTTGACAACCCCCACCCCCCCGGTGTCCTTTCAGTTTCATCTACTCGATACTGATCATAGTCACGGCCGCTCTCTACTTGTCTGGCATTGAGGCTTACGTGTCGGTGATGGTCTTTGCTCTTGTCCTGGGCTGGATGAACACACTTTACTTCACCAGAGGCCTCAAGCTCACTGGTACCTACAGCATCATGATACAGAAGGTGGACACAATGCAAAGAAAATAAAGTCATCATCAAACCTCAAGAGCAACTAAGACGTGTTTGTCTTTGATCCCTAGATTCTTTTCAAAGACCTGTTCAGGTTCCTACTGGTGTACGTACTCTTCATGATTGGTTATGCGTCAGGTAAGACGACCATATAAACCTGAAAGCAATAAAGTTATCTATTTTATGGTCTTTTTATTCTTATATGTCATATGTGACCTAACTCGTCTAAACATGACATTCTGATTAATATTACATTTGTGGAATATGAGTTATGCAGTAAAATCCAGCCATTTTTATCCATATCAGGGGGCGGCCATTTTGCCACTTGCGGTCGACTGGAGATTACATCAGTGTTGCTCAAGGCTCAGGCAACGGCCAATCACAGCTCACCTGCTGTCTGAAGCTTAGCTGTGATTGGTTGTTATTGGTTGTCATCTTCAGTTGACAGCAAGTGGCAAAATGGCCGCCTTCTGATATCGATAAATGCTGCTGGATTTTGCTGCTTAAAGAGGAAGTCAATGTTAAACATTTATTGACAATAATATGTTATATGTGACCTCACTACTCTAAACATGACATTCTGCTTAATATTATATTTGTGGAATATGAGTTATGAAGCAAAATCCAGCCGTTTTTATCCATCTCAGGGGGCGGCCATTTTGCCACTGGCTGTCGACTGAAAGTGATATCGCATGCTCAGGGCTAAGGCAACGACCAATCACAGCTTCACCTGTTGTCTGAAGCTTAGCTGTGATTGGTTGTTAATGGTTGTCATCTTCAGTTGACAGCAAGTGGCAAAATGGCCGCCTTCTGATATCGATAAATGCTGCTGGATTTTGCTGCTTAAAGAGGAAGTCAATGTTAAACATTTATTGACAATAATATGTTATATGTGACCTCACTACTCTAAACATGACATTCTGCTTAATATTATATTTGTGGAATATGAGTTATGAAGCAAAATCCAGCCGTTTTTATCCATCTCAGGGGGCGGCCATTTTGCCACTGGCTGTCGACTGAAAGTGATATCGCATGCTCAGGGCTAAGGCAACGACCAATCACAGCTTCACCTGTTGTCTGAAGCTTAGCTGTGATTGGTTGTTAATGGTTGTCATCTTCAGTTGACAGCAAGTGGCAAAATGGCCGCCTTCTGATATCGATAAATGCTGCTGGATTTTGCTGCTTAAAGAGGAAGTCAATGTTAAACATTTATTGACAATAATATGTTATATGTGACCTCACTACTCTAAACATGACATTCTGCTTAATATTACATTTGTGGAATATGAGTTGGAATATGAGTTATGAAGCAAAATCCAGCCGTTTTTATCCATCTCAGGGGGCGGCCATTTTGCCACTGGCTGTCGACTGAAAGTGATATCGCATGCTCAGGGCTAAGGCAACGACCAATCACAGCTTCACCTGTTGTCTGAAGCTTAGCTGTGATTGGTTGTTAATGGTTGTCATCTTCAGTTGACAGCAAGTGGCAAAATGGCCGCCTTCTGATATCGATAAATGCTGCTGGATTTTGCTGCTTAAAGAGGAAGTCAATGTTAAACATTTATTGACAATAATATGTTATATGTGACCTCACTACTCTAAACATGACATTCTGCTTAATATTACATTTGTGGAATATGAGTTGGAATATGAGTTATGAAGCAAAATCCAGCCGTTTTTATCCATCTCAGGGGGCGGCCATTTTGCCACTGGCTGTCGACTGAAAGTGATATCGCATGCTCAGGGCTAAGGCAACGACCAATCACAACTCACCTGTTGTCTGAAGCTTAGCTGTGATTGGTTGTTTATGGTTGTCATCTTCAGTTGACAGCAAGTGGCAAAATGGCCGCCTTCTGATATCGATAAATGCTGCTGGATTTTGCTGCTTAAAGAGGAAGTCAATGTTAAACATTTATTGACAATAATATGTTATATGTGACCACACTACTCTAAACATGACATTCTGCTTAATATTACATTTGTGGAATATGAGTTATGAAGCAAAATCCAGCCGTTTTTATCCATCTCAGGGGGCGGCCATTTTGCCACTGGCTGTCGACTGAAAGTGATATCGCATGCTCAGGGCTAAGGCAACGACCAATCACAGCTCACCTGTTGTCTGAAGCTTAGCTGTGATTGGTTGTTATTGGTTGTCATCTTCAGTTGACAGCAAGTGGCAAAATGGCCGCCTTCTGATATTGATAAATGCTGCTGGATTTTGCTGCTTAACTCAAATTCCAGTAACACAATATTAACCAGAATCCCGTATTTAGACTAGTGGGGCTGCTTATTTTGAGGGTTGACTTCCCCTTTCAGCCTCTGTAATAGAACAACTTTCATATTCTGGCTAACCATTTTTTTTTTTACCATGTTAAATGAATGCAGTACTTCTATTAAAAAATGAAAACAATGTGTAAACAAGTGAAAAACATATACCATATTCTCACCCTTGCATAGCCCTGGTATCCCTCCTCACTGTGTGCCCTCCCCCGGGCACGGACTGTGCCGGAGGCTGCCCGACGTACCCCAAATGCAGGGACCCCGACACCTTCAGTATCTTCTTACTGGACCTCTTTAAGCTGACCATCGGGATGGGAGAGCTGGACATGATCCACAGCGCTCAGTACCCTGCAGTTTTCCTCATTCTATTAGTGACTTACATCATCCTCACCTTTGTGCTGCTGCTCAACATGTTGATCGCCTTGATGGGGGAGACGGTGGGGCAGGTGTCGAAGGAGAGTAAAAAGATCTGGAAGCTGCAGGTGAGTTGGTTCTTCCAAAAGTCAAAATGTCAAATCAAGGAAAATCTCTGAAAGTAGTAGTCCACATTATGGCATCTGTTAGTTGCAGTCACACATACTGTAAGTTTATCAATTATACTTGCATTTTATTTATTGTTCGTGTTTTTGTTATGTTTTGCCCCAGGATCTAAAGGTAATGATAATGGTGAAAGATAGTAATTTGAACATATTGTAACATTATATCAACTTCAAAAATATAGTGGTAATAAACATAAATGTTGAAATGGTTTATAAACAAAACAAATGGTTGTAAAATGCTTAACAATGTTATTGTCTTAAAGGGGAAGTCAACCACCCCAAAAGAATTCTTGACAATAATATGTTCTATGCAGCCCCACTAGTCTAAATACGGTATTCTGGTTAATATTGTATTAGTGGCATATGAGTTAAGCAGCAAAATCCAGCAGTTTTTATCAGTATCAGAAGGTGGCCATTTTGCCACTTCCTGATGAGTGAAAATGACATAAAAGTTGCTCAGGTCTCAGCTAACAACCAATCACAGCTCGGCTTCAGAAAACAGGTCAGCTGTGTTTGGTCGTTGCCTGAGCCCTGAGCAACTGTGATGTCATCTTCAGTCGACAGCAAGTGGCAAAATGGCCGCCCACTGAGATGGATAAAAACGTATACTCCTATCAATATTTATCAGAATGTCATGTTTAGACTAGTGAGGTCACATATAACATATTAATGTCAAGAAATGTTTTAAGGTTGACTTCTTTAAGTAAACTAATGTCTGTTTGCAGTGGGCAACGACCATCTTGGACATCGAACGCTCATTCCCAGTTTGCATTCGCAAGTCATTTCGAGTCGGTGAGATGGTTACTGTCGGCAAGAACTGGGATGGAACGCCTGACCGACGCTGGTGCTTCAGGTACTTTTCTTTTTGCAGTCATTTCTGCATTAATAATGTTTGTTCTATTGAGTCATGAGCCACGTCTACACAATCAGAAGTAATTAAAGTGGTAGGGTTTATTTACGTCAATCTACATACTTCGACAGGGTGGATGAGGTGAACTGGTGCCACTGGAATCAAAACCTGGCAATAATCAATGAGGACCCCGGCAAGAATGAGACCTGTCAGGCTAACGGCCTTCAACAGAGTGTCAGAGGCTTGAGGAGGGGTGAGATTCTCGCCGCACTTCATGAATATAAATGCACAAGTGCCTTTCCACAGGATTGGTGCCTTTTACATGTTATAACTCTTCTCAAGATCTGATCACAATTATTCTTTTACGTCACTGTTTTACTGCAATGAAACTCATTATTCAGTTTAACGCGTAGAATTAGCTAATACATGAAATACAGCCACTTAGCATTTATGCTAATAGCATGTTGATAATCAGCACATTCGTTATTCAACAAAAAAATGTTTAACTGTTAAACTTGTTAAAAATGGACAAATAACGTTTACGAATGTCATTATTATTATTTAGGGATGGGTATTGATTTTAATTTCCTCAATCGATTCGATTTCGATTCACAAGGGTTCGATTCGATTTGGATTTTTTTTCTGATTTGATTCACTTTAATTCAATCCAATATTACTTGTGGAACATCAATTCTATTTAAATATTGTAACATTCTCGTAGTCGACGAATGTATTCCCTTTTCAATAACGAGTCGTTACACTATTATTTATCACTTCAAATACACTGCTTTTATACAGCAGATTGGCTCTGGCGTTAAATTTGAGTTAAGTTGCTATGTAAAAATTGAGCTGCACTAAGCAATTTTTCTAGATTGTTACATGTGTGTGTTGCACAAAATATGTAACTTAAATCGAGCCTCACACGGGGCACCATTATGTAAGGGAAATCGGTCCAATTAATTATTAAACTGATAATCAATTGACTCATTAATTGAAGGAGAATCAAATTTATTATTTAAATTAATTTTGAATCAGAACCTCGGAGCACCACATCTGTTTTTGATAGTTTTACCAGGATAACAGATACGAACCTCGTTGAAACAGTCATTAAAGAATGAATGATCAGATGAAGAATGAATGAATGAAGAATGATCAGATTAAATTTAGATCCCATGTTAATTTAGATTCTAGCTGCAAACTTCAATCAAATGCAAACACGTACAGTTGAACACATCAAAAGAAATGTTACCTAGCTGACAACTGTCAAAACGTGCACACATGAAAGTTAAGTGAAGAATCTGCCCCCCCCACACACACACACACACAATATCAAGGACATGAAAAAATCCAGAAACATTAAATTCCAAATGAAATTTAAGTTAGATGAGTTAGTTTATTAATGAAATTAACACGTGTTATAATCACTTATGTGTTACATATTGACAATAGCAAGGATGAAATGAAAATATTTTCATAATTCTAATTCAATAATTGCAACTATAAATTAAAAAGATTTTGAATTGTCTTAAAGTGCAATGCGTCACATCTTTCATAAATATAATAAAATACTTTTTAATTCATGTGAACAGTAAATTTCAAGAAAACAGTAGACCTAATATAAAAAAGTCCTTTAAAAGTGTATTTTTAAATGAATTTACGGGAAAAGGAGGTATTAAAATAATTCATGGTTTTATGAATCAATATCAGGCTCGAAAAGGAAAATCAATTCCATATTGATTATTCTTTTTTTTTTTTAAAGGCACCCGTTTGGCAGATTGTCCCACATACAGTACATACTCCACATCACACTGCGATTCATTAAAGTAAAGCAAGTCCCTTCTCTGTGTGCCCCCCGTCAGACCGCTGGTCCACCGTGGTCCCACGAGCGGTGGAGTTAAGTCGGGGTCCGAGGCCTCGCGATCTCGTGGTAGAGATGGAGCCCCTAACGTCCAGGCATTGAAGGCCACACAGGACCAACCAAAGACAGCGGATGCTTGTGCGCATGAAGAACAACAACAATCTGCCGGCAACCATTAAAATGCACTCTTTTATTTATCTTTTATTCATGGAACCGAGTTGTAAATATTATTTCTTGAAAGCCATGTCAAATAATGTATTTATACTCTAGAGAAAACACTGCAATCAAAAATACTAATAAAGCAGTGTAATATGTCATAAAACACATACAGCAATAAATATTTATGGACATTTAGCTTAGTATTATTTGTATTATAGCTTAGTGACTTCTACATGATGTGTGTGTGATCCCACTGTCTATCCTAGTATGTTTCTGTAACTAAATTGTTGTATAACTTGTGTCAAACCCGGGCTGTCAGCGTAGGCAGGCAGCTTTTACTGTATATTATACAATGCACTCCCTGTGCTCATTCCCGATATATGTCTTATTGTTGCAAAACACAGACATTGTTCTGCAAAAACGGGCCTGATGAGCAAGGTTACAGTTGTCAAGCAAGTAGTAGACAATAGCTTTCCGTGTTGTGGTTTGTCTTTGAATATCCCGAGTTATTATGTTCCCCGCAGCTGTGGGGATATTTGCATAATCAACGCGGAGGCCTCGCGCCGTCTATTTGTTTGAGAATTTTCACTGCATTTGGCTCCTTGCCCTTGCCGCATCTTGTTCTTGTGCTTCTTTACTTATGTACATGCTGCATGTATGTAACAGTTAAAGAGGTCACATGTGTCAAACCTGGGCTGTCAGCGTAGGCAGGCAGCTTACTGTATATTATATAATGCAATGTTTAAATATTTTTTTTATACAGTTGTAATAATTGGTCCCCAGAGAACAATAAACAGAAGTTTGTTGTCAAATGCGCATTTGTATTATTTGTCCTACGTGTCACAAACACACTGAATACAGTATGTAGAGTATAGCAAAAAGCAGCAGAATCATTTCTGTGACTGCTTTGGGTTGGGTCATTGGATCAGGTATGTTGTCAATTGCTTATGCAGTTACTATGTACCACGTGATGATAATGTGCTGATGTTGTCAGTTGCTATGCCCTTGCTACGGTCCTGTATTTAGGCACTCTTAGTTTGTCGAGATACTCCTATTTGATCATATTTATCGATTGGTTTTATTAAACATATAAACGTGAACGCATTACAAGTATAAAATATAAGTTGAAGTGAAAAAAAGAAAAACAAGAATAGGAAGAAAGAACAAAAAATCATCAGTAATTTTGCAGTCTACATGTTTAAAAGGGAGTAGGAAGAAGTTCAAAACTTGTCGAGTCCTACCCATAATGTTTTAACTTGTTTCAATAGATACAATAATAGGTAAATATATTTCAATGAAAGAAAATGTATAAACCTGTTCGTGTATACAACTGCACTTTGACACGTATGTACATTTGCCAGTAGCATAAGTACATGCAATTAATAGGCATACACCATAATAATTCATCCTCATACTCACATATACAATTTTTATTCTACTCATACTGATACATCGAAAGAAATGACACCATTTCTGCTGTTTTGGAAGCTCAAGTCTGATTTAAATAATATTCTTGAACTTTGCTTTTAAACATTTTTTTAAACTCAACAAGTGACTTGCATCTTTTCAGGTCAGTACCATTTCCCCCCCACAAATTAACACCTCTTACAGAAACACACATTTGCCTAATATTTCTTGTTGTTTTTAATTTTTTTTGTAGACACTTGTATCCCTTATGTTATAAGGGCTCTCTCTAATTTCAAACAGCTTCTAAGTACTGTGGCAGAGTAGATTAGGTTAATTGAAAACACAATTGTGAATAGATGTGATTGTGAGTGTGAATCGGGGTTTTCTAGCCAACTTTATTCATCCAGGTAAAACAATTGAGAAATGATTCTCATAAATATGACCTAATGAGGACAACCACTATACAGTACAAAATAGATGGCTGTATAATGATAATGGTTAAATAATGTTTTTTTTTTTTGTTTTGTTTTTAAATTAGGACATCATATTTTCCCCTCCAAACCAAAATTCCTGTTAAGCTATTTTATTAATATAGCTTCCTTAAGTGTTTTTTTTTTGCTGTTCTCGCTATTGCCTGCTGGTGGCAGTAGAGATCTGTAATGTAGCACTTAGTACGCGGCCTTACTCGATGAAATTACAGTAAAACGAGGAGGAAAGCGCTTGTTTTAAATCTCATATTTAAATATGATATTTCAGTGAACCCTCTCATTAGCATAATGACAAATAATTCATAAAAGGACGGACACCTTCTAAATACTTTTCTGGCAAACTATGGCTGACCTCACTGTGACACCTGGCCGGTAATTACCGGCTTTTGCCTTCTTAATGAAAGCACACGCTGGAACGCATTTATGCAGTGCTTCAGTGCCTTTCACCTTTAATTATTACTCCTCACCTTTCCTCTTCTTCTTCTTTTTTTTTTTAACATGCTACAAAGGTGATTCTCACTTAGATAACTCGGGGCACAACCCTGGAGCCCCCAAGCCCCCCTTCCTCTTCCTCTTACTCTCATCTCTCTCTCTAAGGCCAGCAGTGCTGAAGGACATGCAGGGAATCTCTTGCCACCTCAGAAGAGAAGAGGCTAATCCTCTTTGCCCCAACTTTAACTGGGCCACTAATCCTGCAGGTTTATCTAAGCAGCAAGCACCTAGTGCTGCTGACAAGTTGGCCTGCCCTCCTCTTTCCGCAGCCCCCTTAAGTAGGCCAGGCCTCGGTCCTGCAAGTATCGCTGTCAGCAACTCTGGAGATGCACAGGAAATGCGTGCACTTAACAAAAATACGTGCGCTTGCTGCTACAAATGTGTCTCAAGCAATAGGTTAGATTATCATGTTCACTCTCAAACTGCAAACGAGGGAAAGCTGTTGTAAGCTCAGCAACTGGCAGCACAAAATGTTCAGCCATTGTCCAGCTCGTTAAGCTCGAAGGTGTTTAGGCTGATAAGTAGCGCGCAGATTCTTTGCTGGGATTTAGCCAACTCATTTATGCACGGCACGATGTTGCTGACCGCCCAGCTCGTCTGGAGCAGTTTTCACCGTCTGAGCAGCGGAATCGTGCACTAAACTCACGGAGGAGACAACTCCCAGAGCAGCTCTTGGTTTAATTTTCTCTTTGCTGGAATAATTGCGTGAAATACTTCCCGTGATCCCCGGTGAAATATGACACCGAGGTGCGGTATTTCTAAATTGAACGAGCAATCACTGGGAGCACTGGGAGACGATGAGTCGCAGACATATTGCTTGCGTGTAGCCTGCGAGATGACCTTTCAGTTCATGGCGGATGAAACGAGGTCACTGAACCCTAAATGATTCAGGGTGTCTAAAGTGACAGGCGAGGGCGGCGGTGGCGTCGCGGCGTCAGCCTGCCGCCGGGCCTCCATCGGCATTTCTCATGATTTATTGTTAAATTGCCAGCGAGTCAATGTGGCGTGCAGGTGAATGAGTTTTGCTAATAAGAGAAGCATTTCTGCTCCACGGAGCTCTTTTTCTGTTCGAGTGAGCGTGCATGAAATCAGTGTGCAGTCTCCCAGTAACGCACGCTCTGCTGGAGGAGGCGGCCTCATCAGTCTCCGGCTTATCTGATGTTTTTAGGTGGGTGGAGAGCTTGTGAGTGAGGAGACAAAAGAGGGGATAAAACATTAATATTAATAGTTCTTCAAGTTACTTGCATTGTTTAAACAGGAAGTGTTACAACAAAACATTGGAAATGTTTTTTTGTGCTTAATTACTGTAAATCTTTAATTTTGTTTCTGTTTTGTGTCCTTTAATAGAACAAGAATATAGTAAGAGCTATATCAAAAGTACCTAATACTGTACTCGTCATCAGGTTGACAATGTCAGAAATGAATTGTTGTTATAGTTTAGAGGAGTGTAAAAATGTGCTGCATGGCACAGAGAGATCTTTCTAATATTTCACCTCATTGCAGATCATCTTTGTAAGGCCATCCTTTTTGTTACAGTTTATGTTGTTCAGTATGGAGCACCAAAACTGCCAAAATTAAAAATAAATAAATGACCAAATAAATAAATAGGCCTAAATGATTAAAAGTGAAAATAAAAATGGATGTAAAAAATATAAATCGATAATTAAATAATTCTTTTTTATAGAAATGGAAATAAAAACAAACAAACAAATAAATAAATATATATATATATATATATATATATATATATATATATATATATATATATATATATATATATATATAATCATTATAATTTTTTTTTCATTTATATATTAATTTGTTTAGTTTTTTATTATATTTTGTTATATCCGTTTCTATTTTCACTTTTAGCCATTTATTTATTTAGTCATTTATTTATTTAGAATTTTGTCAGTTTTGGTGCTCTATAGTACAGTTGGCTCTTTAGGTTGTGCTATGTTGTTGTCATTTTGTGGTCATATGCCGATCAGAAATTTAAATCGTGCTCATTCAGTCTAAATTGTGTCTTGTGTCATCAAGTTTAACCCAATGATAAATGGGTTATGTGCACCTGAACATACTTTTCATCTTTAACATGAATAAATAAATAAATAAACACTTGTATTATTACGATAAAGCTACACAATTTTGTTCTTTTTCATACAGATGGAAAATCCTTCTATGAGTTGTGACAAATAAAAAAGGGGAAGTCAATCCAATAATCTTCTTTGCAATATGTTATATGCAGCCTCATTAGTCTAAACACGTTATTAGGATTAATATTGTTTGTGGAAAATGAGTTATGCAGCAAAATCCACCCACAATTATCCATCTGAGTGGGTGGACATTTTGCCACAAATTACCTCATAGTTCAAACTTCAGGTAACGATAAATCATGCTTCACCTGTTTTCTGAAGCTGAGCCGTTATTGGATGTCATTTTCAGTCGACAACAGACAGCGACCCCCAGAGATCAGACTATATGTTATATATGAATGCTGCATTCGATCGGAAGTCAGATTGATCAGAGTTGTTTTTTCCTGAAAGCGTACGCAGCGAAAGTAAACAACCAAAATGGCAGATAGTGATACATTGTTTTTTAATTTTGGTCCTCAAAACTCATTTTTGACCTCCAGCAAACTTGCCTTCTCACAATTTTGCTTCATTTATTGTTTTTATTTTATTTCATAAGCATTTCATCCAGTTCAGTAGTTGGCCGGATCATTTCATGCAGGGAGATAGCGGCATACTGTCACGTACGTTGTGTTACGTGGAGTTATGTCAAATATTTATCGGCTGACGAACGCTTCAGCTCACGAACTTTTCGCCTCACGAACATTAAATTCGCGAGCATTTTGTCTCGGCTGATGAACTAGTTTTCGGCGGACGAACCAGATCTCGCGACACGAGAAATCACGAGAAGCTGACGCACGCTCACGGCGTCCCAGTTCGTCGCCCCCTTTGTTTGAGTGCGGACATGGTTTGTGTTCGGTAGACATTTTGGATCATTTTGGAGTACTTTTGGAGTGTACTTTTGCTACCATGGGACCGAAAAAGACCCCACAAAAGGCTAGTGTTAAGCCTAAGAAGACATTGAAGAAAATTACGGTCGAGCAGAAGAAGGAGATCATCGACAAACACGAACGAGGTGCGCGTTTGTCAGCATCAAGTGAGAGCATCAAGACCATGTTAGCAAAGTGGAGTGATGTGCAGGATTTTGTCGAACAGTACCATTCAGAAAAGACTGCGGCTATGAGAATCATCAACATGATGAATGATAATGTGATGCCTCAGTTTCGTAAGACCTTACAACTCAGAAAGCAACAGGTGTCAATTAAGAGGTTTTTAGTCAGCAACAAGGATAAAGAGTCTCCTAAGAAGCAAAGAAGAGAAGCCACACCGGAGCACTCTCCTTCCAAACAGTAACTCCCTCCCTCCCTCCTCCTCCCACTCCATTCCATCAAGCCTTCAACTACTGTACCATCACAAAGGCAAGTTGCAAGTTTTGCAAATAAAAACACTTTATTATACAGTACAGTGTATTTCTTTAATTACAATACAATAGCACATTTATTATACATAAAATAAGGTATATTTTGTGTAGTTTTAAGGCTTTTTAGTAGAAAATTGTGTTTTATGGGGACCTGGGAACGGATTATTCTCATTTCAATGGTTTCCTATGGGAAATACTTGTTTGGAAGATGAACTTTTCGGCTCACATACTCTCTGTGGGAACCAATTAAGTTCGTGAGCCACGGTACCACTGTATCAAGTTTTATACTCGATTCAATTGCGTTTTACCATTCACAATCTGTGTTTCCAAAGGGGTCGCCATTGTAGAGTGACGTCACATTGCAGTCCGTCGGTGAAGTCGGGGTACTTTTTTTTTTTCCGACTTTGCAAGTGGGATTTCCAAGTTCCCGTAGACACTTCCTGGTTTGAAGTCGGAAAAATCAGACTTCTGATCATCCTGGAATGCAGCATGACAATCCCACTTACTCGTCGGGAGAAGTGAAGCCATCGGTGGCCATCTTACGTTGCCACTTGGTAAGCCTGCCTAACTTGAATACTTTATATTAATTTCTCCATGGCATTGTCACATTATTTTCTGTCTCTACGGCGGAAATGCACATTTCATCGCTAAAAATATGATATTGAATTTTCTCCAATATGGTGTAACTCCGAGTGCTACTCAAAGATTCGTCTACATCATGTTGTCGGAACCGTCAAAAATCAAATGAAAGTAAAAGTGAGGGGAAAAAATTGCTGTGAAATGTAAACCTTACCTCTCTGAGTCACGATTTACAATAATGAGATGACATAGTCTGAAGAATAGTGGATGCAAACAATAAAATTGTTCTTTGAGAGGCTCTCATTACTCCATACGTAAAACTTGAACTGATAATGTGTTTTTAGGCAGAAAAAAACTGAAGTTGTCAGTGAAAGCGGCAATGTAAGATGGCTTCCGTCTGGCTTCAGCCTAGTGATAGTCCATTCATATATTAGTCCGTGCCTGAGATGGATAAAAACAAGTGGATTTTTTTTTTTTGCTTACCTCATATTCCACAAACACAATCTTATCCCTGGAGAACCCACGGGGTCAAATTTGGCCCCTATAAATTCTGCTACTCAAATAACAAAGACCTTTTCTTTCTTTCTTTTTTTTTTACAAATTTAACTTCAAAAGTCCAGAGTGCCACTTCTGACCCCTGCATGGGGCCATCTAGTGGATGAATATTGCACTTACATGAGCCAGAGTGGTGGTGACAAGATGGCTAAAATGCAACAAATAAAATTAAAAAAATTATATTGTTCAATGTAGCTGTGTATTTGATTGATTATTTTCTTAAATTCTAAATAGTTTACTGACAGTTTTTGTTATTCTGATTTTTCGAAATGATACCCCTAAATCCCAAAGGGTCAAATTTCGCCCTAATCCTAAATTAGGGAATAAATTGGAAAAAAAAAACATTGAAAAAACATGTATTTTGGTGTTCAGTGAACTTATAGCAGTCATTTAATGTATAATTCATAATTTTCCAAAGAAGAAAAGGGTTCTTGGGTTCTCCAGGGTTAATCAGAATTATTATCAATAAAATTTTGCGATCGACTTTTCCTGTAAAACCATTTGAAGAGAGTCGCATGCGCTTGATCTTGATCACTTTAGCCAGTTGCATGCAAAGAGACTGACTTATTTAGCTTTTCTTGGCCTCAGTCACCAAATCCTCATACAAGCTCATTCAAAGAGTATGAGTATACCTTCTGTCCCATTTAAGATGGGCTATATAAAAACGGTGTTAAACCTTTCAGGATACCATTACCATCACCTAAAAGGTGAAAAAGGTCACGCAAGGAGCAGGATTGTGGAGGCCAACATATGGTGGAGATGTGCGTCCTAAGACTAATATGCTTACTCTCATTAAGGTACACAGCCAAAGAAAGAGTGAGGGTCGACTAAGCAGAGCGACAGAAGCGGCCCACGTACAAGTCATTTGCTTTATTCATATATCAAACAATCATACGGGGTCCAATGAATAGCAAACGTGTACATTTCAGTCCTGAGATTGACAAAAAAAAAAGCACGTCTGGACGCCGTGTGGCAGTTTGAGCAAATCCAAGGTGATGCTTTTGTGGAAAGATTAGGGGGAAATTGCACAACTGCAAAAAAAAAAAAACGGTAAGCAATTGCTGGGACGAAAAAAGTAAAAGAAAAGTTGAAACGCCCCTGCGACAATTTTATTTTATTTTTTTATAGCTTTGTTTCATATTAACACCTCATATTTTATCTACGATATATCATTTCCCCCAAAAAGGAGGGGTATTCTTTACATGCTTTCATCCTGAGGAGACACCAACATAAATACATCACTGCAGGGAGAACAATAAGAGAGATGTGTTATATATTCCCCATTTCCATATATATTATTTTCTCAAGGTTGCCGTAACCCTCAGACTTGGACATTGTTGGCGCAGCCGAGATGATCCAGGAAAGAAAACAGCCCTGTTTGCCCATAGGAACATTCCGCACAAACAATAAAGCAAAATCCACAGATTTGGATATTTGGATTGGATCTAGACATCTGCATGAAAATATTTGACGGCAATAAGCTTCTTCAGCTGAACCTATATAGTTATGACGCTTAAGATATAGAACGTCCTAAGCTCCTGCTGGATGGGCTTTTCAGGCAAATTTGTGATTTATGCGCTCATCTAGCAAAAAAAAATGAAACTAGTTTGCACATATTTTGTGAATTATTGATTATGTATTTTCTTGCATGGCGGGAGCCAGAGAGCAGCTGTATGACATGATCTGTTTCTGCCAGTAATAGACATTGAGGGGGATGTTAAGAAGGCGCCCCGGAGGCCCAAGTTCTACCCCCGATGACTTCCACACACACACAAACACACACTTAACCATGTGTAGGCCGGGGAAGCAGCGCCAAGACTCTAGCGAGCGAGCATCTGCCATTGTTTTCTTCATTGCGGCGTCCCTTATGGCCTTGTTTTTAACTGGCCCCGTGCATAAAATGCAGCAGGACCTTTGCACCATCGAAAAGGTCTTCATGGGATTTACAAACGGATCTTTACAAGCAGCGCGAGTCAATTTCCCTCCACGCTGCCCTCGGGCCATCGTGAGCGTCTCGCTGCCCTTGAAAACAGGTTAGCAAGTCGATAAGTTTTATGGATCGAAATGTCCTCGTTCACATGGCGCTCACATCTGTCCTTTCCTGGGCGGCGTAATTAGCTCGCAGCATTTAAAACTGAATTGATTTACAAAAATGTGATACATCGAGGCACAATGTGTCTTTCAGGAGGATTTCAATAGAGCTGGAATTTGAATATGAGGCCGCTGAGCCGAGCCAAAGAGGGGCATCTGATAGCGGCACCGTGCGGGAACATGGCAATTATCCTGATTACTGATGCTTCGGGGCTTTTCTGACCCCAAAAATCCCTCCCTGTATCTCGCGCCGCTCTGAGATCTGTCACATATGCACAGGGCCCCCTCAGCCAAGCGGGGAGCAAGCATGTATAATCCAACAGAAAACAAATCCCCCCCGCCCCGATCAAACACAGACGGCTTTCAAAGCGGGCCGATGAGCTGGGGCGCCACGGTGCGCCGATGAGGCCCTCCGAGACGCAGCGGAGACGGGGCTTTAGCCGCCACCCGCCCCCGCCGTCCTCCCCTTCAATGCCGGGCAGCCGTAACCTTCAGTTTGTTTTAAGTACTGCTGAACCCTGTTGGCCTTGGACGGGCGGGGGGGATAATGACATGCCATATGCCATTCTGCCTCTGCAGCTGAGTGAGCCATACGTGGATCAGCTCAGGCACAAATCAATTGGACGTTTAAATGTATTATCATAATATTGCCAAAGTGTGCGTTGTCCAAATTGGGAAGCCGGGTTACAGCTACGGACTTAAGAGATGAAATTTCACCGTAGAGACAGAAAATAATGTGAAAACGCCGCAGACGTGGGCAACCTAAGATGGCTGCCGATGGCTTCACTTCTCCCGACTGCATTGTTAGTCATTCATATATAAGTCCGAGGTGACAGCATCAATTTCGAACATTCTGGCATTTCTGATACTTCCTGAATGCAACACCCCTTACTCGGTGAAAACAAACGGCGTATTGTTTTGCGTTTACCCTCGGCTAGCATACAAACTCTCAGAAAAACAGACCTAAAAGTTGTTGTTTGGTTGGATGTTCCAACCGTGTCATGATGGAAAATAAATTAGCATTCCATGTTTTTCCCATGGACCTCTGAAGGTCAGAGAAAATGTGGAAAAGCAGTGAAAGATGGTTTGAAATGGAGGCTAACCAAGACCACAGCGCTTGGTAGTGAGCACTTCCTAAGTGGTAAGAATGTTTTTTGAGTGCGTATTATTTTGATTTCTACATATTTCAGGCGTTAAGCCTGCATCATTATGTACATAAATCGAGTAAAGCCCCCTCCGCTTTCCTTTACGTTTACTTTACTCGTTTTTCTTAGCAACAGGAGGGTAAACACAAAGGCTAACTAAATTAAAACAGGTGAAACATCACTCTAATTGTCCATATCGCTGAAATTATTGATACTACTCTTTGTATGGAACATTAAAAGAGTGTAGACTGGCTAGCCAAAATCAAACTACCATGCTAGCTAATGTGCTATATGCTAGTCATTTGACACGTTTTAGTTCACACATCACACATTTGAATATTATATATGGAACAATTTTTACATGATTAGCATAACGTACACTATTCAGATGACCTAAGAACTAAATTGTATTCAAATGCAGTTTTTATTCTTTCATTTTTAATAATGTAACAATATGCAAGTGCCTCTTGGCTGTTAAGGACATTTTTTTCTAACGTTAGACGAATTACGTCCAATTTCTGGTCATATTGGTATATCTGGTCGTAGTCCAACGGCATTTCATCTCATTTTGAAATCAAAATACTCACAAATCGAATTACAACGATCCAATGTGTAATGTTTTTCAATGAGCGGAGAGCTGAGTGAGACCGCCATTTTGATTTGTGATGTAAGCTTGGAATTGTCCCTAAATAAGAAGTCATGTAAAAAGTTTTAGTCAGGCAGATGAAGGCAGTTCAGGGGTCCTAGTAAGAAAATGCCTTCTGTGCAGATGGAATGGTCATGTTGTTGTGTGTTGTAGGCAGGGTTATTATAGTTTTGGATTTTTTTATTTTAGTTTTGTTTAGTTTTTAAATTTAGTTAGTTTTAATTCGTTTTCAAGGTGCTTCTGTTACTTTTTTTTATTAGTTTTTGTTGTTTTAGTTTAGTTTCAGTATTAGTTTAAAAAAAAAAGTATTACTTGTGCACAATATTTAAAAAAACACCATGGGAGCAACGTCGTCTGAAGGTGCTTTTCTATTGGCTGTTGCTAGATGACGTCACTTTTGTGTGACACATTTTCAAACGTCCTTATTCCGGTTAATATCAAAATAAATCTACTTAAAATCACATTTAAAATCATCCCCAAAGCATTATGCATGCAATGCATTAAATTAATTACCAAAGACTAAAACGAAGGACATTTTTGCTATAATTATAGTTAGCTTTGTAAACATAAAATGTCGTTTTAGTTATTTTTATTTTTATTTTTTAAAGCATTTTTATTTTTTTAGTTAACGAAATTGTTTTGGGGAATTTTTGTTTTTTCGTTAGTTTCAGTTAACTAAAATAACCTTGGTTGGAGGTGAGCGATAATTATTTACAAAAGTGCTTGTGGTAGCCTAAATGTATTTTTGTACTTGGTTGCCCTCCCTCTGTTAAAACTAGTAAACAGAAAATGACCTCAGTGGAAATGTCGTGGGCATGTTGTGTTTATATGTGTTGCAGTGAATGTGACAGCAAAAAGACAACAACATTTAACTCTCTCAAGTGTCTTCATCCAACCCCTAGTGCGACACATCTCACCAAAAGGACCTTGTTAATGGCGCCTGGAACAAATAGCCACAAAGTAAAGCAAAAATACAGACTTGATTTGAATAGAAATGCATGTGAATTGACACTTTCCTCTCTAATTATCAGTCTTTCCCGTACCTTACAGGAAATCCATTCCTATTTGAAAAGGGTTTGATTTCAACCCTCTGTGCGACTGAATACTCTCCACTGGAGCTGTCACCCAATACTCCCATTAGCTGAGAGGACGGCTGCCCCGGACCTCCACTGGTGGGAAAGGCCAGACAGCAGGATCTCCACTGCCTCAAGTATTGGCTCTTGACTTCAACGTCATGTGACAGGGGTTTTTAATGCTCGGATGCAGAAGCCAAACGGAGGGGATTTAGGGACGGGATGTATCTGTAAATCTGTCAAAATATTTCTACAAGACGGCAGGATCAGACCGCGGCTGGGGCATTAAGCTGTTGAAACAACATGATTTTTTTTATTTTTTATTGGAATGTTAAGGAGGCTTACTGCGCAAAAGCCGATGGGTTTGGTCTTCTTTAGACCTCAATGACAGTGGAGAGTCTACAAACACCATTAACTCACATTTTAAGGCTCATAGTCAAGATTTAGGTCGGCTGTCGAAGTTCAAATAAGGACATCCCTAGATTAAAGACGGCAACTTCAAAGTTTTTTTTTTTGTCATTGACAGCAAAAGGTTCAACATCACTCGTCAAGCCTCTGCTCCAGGTCCCACAGGGTCCGACTTCTAAAGCTTTAGAAAATAATGACAGACGTCAAAGCCAAGATGTGGCCTCTGGATATATTCTTAAAGAAATTTATTTTACACCTCAAAACAAAACAAAAAAAAAGGATAGGGATTAGGGATGTGGTACATTGGGAATGTATTGACAACTGTAGTTTACATTTTTTTTGGTGTAAGCTCAGAGAAAAAAAAATGTTCATACAGTCATAATAATTGCACTTCATAAATCTAGACTGATGCCAGTATTTCCCCACAACAAAGCTCCGGCTCTCCGCTTTATTTAATAAATTGAATTTAGCATTGAAATTCCACTGACAAAAGAAATGCTAATCAAGACCACAGGTCTGCTGCACTGATCCAATTTCTCTCTTTCGCTTGAATCCCACAAGGCAATAACACATCGCAGTAATTTAAGTGCAGTACATTCAAGGGAATCTCACAGTCATAATAAATATTTCACCGCTCTGAATCATCTAGTTAAGACTGGCCCGGGATAAATGCATCCCAACCAGGGGCTAAAATGAACAAAGGGAAAGCAATGACCCTTGTCTCTTTTCATCTGTTGCCAGAAGAGAGCAAACGATTGTTTTCATTTTTTATTTGCAAGAGGAGTGAATCAAATCTCTCAAAATAGGACTCCCTTCTACCCCGGCTTCCTCTATCGCTATGACGACACCTGACAGAGAAGGCAGATGTGACAGATACACAAAGAAAGGAGACACTAAAGTCCTCCATTCAAAAGGAAGCAAAAATAATTCCTGTACATTACTCCGATTTGATTTTTATGGGGACTGCGGTCGAAATCTTCAGATGACACCCGGGAAAATAAAACGTCTGAGGCTTTTTGAAGAGCTAAAATGCGTATGCGTGCGCTCACACACACGCGCACACATACTCGTGTTAAGCACACGTACATGTATTGTTATGGCGATAACCTCGCAATTCACATTTTTTTACTGTAACATTTCTTATGTTCTTTTAAAATAAATGTTTCAAGATTGATTGTTATGAAGGAGTATTAGGGAGACATTGAAAGGAAAATTCTGAGAATAAAGTTATGTTATGAAGATGAATACATTTTATTATAAAAAAAAAAACTGTAATTAAAATTTAAAATTAAATAAATTTTTTAAAAATAAATGTTTTTGATGTCACCGCCTCACAATGAAGACCCAACATATTATTTAGGTAATATCATAAATATTGTTAACTTGGTGACAGTTATTATTATTATTGTTAATAATAATGACTGTTTCCATAACATTACTTTATTCTCATTGTATAACTGTTTTCTGTGCGGGCCTAATACTCCCTCATAATTGTACAAGGTGGGTGAAAAGTAAGTAGGCATCATAAATAGCTTTAAAATTTTTTAGTATCGCTGTTAGTTTAAACAGACAACACTAATAGGGGTTTCGTATTGTTTTATTTCCCCATGGTGGTCTTCATTGATTTTCCAGATGGCCAGTTACTTGGCTGTCTTTTGGTTTATTGTTTTTGACTGACGCCATCTGTGCTTACTGTATGTTGAAAGAGGAACATTTACTTTCATTTCCCCATGTAATCCAGAACATGCATCGTTTGATTTAAAAAAAAAGAAAAGTGAAAAGAAAAGTGTACCAGTAATTTAAAATGCTAAATTATACTTTTCAGCCACCCTGCAGATTCCAGTGTTGGTTAGGAAAACAAGCTCTCACAAAGCAGGTTCTTACAGAACCAAAGCAGTGACGATGCCTCAAAACAGGACATAGAAACTGCACATTTGCTTGAAAAGGATATATTTAAACCATAAAAACCAAGTGGAAAGAACAAAGCATCAGAGACGCTTTTCCCCATAGCAGCCAATGCATATAATATACCTACAAATATATAAAACAACATAAAATAGGTTCAAGTTTTTCAAGTTTCTTAAATATATCATATCCAAACTACCCAATTCCAAACTTCAAAGTTAACAAGATTCAAGCAGTGCAATTTATGTATCAATTATAACAGCAATAATCATTAATAATGTACTATCCTGTCCCAAATCAGACTTGATGATTTTTGAGCAGAACACTCAAGTCCTGGCTATAATTTCACTGAGTCTGTCTTCATCCGTCTGCATGTGGTTCTGGATGTTGAGAGCAGCCCTAAACTTTGGTCCTGTGACGACCATTTATTTCAGTGACAACCTACACAGTAGCTTCAGTCTTAGTATTTGAAGTGGGGGGAGGGGGGGTACAGGTGGCGTATGCACTTCATGTCAAGCTATGATTCCATCAGAAAACAAAAACCAGAGAAAAGTTCAAAGTTCAGGCAAGTAAAAGATCGGCAACATAAACGGAAACAGAAAGACAAATGAATCGACGCCAAATTCCTATTGGCAAAGCGCACAATGGATCATCAGGAGAATCTTCGAATCCCTTTTCTCCCCCACTCGCAATCACTACTGCCCTTTTCTTATTTGGAATTCTCCTAGCCTGGCTTTCCGAGCGCTCGCACGACACGACAACAGCTCCTCTCGCTAAACTGCCGCACCCGTTAAAGCAAAACTGGATCTGTCCTTTGACTTGAGATTTTCTTTACAAATTCACAACTCGATTCTTGTGATTCTGCGGCCGCCTCTATCTGTAAACGGGGAGGCGGATGTGCGCGTGCTGGTGGTCCAACAGACGTGGCACCGACACAGTCTCGTAGCCTTTGCCCAGCATCTGCTCCTTGATGCACGGCGGGTGGATGTCGTTGATCAGGTATTCCAGAGACTGCAAGCTGCTGCTCAACACGGACGTGTTGCACAAACTTTTGCTGGGCAGGCTGCAGCACAGGCGGCCTCCGCTGTCGATGGCGGGGTGATGGTGGTGGTGGTGGTGATGGTGGTGGTGATAGGGATGGTGCGGGTAGCCCACTTCTCTGTGACCCGTGGCCGAACCGCCGGTGGAGGAGACCAGAAGCTCCTGCGGGTTGTAGCAGTCACTATCGGGTGTCACCAGGACACTGTTCCACGGGGGGGCAAAGTACTGACCCACTGAGAAATTCCCATGCATGCCCATGCAGTTCAAAGGGGAGGAGCTGACTTTGTCCATCCCGCCCCCGCCGCTCGCGCTGGCCGTCATGTGGTAAGGTCTTGACGAGGACGAGGATACTTGCCCCGCCATGATCCCGGGGATGCAGCTTTCGGGGGACTTGCTGACGGCTCCTCCCCCTCCGCTGCCCCCGCTGTACATTCGTAGCACCGCCTGTTGCTGCTGCTGCTGTTGCTGCTGCTGCTTCTGCCACAAGATGTAGTCCATACCGTCGGCGTAAACCCCGCTCTTGACCGGCTCGGTGTTTTGAGCCGGCAGCCCTGGACCCGTGTACACCATATTGGCCTGTGGGCCGAGTCCCACCACGTAACCGCCACCTGAGGAGCTAGAGGAGACCCCCATGATGGTGGTGCCCTGTTTGGAGGGACTGGAATTGGAGGGTGGGGCCCCCTGACACACCTGCTGCAGAGCCTGCGCTTGGCAATGCTGGTTGATCTGGTAAATGATGCTCTGGATGGAAGGGAGGTTGGACTGTGCGGGGAGAGCGAGGCCACGCCCCCCTGTTACGGGAATCACCGAGCCAGCTACAGTGACATTGGGTGGTACCGACAACCCGGGGCCTTCTGGAGGCTTGGTGGGTCCCGTTTGATATCCCATCTGGCCGGGGCCAGTGACTAAAGTGCTACTGCTAGGTGGGTATGGGGCAACGGCAATGTGGGCTGGAGAGAGCTTAGTCCGTCTGCCTTCGGAGTTCTTGAGAACACCTTTTGATGAAACGAACGTGGATGATGATGATGATGATGGGGAGGAAGAGGACTTGACAATGGCAAGTAGGCCATGGTAGCCCCCAGTGTGGAAGTGTGGATAGGGGCTGTAGCGCTGGCCAGTGGTGTCGTATCCATTCACAGTCCGGTTAAGGTGCTTGTGCTGGGGAACCCTGATGTTGGTCGGGAAGATCTTGATGGACAGAGGGCTGTTGGCCGTCTTCTGAGCGTACGCATCAAGTTCTGCCGCAGTGGGGTAGCGAGGGGAATGTATAGGCACCGCCAGGTCACCTGCGGGTCAAACAGAGGGGAAAGAATGAGTGAGATTCAACTCCGTGTGGACCACTTTCGCATCATAAGTAATAGGGCTGTATACTGTATTGTCGTATGTACTGCATGTGTACATCAATGTTTAGCTGGCTAATCATAATCATATTAAACTGTTAAGCAATCAGTCAATAAAGCCCATATGGCCACCTAGGTATCAAATTATGCCTTTGTTGTTATTTCACGGTTGTCCTCTGATGCTGTCCGAGAATGAAGGAACTTCGCAAATTTAGACGCTGAACCAGAGAAACGAACCCTCTCAGGTTAGCCTAGCGCAAGCTAGCTGCTACGACAGGACACAAAATGGATGGATTTAAAACTTGACAAAAAAAAAGTAAAATCCCACGCTGGGTCCTGCTATTAGCCAGAGTACAGCAAGGGATTCTGGAGGTAAGTAAGTTATTTCAAACTAATAATGACCATTCTGTAGCTTGATGCGGCTGTGTTAGCACGCTAGCAGCATATGTATACTCCATTATGTTTTCAATGGTGTCAAGCCAATCTTCCATCAAGTGTGACTTTCTCACAACACTTCTGTTCTTTGTGCTTCAATCTTAGGCAATAATGAAGACCTTATAGGCTAAATTATAGGATATTTGTTGTGTCTTGGGTTAGCTCTGTTAGGATAGTAGTTTAGCTTTTTCACTTCCCTTCTACTTCAAATGTGCTGCGTCACGTGTCTTATAGTGAGTCACACACGTGACACAGCACATTTGCCTCTGCATCTCTGAGGCCTAAGGCACAATAAATATCCTGTAATTTATAAAGTCTCAATTATGCCTAAGCTTGAAGCCTGGAATAGCAACAGAAATGTTGTGGGAATGTCACACATGTGACGGGAGAATGGCCCTGTAGATAAAGTGCTATATTGGTCCACTCCATTTACAATGAACTATTATGAATGATTAAACTGGATTTTTCTTTTTGTGGATTATGTGACGTGTTTTGAGACAAAAGTACAATTACGGACCCATTTGAAAAATAGATTAAATGGTAAACAATAATGCACTGACATTTACTGTAACTATCTTGGAGGATAACCAGAGATGTCTTCCAGCCTAAAATAAAACCCATCATTTGCGTATTCTAATCAGGATTGTTGTACATGTTCCATCACAAATGCTCCACTATTAGCCATTTCTTTCTTTCCATCTTATTTTAACTCCCTAGCTGAGTGGCTCATTCTGTCAAAAGCCCGGAACCTTAGGCGGTGTTAAATCTGTGCATTGTGAAATTAATTCAAACTCTCTTTAGCAATGAATTAGGTTAGCCTTGCATACTAAGGAGGGAGGGGATCAAATCTTGTTTAATTGGAATGGCACGTTTGAGAATTGTAAGTGGTTCAGTCCAGTATATGAACAGGCCCAGTTTGAACATCTGGCGCGTCATTCAGGTTAATGACACCAGATGGCCACAACTTTAGGTACAAGTGTATAATCTAATAAAATCCAATACAATAGCTGTATAAAAAAAAATGTCAATAATTATTTGTAATATCCACTGATTAACAAGGCTTGAAGAAAATGGTCACAATTACATACAAACAAATGCAAATAAAACAATGAATGTAATATGTACAGCCTCAAAAAGAAAAAAAAGTATGCAAAAGCATCTACAGTAAATGCTATGTGGTGTTTGCAATATGAAACTCTCCAATCCCAGAAATTCAATTCCGCAGCGAAGGCGGCGACTGTGAATAGCAATGCCCTCGTTCAATGAGGCAAAGCTCAAGGTGGCAAACAGGAAAATGGCAATTCTGAAGGAAAAACAAAACAAAACTCATGTGTCATTGTTTGGGGGCTGGTCATGGAGGTGAGGGGCCACGTTGAGATTGGATTTAAACAACATTATTCAGGCAATTTCATGGCTACTTAGCTCAATGCAACAAAAAGTGTGTGTGGGGGGTGTTGGGAGGAGAACTCAATTTATAAGCGATACATCAGCTGCCTCAAATGACTTGCGACCCCTTCATAAATATATTTTTTATGCAAAAGCCAACCAAACGCACGTACACATCAAGTGCCATGACTGTGCTGACAGCAAGCTAAAGGGTGTGTGCAGGTTGCAGACTGTGACTACGACTCACTCCATTTCCCTTCCAATTGCAAAATCATTTAAAAAAAGACTCCACAGCCAAATAGCCCCAATCCTCATTTCTGGGCTTCCATTACAGATAGCACGGGGAGTTAATTTCAACAACCCAATGCGTCTCCAACTGTGAACATGATTAAATCTACAAGATCCATATCATAAAAGAAATAAATTTGGAATTTAATGACAGAGGGGAATGAGCTGAATTTAGTGCATGACTTATCCTCTTGCCTATGGAGGACTTAAAGTAAAAATAAAAACAGATATAAAAATATAATTTAAAAATTAAATACAAAAAATCAATATAAAAGGAAATAAAAACAACAAAAATATTTTTTTTTTACCTAGATTTAAAATTTTTGAATCTCGTTTTTTTTCTTTCTTTCCCATTTATATTTTTTGTATTTAATTTTTCAATTATATTTTTGATATCCATTTTTATGTTGTTTTTTTTTTTATTTGGGCATTTTTGGTCCTCCATTCCTCCCTCTAATTCAGAATTCCCAGATTTAGATTGAAATCTCATTTTTAACCGCCGAGATTATCATCTAAAAGCGAGCATGAGACCGAAAGACAATGCCATCCGAAGGGGCGGAGTGCAACGCGCCAGCTTCGACCTCGCCAACCTTGATGAGGCACCCGCTCGGCTTCCCTGGCGACGTCGCTGCCAGACGCTTTGATGCTCTCACTCACAGTGGAAAACTGACAAGACTTGTTTGCTTTGCTGTGAAGAGGAAAAACACGCTCATTTCAAAGCCCATCGCTGGTCCACATGCAAATGGGAAAGGCAGCATTTTTTCTGATCTTCTTTACATGAGCAAAAAAACATCTTTGATCACCACATGGTCCAAATGAGGAAAGATTCTTTGCTTTCAGGCATATCAAGGGCCTTGTGTCCTGCCGCCCTGACAAGCCCCCAGCTGCATTATGCCCATCATTCCACCTAATTACTGCCACATGAGAGGAAAAAACTACCTTTAAAAAAAAGAAGCCCAAAATTCATTAAAGGGAGGCTAATTCTTTTCCTTCTCACAGACTGAGTCCATATTTTCCATGGCCGAGCTTTCTTCAAAAAGTGAGCATAAAGCCCTCTCCCTTCGTCTTTTCCCAGCCTAGCCCTTGTTTGTCAATAGGCAGAGACTTTGGCACGGCAACCTGGCATCAAAGGGCTTCACACTTGACGGGCCACAGGGATTAGAGGCCTTTCAGGCCAACAAAACCCATCTCGGCTCCACAAAGGCTTCCGGTTATTAGAAATCACAGGCATAAAGGAAGACGAGTGGGAGGCGGCAAATGAGCATCTGGATGCTTCTGATTCCAGCGTCCAAATTTGACATCAAACTTGATAACAATTCACATGGGCCGTCATTTTGCTCACCTACACAGTTTGATTTGTTGGCCACTGTTGCCTAAAAAAGTAACTTAGTTACTTCACTGATTACTTGCTTTAAAAAAATAACTTAGTTACTTTCCTGATTACTTGATTTTAAAACTAACTCATTTAGAATACAAGTTACTTTAATAGTTACATTCGGCAGGTACCGACAACCCTGCTTAACATACATGACACCTGTTCTTTTCCACTTAATTGGAAGTGCATTTCTAATTGTGATATTTAAGAATAATTATGTTTTTATTACAAAAATAAAAAGACAACCTTTTTGAATTAACATTATTACTTTTAATTATTTTAATTAAAAAAGCTAAAAAATATATACATTAAAAAAGATTTTCTTTTATGGCTATCACATAACATAAACTCTTTCTAGACTTTACTTCACTTAACAAAAATATAGTTTTCAAATAAAATAATTTTTTACTTGACCTATTTAACTATTAATGTTGTAATGGCAAAACTGAACAATTTATACAATGTACATTGTATATATATATAAACAATTCAATTTGGGGATCTCCTGCATTCACTCTGGTGTGACTTTCACTTAGAGCTTGAATGCTTACTGAGTTGCGATCCATGTTTTATTTTTTATTTTTATTTTTTTGACGTAGTGTTATTGGAGCTAGATAACAGTGTCGACAGCACAGAATGTGCAACAAACCTTAATGTTTTTGCTTTGAGCTGACTGAGTCAAAATCGTGACTGTACTTCCATGTTGAAAACGCGAATTTCTCGAACCCCTTCTTCAATTGTTGCTTATGGACACGTGAGTAAAAACGATGATGTCACTCCCTCAGAGAATGTGAATTTGAAAACTTCCACAATGCCTTTCACCACATTCAAGCTGTAAATACCAGAGTTTCCCTTTCTTATGTATTAGTAATATAGTGTTTAGAAATCAGGTGTTTTTCTGTTATTTTTTTTAATTAGTTTTGATATTAAAATACGTGCACAATTAGGGAGGCACCATGGGTGAGAAGAGTGTGCTGTTCATGTCAACTATTTCCCATTGGCGTCTCTTTCCTGTTGTGTTGGTAAAAGGTACCAACTTTACTTTCATGTAGAAGCAATTATGTTTCTCAAAGTAACTTATAATGATATTAAAAGAGTAAATATAGTCAGATAACTTGATTGGCAATTGTAACGTGTTAGATTAGTCGTTACTTGATATCTCTTTACTCCAGAAGCAGGAAGTCCGATCTTATGTCGGCACTGGGCGACTTATTGGTTTAGTTTTCAGCAGATCCGAGCTAAGAGCAGCAGCATACAGTACAGATGGCGCTTGCTGATAAAACCCTCCGAGGCAGCTTGCACCTCCTTTGTGTGCACCCTCACCTCTTCCCTGCACCTGTGCATGCAAATACCACGCGTGAAAGGCGAAAAACAAGGCACGCTAACAACACGCACGCACACACATACAAAGCTGCATCTGCACTTGTGTGTCTCGTTTGACATCAGTGAAGCATGTTGTTATCCTCTGCTTGGCGCTCTCTCATGAAATGTAGGGCAGGGACAACAACAGGTGCCTTCGCCGGCGACAGCCTGCGATGCCTCCTGGGCTAAATGCTTCACACTCGCTTCATTTCGACATGCGACAGCCTTGTAAGGATTAATTATTTCCCCTGAGGATGCAAGAATATGCTTTTCCCCTTCCTGAGACGATGCGTGTTCACAAGCACATGAAATGGCGTACAGTAAACAAACAGGGCAAACCTGAGGAAAGAGTGAGAAACTTTAAACTTGTTATGCTGCGGGTCAAAATGACCCACTTACAACAGTTCATTCTGTAGAGTCAATTTGATTCTTTTTAGAGTAAATTTAGAGTGGGACCAAATAGACTTTAGAGTTGGCTAATATTTACACTTGGAAGAGAGTAAAATAAAGAATTGAAAAATAAAATAAAATAAAAGACATTCAATTAAGGTTTGAGGAACGAACTCACGACCTTCAGCTTGGGAGACTGCCACACTACCACCTGAGCTATCCCCCTTCTACTTTTTGCTTATCTCCAAGACACAAACTCCAAGAGGCCAAAATCGATATTTGTGGTCTTGGAGTTAGAAAGACTCCAGCTGACACAAGCGATATACTAACACACCGCAGGAGCTGCGGCTCAGGGAGTAAATACTCCCAAACTGAGTTTGTTCTTCAACCCTTGAGTGACTTTATTATTTTTATTTATTTATTACTCTCTTTCAAGTGTATATATTACTCTAAAACTGAGTCTATTTGGTCTCACTCTAAATAGAGCCAAAATTTACTCTACACAATTTACAGTGAAGTTAAATTACAATATATTTTTGTGTGTGTTATGAAACTTGGCACCAACAGACAGTAACAAAGTATTAATTTTGATAAACAGTTAATAATGAGCTATAACAATGTTTCTCTGATTGCTTTTGGAACATTGACAATATCGTGGGTCAAATTGACCCAACAAATATTGTTTATTTGCTATGAAACTTCACATCAACAGACTATATAAAAATTGTTAATTTCCACATATGTGCAATGAAAATGGGTAATAATAAGGTATAAACAATGTTGGGGTTGTTTTGGAATATTTAAAAGTCTGGGTCAAGGGTGATAAAGTACAAATTTAGTTTTTTGTTATGGAACCTCTCAGGAGACAATTAAACAGAGGTGGCAAATCCAGGTCCAGAAAGTAAAAACCCTGCCACAGTTTGGCTTTAGCTCCAGTTGCTAGCTAGCTTCCTAGCTAGCTCCTATGGTGCTCTTTTACCTGCAAGGGAACTAGCTAGCTAGCATCAATGGCTAAAGTCAAACTGTGGTAGGGTTTTTACTTTTTGGACCTGGATTTGCCACCTGTGCAATTAAAGTGGTTCTCTTGGACATTTGTTCAATTAAAATGTTAAATGTTTATTAAAATGCTTTTAGAACACAAAAAATAGCGCGGGTCAAATCGACCCATTTCAAAATTAAAGAACTAGTACAAATATCAGTATTTCATGATGAAACCGGTTTAAAAAAGTGGTTAATAATATCTATTGGGATGCGTTTTCAACATCTATATAGCCTGGGTTAAATTGACCCGAGAACATTACTGCTGTTGCTGACAAAGCAACCTAACAGGAGAGTTAAAATAAATGTAAACAAACAAAATAATATGATTGACTTGCAAATTAGATGAACTAAAAAACGCAGGCAGACATGCATTTATTAGGAGCAATCACGTGCCAGGGAGCCGAGATAGTAGCGAGGCAATTAATGGGCTGACCTTCGTCCTTAATAATCCGGTGCCTGGCACACAATGCCCGTGTGTCAGGGCAGCACATCTCTAAATGCCACCCCTCATTAGCACCAGGCAGGCGCTGAGCGAGGCTATCTGCGTACCTAACTCTGCAGTGGTCAGGCAGGCGCCGAGAGCAGGCGTGGGATAACATGGCAGCAGCGCGGGGCGGTGATATGATCTGGAACTCCAATTCCACTGGGAGGACGGTCACTCTCATTTCTCTCCATTTTTGATTGGCATGAAGCTCCCCAAGCGCAACGTCCTCGGTGTAGCCGGTGCTGTCACTCTCATTCATTGCTTGTGTGCGCGTTTGGAGAAGGGGGTGCTCGATTCTTAACACTCAATTAACACTCCTTTAATTAGCCAGCAGTACATTTTGAATTCTGATGAACTAATTTTCTCGGTGTGTGTGTGCAAAGGGAGGCCTGCTAAAGACGAGGTCCGTTGGGTACAAAACAGCAATAAAGAGGGAACTGCTTAGATTAGACTGTAAAAAAAAAAAAAAAAAAAATCCATTAAATTCTGAGCACTTCTTTCCAGTGAGGGGTCAAATTGTGTTGATCACACCAAAGCAAAAGCAGATGGGAAGTGTGTGAGAGAGGGGGAGGCAGGTAGGGGAGATGTGTAAGAGCGCAGCATCACATCCAAACGACCACCAGAATGCTTTGCATTTTAATTAAGAGGTTTAAATGAACAAGCAAAGCAAAAAGTCTTTGAGAACTACCTAAAATGCCCTCGCTCCAAATGATTGAAGTTCTGAGTGTTATACAATTATAGAAAAGTTTCTTCTTATTAGTGAGGGGGAAAAAAATAGCACTACATCAAAAAGCTCTCAGCATTTCCTTCCTCACTTCTGCAAAGCCGATATCTCCACACACTTTGATCCCAGAGGAGCATGTAGTCAGGTCAGCGGGGAGGGAAAAAATTGCTTGCTTAGATGAAGGGAGGCGAATGTTTGGTTGACTTGCAATTAAGACACAGAAAAGATGAGGCAATGGCTAACAGCAGTTTACTAGCTCAACTTACCACTACCGCTAGTAATAATCGATTAATTGGGAATTTTATTGATGGGGTGCATCAGATTTTTTGAAATAAATAAAAGTGAAAATTAAAACAGATATAAAAGTATAATTTAAAAAATAAATACAAAAAAATACATGTAAATGGAATTGAAAACAACAAAATAAATAAATAAATGGAAAAATAATGTATTTAATTTTTGAATCATTTCTTATTATATCCGTTTTTATTTTCACTTTTATTTATTAATGTATTTATCTTTTATTTGGGCATTTTTGGTCCTCCAAACAAGATAGGAATATAACAATATCCAAACATCACGATACAATATTATCACGATATTGTGGGGAGGTTGGAGATATGAAAAAAAGGTGACAATATTGTAAAAAAATGAGCTCATACTAAAAATGCACGCACACATCGAGATCCTCCACATATTGACTCTGTTCCCAAGCATATTACGTTCCCTTTCATCTGACCATTAGCGTGGATTTTAAACATAGAATGGCCAAAACATGCCTTGTGAAAATGAAACTGCTCTAAAAAAATAGCCACCAGAGGGTGATAGAACTGCACAAATGGAAATCAACCTGACTTTTTTAACTAGAGATGTCCGATACCACTTTTTTTTAGACCGATACTGATACTCAAAACTTCAGTACTTACCAATACCAATACCAAGTTCCGATACCATAAGTACTTTTGATACATAACATTTTCATACAAAAAAACAAATATATTTTTTTAAAGACCTATATATCCCAATTAGAGCAAATTTCCTTAAAATTGCTTCACAATGGCAATTATATACTTTCAATTTGCTCATAAAATTAATTTTGCCTAGAGCACATAATAAGATGAATTTCACAAAATAGATAAATAAATTGAAACAAATAATCAAGTGGCCGGGAAAAAAAGTCCCAATCAAAACATGTGGTTGTACAACTTCCTTTTAAGGAATACAGTAGGCTTGCAGCTATAGTATTTTAGTATTTGAATACTCAACTGAAAATTCTATTGAGTAATGAAGTACTCAGATTAAATATATTTTTGCTTGGATAAAGAGTAATTAAAGTACTTAAAATAAAATAAAATTGTACACTTACATTATATGCCAGGGTAGTGATTGTGCATTTATGAATTTGGAGCAGTTTACCAGTAGGCAAATTCAATAAGGTATCTTAAAGGCATTTTTCTTTTGCGTTAGAGGTAAAAATAAAAAATATATAAAAAAAGAAGAAGAAGAAGCTTGTGATGAATCTGCAGGCCACATCTTAAATCAGGTGCCAGTTGAAACGTAACTTGGCAGCCTTCACATCACGCTAAAATAACATATACACATGACAACCAGAAAAAAGAATCCCCCGCACACTGACAGAACTTCACTCAATGAGTTTATTTGAGGGAAACAACGCGTTTCGCGTTGAGCGTCATCAGGTTCACCTCAAATTTTTGTAGTTTCCTTCAAATAAACTCATTGAGTGAAGTTCTGTCAGTATGCGGGGGATTCTTTTTTCTGGTTGTCATACACGACCTCGGCGCTCCTGCTGCCCGCCAGCATCCGACCATCTCTCGCTCTCTCTCTCTGGATCTCTTGTCCGTCGTCGCCGCCATTTTCGCATTTCCCCTTCGATTTGTCTTTAATTCCTTCGTTTCCGCTGCTTGAATCAAATAAATAACATCCGCTTCTTCTTCCTTCCCTTGCGTTGGTGATATAAGTGGCTAAATCAAAAGTAGCCCGTGAGTGCCCGCTTAAATAAACGAGTACTCTAGGCAGGAAAAACCCCTCAAATTTTTCGTACTCGAGGTACCTGTGGCAGTCAATAAATGCAAAATAACCATTTAAGCCGTTAGTTCCTAACCGAAAAAAAGCCACAAGAGCAGGACCGATACTAGTATTGATATCCATCGCGAGTACCGATACCATGAAATATGTCTGGTATCGGCCCAATACTGATATCTGGTATCGGTACTCGCCCGTACCTATTTTTAATAGATAGGCTGCTTTTAATATTGTGACATGACGGCGACGATATTTTGGCAGCTTTAACATCGCAATATCACGATATCGCTACATCCTTAATACAAGATGTCTCAAACTTAAGAAAAAAGCTTAATTTCAACCAATGAAGTGTTTCCCTACACCTGACGTTATTGTTACACATTTGTCCGACAGGATCAAGGTCTGTACAACGGTTTAGCCCCACCTCATTTGCTGCTATGGGCGCAGAGGCAGCGTGGCATCCAGAACAATACCTGCCTTGTGCTAATGGAGGTGTCATCTGGCGCAGGCCTGATTAGTCAGCGATTACAGCGAGGCCTCAATTGCCGTGACAACTGCCGCAAACACAATAGGCCTTGATAGAGCCAGCTGTTTGGTCCTCTGCAATTAACCCCACATCCCACTCGTCTCCGGCAGTGCGCTGCCTCTAATTGACTATTGCGCATACAAAGCGAAGGCTGAGGGGCCAGACCCCCTGGACACAGCCACCACCACTCCACCCCCCCCACCCCCCAGCCCCCCACCCCTTTGCCACGAAGGAGATGATAATAATAGAGGCGTCCCGTGGACTCGGCCGCCAGTCAATCAAAGCCTCGGTGCCCCACAGGAGCTTCCTGATGAGTGAGAGAGCAGGGGAAGCACATGTATGAGGCCGTGCTAGAGCGCTCTCCTTGGAGGGGGGGTGGAGGTAGAAAGGGGGGGGGGGGGGCAAGTAGAATATGCCTTCAGTCAAAGTACTAATCAATTCAAGTGCATGTGAGGAAACCCTGCTGCTCGCTACATATCAGAAAAGCCATTTTTGGGAGCGCTCGTCTCCCCCTCTGTTCATCTCAAGGTTGATTTTTCTGGGCAACGTAGGAAGAAAAGAATCAAGGCAATTATTTGTCAGGCTTCTGTTATCTATAATTGCAAAGATAAAAATCAAACTGCAATGATTTCTCTGTGGATAGAGCTGTCGGAATTCACAGCTGCTTGTGTCATCATAATCTTCAAACTAATGCATTGTCTGCACCTAACTCCACTCTGCCTGCGCTCAGTCGGGAATATTTATTATTGAGGAGGCTAAATTATCGATGGAATGTTTCAGGCACACGTAATAAGAGGATGATAAAGCATGTAATGTGAATGCATCTCCTTGTGGATGAAATGGGAGTTTATTTTTCACACTGTAGCCACATGCATTATTTCCAAGCATGCCAACATGTTACAAAGTGCAAATAGGATCGTGACAAAATTGAAATGACTTGCACACTGATCCCAATGTCAAAAATGGATTTAATCATTAAAATACTTTTTTGTTTGTTTCAGTCTTGGGCAAAACATCCAAATCTAATCTTTCATTTCATTGAAGCCACTCTCATCTCAGATGTAATCTATTTCCTGCGCAGGCAGAGAGAAGAGAAAAACAAAACCAACTGGGGGCCTAATTATGGCTGTCCTTTAAACAGACTCCGACATGAGGTCATTCAGTTGGCCCGCAAAGAACTGGTCCATATAAATACTGCACCCATTGAGAGGTGGTCTGCAGGTACACCAACAAGTGAGCTTTTGCAGTGCAATAATAAGTTCTAACAGATGCTCCAATGTAACATATAGCCACTTCTTGGGGACTCATTAATGTGAAGGGCTACCAGTTTGAGACTCATTTCTGAAATGTGTTCAAATGACCTTTAATAATAGTATTATTAGGGTCTGACCTATTTAATGATTTGATATTAGCTCTTTTTAAAATAGTCAAAAATCAGGAAAAAAAAGTGGATCATTGTTATTCCTTTTTTTTTGAACACACATATAATGATGTTCAAACCCCCCGCTCCACGAAATATCCGAGAAATTCAGTCAATTTTTGCCCATTTTTCTCTCAGTTGTAAGTTTAAATAAATAATAAAGAACAAAGTATTGTAAAACAGTCAAATGGTCTGCTTTATTTGTTTTATTATTAATCAGCTGATTAATTGTCTGTCAGAATTTTATTTGGCCAAATATTGGAATTAGCATTAGGCAAAAATGAATAAATAAATAATATACATAAATATAAGGTTAAGCTGTCGTTATTTATGCTATAATTAGCAATTAATGGTGAAAACACTGATCATGTTATTGATTTCTCATAGTATTTAGTAGTGATGGGAAAATGAAGCTTCATGAAGCTTCATGACGCACTTGTAATAATTTTTGACTTTTCTCAACGGTGCTCTTGGTTTAAAGATAAAGGCTAGTGCAATGGGAATTAACTGCATTTTTAATCAAGAGTGCCATTTAGACTCTAGGAGTAAAAAAATATCGCAAATGCTTCATGGATCTTTATTTGTCTATCAGTAATAATTTTGAAACAAAATCTACATGCAACTTTTTATTTCTATAAATCACATTTTCAAATCACTACTTCAACATTCCTGGAAAATCACAATTGTCCCATCACTGGTGAGTTATTTTTTAGAAGAGGCCCACAGGCTTCTCATGTGACTCTTGGGGTGACATTGGTGACCCCTGCTTTAGGGACACCTTTGAAGACAAAATTTAAATCTGAAAAAGAAAAAAAAGCATATGCTTCCAACTTTGAGAGGAAGATTTAGGGAAGGCCCTTTCTGTTCCTATGCCCTGTTCATGATTGTGTGAATTTAGTGTGGAAGCACTTGACTCAGCCCTGAACTCAATCCTGCAAAAATTCCCCCAAAACACTCCAACGTCTTGTTGACAGTCTTCCCTATTTATCTGGCCCAACACATCAGAGCAGATCATTTACTCCTACAGGTTCCCTTTGAGGACAAGCAAAATCAATGGGACGCTGCCATGTTTACAGAATTTATCGCTGAAGCCAGATGTGACTGGATGAGCCATGGAAATTAATTAGTTGGGTTGATGCGGCAACCTCATGCACCTTCCTGACTGACCTGCCTTTTATGGGCTGTCAGGGAAATTACTGGCAAATGACTCCTCTGGCTCCAACAACCCCCTGTTTGGAGAATTACTGATAACCTTCAAAAGCTAAATACAGAACACATTCTCTCAAGCTAAAAGTCCAGTGGATTAGAGGAGAAAAACAGGTGGATCCAAAGAGGGACAAATCTCAGCTGACCTCATGGTGCAGTTGCCCTCTCTGACCCCGAAAGCTTTGTAATTACAAACAGTGGAAATTCTTCCTTCCTGCCTCTTGATCGTCTCTCTTTCTGTTTTCAGTCTTCTTGCATCCCTCGATCTATCTCGTCTCTGCTCCCCCCCCCCCCCCCCTCCTTGTCTCTCCAGGCTTCCTCCCCTCTCCTCTGTCTTTTCCATCTCGCTCTCTGAGTAAGTGAGTTTCATCTGGGGTGCTTGCCGGGCGAAATCACCCCAGGGTGAACACTTTATTATCTGTAGTCAAAGCGTCACCACAAATACCATTCTACACACACAAGTGTCACTTTCCATTTGTCCACACTCTGGCTGCATTAGCGAAGCCGGGGCGGCCCAGGGCCTTGTGTCTCCGGCAGAAGAAAGCTAACAGCGTGGGAAAGCGCTCGTCCTGCATTCCTGCCCCATTGACACCGGCGCGGCCGACCTGCTGCCTCTCTCTTGGGAATTAAAAAAACAATAACAGAAAATCAGCACCAAGCTGACAATGAGCAAGATAGCTTGTGAAATGACAACGAGAGGAGGATATTTTGCCATCTTGTGATCTTTGTTATAATTCATGAGCTCACAGCAGGCGTGAAAGGGGACTAAACAAAGGAGGCTTTCGGGTTCAAGCTGCAAGGGTTAATTAGTGATGATCAAGCCAAGTGTCCACTAAAAACATCAGTTGTTTGTGCCATTGTGGAATGCAGCACCCATGCCGCGCCTTTTGTGGGACACTCGTGGACCAAATAAACAAAAAACTGGAACAGGGATGGGCAACTCCAGCCCTCGAGGGCCACAACCTTATATGTTTTAGATGTTTCCTTCCTCCAACACTCCTGAATCAAATGATCAGGATTGTTATCAGGCTTCTTCAGAGTTTGCTGATGAGATGATCATTTGAATCAGGCGTGTCACCAACTACAGTTTTCAAGGGCCTCTATCCTGCATGTTTTAGAGGGTTTCCTCCTTCAACACACCTGATTCAAATGATCAGGACAGTTATCAGGCATCTTAAGAGCTTGCTGATGAGTTATCATTTTAATCAGGCGTGTTGAAGGAGGGAAACATCGAAAACCAACTGTGGTTTTCGAGGGGACCCTATCCTGCATGTTTTAGATGTTTCCCTCCTCCAACACACCTGGTTCAAATGATCAGGATCATTACCAGGCTTCTTAACAGCTTACTGATGAGTTGATCATTTGAATCAGGCGTGTCACCAACTCCAGT
The DNA here is from genome assembly GCF_051991255.1 of Vanacampus margaritifer. Taxonomy (NCBI): domain Eukaryota; kingdom Metazoa; phylum Chordata; class Actinopteri; order Syngnathiformes; family Syngnathidae; genus Vanacampus; species Vanacampus margaritifer. The sequence goes on along the minus strand of NC_135434.1, from coordinate 15,433,378 downwards.
CCTCAAGGGCCAATAATGTGCATGTTTTAGAGGGTCCCCTCATCCAACACACCTGGTTCAAATGATCAGGATCATTACCAGGCTTCTTAACAGCTTACTGATGAGTTGATCATTTGAATAAAGCGTGTCACCGACTCCAGTCCTCAAGGGCCAATAATGTGCATGTTTTAGAGGGCTCCCTCCTCCAACACACCTGATTCAAATGATCAGGATCATACTGATGAGTTATCATTTGAATCGGGTGTGTTGGAGGAGGGCAACATCAAAAAGAGGGATCGCCAACTGTGGTCCTCGAGTGGCCCCTATCCTGTATGTTTGAGATGTTTCCCCTCCTCTAACACACCTGATTAAAATGATCATGATCCTCAGACTTCTTAAGAGCTTGCTGATGAGTTATCATTTGAATCAGGCAGGTTCGAGGAGGGAAACACCTCTAAACATGCAGGATTCCGTCCCTCAAAGACCAGGGTTGGACACCATGTGTTATGAGTGCATCATGTAACAGTTAATGATTGAAATTAAAAAGTCTATTGAATATTTGTTGCACAAGTTTATATGTATTAGTTATACTAAAATTGTGTTTGTGGTAAACTACAACTTACAGTATATTAAAAGAGTCATTGTAATGATCTTCAAAGGGGGCGGAGCAATGGACTAGTGGCTAGCCCTTCTGCCTCACAGTCATGAGATCTGGGTTCAAATCTATGTTGGAGTTTAAACAAACATGTGAGATTAAGTGAAGACTAAAGTATCCGAATGTGCAAATATGACTGTGAATGGTTGCTTGTTTATATATTGGCTGGAGACCTGTCCAGGGTTAACCCCATGTCTTGCTAAAACTCAGCTGGGATAGGTTCAAGTTATCCCTTCAGATATTGAATTGAAACTCATTACATTGTGCTATAAAGTACACCAAATGATGTGGCTGTTGAGTGTCAGTCATGTCTCGTCATTGCTTTCATGTTGCCATTTTATTTTGTAGTAATTGTTTCCTCATGTTTCGGGAGCTTTACTTCCTGCCCTCATGTTTCCTTGATTTGGTTATTGTCTCCAACTGTGACTCAATCCATGGCTATACTATAAATAGTGTAACGAGTCTGTCCTTCATCAGATCGTCTTGTATCTTGCCCATGTTTGTAAGCTCGACTTTACTTTCATGAAACATGTGAATTTTTGCCTGTATAAGCTAAAGATCACATTATTTGTCTAACTAATTGTGAAATCTAAAGAGAAGATACTTGATTCCTGACCTTCATGGCAATAATAGCCTATATAAAATGCATGAATGAATAAGCACAAGTGGAAAGAACCTCTTTGCATTTCCTACGGTTCATGGACCTGAATACATAACAGAAAAGTTAATGAATGAGAAAAAATGTTATCCACTAAAAAGTGCTCTGTTTAATAATTAGGTCTGGCTTTCGATGCGGTTTGCCCTCCGGCCTGCCTGGGCCACCCTCATTGTGCACACTGCATGGTCTAGAAAGAAGAGGCTTTATCAGCAAATACCCCGAGTCAGCACCAGCAGCAGGGCGGTTATGCGTTGCGACTGGCGCACCAGCCGATATTGTCATGTGCGATTAGGCCTGTGCTCATGAGCCTGTGAACTCATTCCTGTGGCATCGGAGTCCAGCCCGCCCCCTTATTTCTATCTGCTGCTCCGCAGCTCCTCCTCTATGCTTTTCCATTTAACATTGAGCCCTGCCACTTCTTGATAGAACCTTTCTAAACCCTGCGAGGATCTGCACTGAACTGATAAAAAGTCTGCAACAGGTCGGAGTGATGTGATTTTAAACAATAATTCTTTGGGGATTTTCATCCAAAAGGGTCAGGCAAAGTCGAAGCGAGCCTCTGAGGGTTAATTTGTCACCTCTGCAGATGACATGAGTGGAAGGTGAGGAACAAAAGGGAGGCTAAGAAAAACTGTGAGGCCACTTATCAGGAAAGAAGGAGGTGATATTAAATATTATGAGCACAGAAGAGTTTCTGTTAGCTTATTTCTGTCCTTTCTTTAGATACTAGCATCTGACACTGTTCTCGCAAAGATTTCCATGTACTGCCAAGAGCGGTAGCACCCACAACAAACACACACACACAGGTCTGGAATAAAAGACCCAAGAGATAGCTATTGTAAGCACATACAAAAATACGAAAGGAAGCAGAGCTGAGGAAAAAAAAAAAAGCAAAAGGGCCGAGAGTATGGCGGGGGGAATAAAAGGGGGGAGGCTGGAGGCGGCTGGGCCGGCCTGTCAAAGCCCAGAAAGTGCTACTGCACAGGCCTGCAGGTAAATGGAAGAAGAAAGGCGCCTGCAGGCTGCCTGAGGCAAACCCGGGCCCTTCTGTTCTATCATTTAAGAGACAAGTCGTTCACTGATTCCCAATTAATATTTAACGCTGCACAGACAACAAGGCACTTCACTGCAGTACACATACCAGGAGGAGGAGGAGCGGCAGAAGAGCCAGGTTTTGACCTTTAACAGACACTTTACTGCTTCTATTTTGGATCTAAGTTCAAATTGGTCACCTTTATTATATATATATTTTTATACATAATTACAACTATGTTATTGAGGTGTACCATATACCTAAAAATGTGCATCTAATGACACTAAGATTTAATCAAGGTATTTTATGTGTATCTAAACTCTACAATACCCCAAACTGTGGTCTTCAGAACACATGTAAACAGTCAAATATGAAATATGAGATTCGATTGTCACATTGCGCTGGGGCCATATGAGTTTCCATTCCCGCCCGTGACGTCAAACAATACAAAATACAAGTGTAGAAAGAGATACAAAATGGCCCTCCTATCTTGATCACACATACAGTCACGTCTGCGCTGCTCTACCCACATAATGGCTCTCTTTACAGCGGGACCTCTTGCAACAACATATCGATCAATATTTACCATCTGTGCGTTTCAATCAAGGCTGGGAGGTTAAACGCATGGAGTTATTTACTGAAGTGGAAATAAAGACGGGCAGCTTCAACATCGAAACAGACCTGCTGCTGTGTACTTTAATTAAAAAGATACTTGTAGCAGAAAGCATATATCCTACTTATAAGCAACCATGTTTAAGTTTTAAGTGGACAGCACATGTGTTTGGGTCTACATTCTATAATTGAATGGCAGGTGTGAACATGCATCAAAGCTGTTCATCTCCTACCAGTTGTAAACTAGACCTAAAAGTATCCTACCGGGCGTGTGCAGAACCTCTTCAGTGTCTCCTCCAGTCTGTGGGCCTGATATAAGATAGCGGGAACTAAATTCCACGTTCGCTCATTCTAGGAGCGAGGGTTTTGGTGATGGTTTTCACCATGGGCACCACAAGCACAAAATGAAGTTTAAAGTGATGGAAATGGAAGTGTCAGCGGGAGACAAACAAATGTATTACTAAGTTACAGTCTAAATATTGTTAGAAAACGATCCTTAAGTTTTCCGCGTGTTCGTGATGTTGATTTTCTGAATACAGACTGGAGATCGGTGAACAGGTCGTTCGAAGGATTTATATCAGATGCAATGAAATGCAGATTTAAAAAAAGTTTTGTCATATAGTATGTATACAATGTTAACTATGCTTGCGCGAGAAATCAAGTTTGAGCCAGTTTTTGTGCGTGCAAATCCTTGGTAAATCAGGCCCTTAGTGTATCGTTTCCTGTGCGAAAGCAAAGGACTGGGGACACTCTGTCCCCTGAATCCCCACCGGCCAACCCCCACTCTCTGGCAAGCAAAGACAGAGGGTGTTGATTCCTGCACCTGCAGAGACGCCCAAATGCCAGCTCGCTTTGGAACTAGGAAGCTCTTTTTCAATCCAATTCCTGCTGTGACCGCAGCTACAGCAGAGCCCCTCTTCCTCAAGCTCACCTCCCATGACAGTCAGATTGCTTCACCCCCTGTGCTCGCAGCAGAAGGTAAGAGGGCAGAGTGAAGGCAAAGCTCGGCGGGTCACTACCAGCCGGAAATAATCCTGTGTGTGCCAGCACGGAGATGGCAAGAGGCTACTAAGCATGAGGGAAGGCTGTGGCTCCTCCTTTGAATTCTCACCATTTTTCAATATGTGTGGACGCATATCAAATGCTAGAGCAAACGCAGAGATTGCCCACAATGAGATTGCATAAGTAGGCATCCAGAAAAGAGGGCGTCCATGGATAGCTGTCAATCACCTTTCACTAGGAAGAATACTTACTGACCTGCTGGAATAATCAGAATGCCAATGTGGACACTCTGTAGAATTCCAAATGGGACGTGGAAAGAGGACAGTTCAGTCAGTGGGAAAAGGTCAAGTACATGCAGACCCCCCCCCCCTCCCCCCTCCCTTCAGTTCTGCATAGGAGACAGGAGGGAGCATGAAAATGGGCCGATGCATCGTGTATAACGTATAATACTGCAATGCGCAGACCTAACAATTATGCTATGCTATGCATGTTTATTTTTGTCATTTCCAACCATTAATTGTTACAATAGCTAAACAAGGACATATTTCAAGGATCAAAATAAGCGATTTTCCATTGCAGTTTGCACGTCAAAATGTGTATTTTGTGCCTCATTCAAAACTGAGAAGCAAATGTCAAGACAACTGACAAAATAAAGTAGTTAAAGGAAAAGAATCACAGACACGGTCCCAAAAAGTGTCACTGGACTCGTGTCACCTACCGTGGCTAGTCAGAGGTCGAGGGAAGCTCTGTGCTACTTGCGCAGAAGTAGCTTGCTAGCAACAGCTTTGGCTGGCTACTAGTGCGCCTAAACATGTTGCAGAGTCGCTTCTAAGTCAGTCGTCATCGCCTATGTGGCGGCAAAGAAACTACATTTATGACAAGTGTCATACTCACGAAGGGATGATGAGAAAAGACGGAGAAGCCATGCTAAATACTAAGCTAACCTAAGACTGACACGGCTACTGTTTTTAATAAGTGTATGGACTCTGGAGTAAAAATCCCACACGTTAAACTAGGGCGACCAGACATTCCGCTTTGACCGGGACAGTCTCGAATTTGTGCCTTGTGTCCCGAGTTCCATTAGATTTCACCTTCACCTTTTTGCCCTTGATATGTCAATTACACACCTGTCACAGTGATTCATACGACAAACCAATTAAAAGGGAATTTAACTGTTAAAGTCCTTCCTATTTACGTTCACATTCATGTTTGTGTTCTCATTCTTATCCACATCTAATCGCTAGCAGCCCTGTTTTTGTCATACTGGAACTATAGAACTACTTCCTGCTTCCGTGTCTAAGTATCATGGCAAATATAGTCCGACTAGCCTAAATACAGCGGTTGCCGGTCAGACCCAATGCAAGCCGAGCTTTTCTGGCGACATATTTCCAATGTTACAATGTGGGACCGGTGCAAGGTAAACATCACAGCCAGCTTCCAATAGCTACCAGGACCGAACAAAAAAGGTTAGATAATAGTGAGTGCGTTGACTTGATAGCATTAGCTTATGTAATAACTCAACCAAAAAGTTTGTTTAATTGATTCGCAAAACTGCTCTGCAAAGAAAAAAAATATTTTCAGCCTTGTATTTGCTCGACCGAGATGTCAGGCTTATGGTGAGAATTATTTAACATCTGCTTTTGCCAATGGAAAAGTGTGAATAGCGAATAGAGTCGTGTTGAGTTGTTATTTCTGCAGCTATTGTAACCACCTATTAATATTCAACTGGAAAGATTGACATCATCGCACCCACACAACACACTGCACTTTTATAAGCTTTCCAACTTCTCTGTAGTGTCTCTTACACCAAATTAGATACGCACAGGTCACAGGAGGTCACCGGGCCCATTAATTCTTCCCACTTACCTAAAAGCAAAGCAAGCGTCTACCGTCTCTGTCTTCCCTGCCTGCAGAGGAGCGGGGCTATTAGGAAGATCCCCAGGTGAACCTCCATGCTGTGTCCCGAGGCCGTGTGATTGTCTCTGTCCATCAATCTGGAGGAGGTTTGAACCTGGCTTGACATGGCATGAACCGCGGATATCAGGCCTTCTGGGAACGTCTCATCTACACCTGGCTGATTGGCACGCCAAGCCTCGCGGCTGGTGTCGCAGGAGGTTACTGCTGGATGTGCGCTCCAGTTCCCCTCTTCTATGCGTGTGCGGATAAGTGTAAGGACACATTTGGAAAAACAAATCTGGACTTTTTTAGCAGTCGATTAAATGGATTTAACTAGGATTAAACTGTTCTTTCCAATTTGATTTCACCAGACACACACAAAGCTGAAATAGCCGTTATCCAAATAAAGGTTAGATAACTGGCTGAGGCACTAATTTTCAAGATATTACAAATAATAGCCCAACCCCCCAAACCTGGAGGGACACCCGGGTTTGACCACAAATCACCACATAATTAAACAAGCAAATGGAAAACCTGACAAAATAATCTTTGAGGAAACAGCCAGATCGCCATCTAACTGTCATGTAAGATTGTGAAGCAGTTCTTTTTTCTGGAGCTGACATGTGGCAGAGTAATTGCTGTCTGGGCCAGAGAGGGGGCAGGTGGTGGTTGCGGGGGGGTGCGGCTCTGTCAGTGTTACTCATCACTGGAGTGGAGGCCTTCCCTTCCCGCTCACCCTCCACTCCTCTCGGATCGGCAGAGCCACAGTGGCGGGTTGTGATAAAGGGGAAGTAACGGTAGGGAGGGTTGCCTCTGGTGGTGAGTGTGTGGGGTCAGTTGCTTCCATTCACCTCTCTCCCCCTGCATGGCCCCTCCCTCTCTCTCTCTCTCTCTCTCTCTCTCACTCTCTTTCGTCTGGGCACCCTCCCTCTGGGGCACAACATGATGAGAGGCACTGGCTCCACGGCCGTCTCTGCCTTTCATGTCTCCATCTAGGCCAGCGGTGGAGAGACGCGGAGGCGAGGACGAGGGCTACAAATGTCACCCATAAGGAGGATTTAATTAAAAATGACAGCGGCTGGCGCAGGAGAGTGCAGCCACATATGCGTGGAATTTGGACGCAGTGAAAGCAAGTGGCTATGATTTATAATTCAAGTAATGCTCTGCACTGCCTTTTAATTCTATGGCCAAAGGAAGAAAAAATATCAAAAGGCCGCCCCTATGAAGCTAATCCAATATGATATTTTTAAGGGCAGGCGGTCAATGGCTTTGTGAAAAGCGGGCTTCTCATAGCTCTCTCGCCATCTCCCTCACTGAGGCCGCCGCCTGCCGTCTCCGCCCTGCACGCCGCTCGAGCGCGCCTAAACCCCCAGCCCCTCTCGAGCCCGGGCTGTGATAATGGAAACATCCTACTCTCCGCCTCCCGTTTCTCCTGCTAAGCTCCGCGCGCTTGGGGGAAATTGATTGTCTGGCGAGCTGATCTGAATGCTTCCAGCTGATGGCAGAGCCAGTTAAGTCCTTTTTTATTGAGGGTATGAGGGATTTTTAATGGGAGTCGCATCAATGAACTGTGCAGTCACTCGGCATCTGCATGCAGGGTCTTTTTTGTAAAAGCCTCCTCATTCTCCCATTCCGGGCCTCTCTCCCACCAACATACACACTTTAGTCACAGGACAGAAGAAGCAAATGACACATTTCACCTCTGCTTCATTGCCAGGTAATCAACCTCCTGGACGCTCACCTACTTACTGTGTCTTTGTGAGGGGTGAACTCTGGTATGGGTGCCTCCCATTGTGAGGCTGGGTCACCTTACCAACACCTGCTGCTTGACTAAATGAGACTAAGACAAAAAAAAAAAAACATGATCCTGCTCAGTGTGGCCCATGTCTGCGATCTAAACCTCTTGGCAATACGTTTAACCATCCTCATTATGAACATTAAGTCAGTTTGTGAGATGCTATTTGAATTTCAGGCTTCAAGCGGGAGGGAGGTCGAAAAGGGAAAAGGGAAAACTGAAGGTTTTTCTATTACTTTCTTGATTTGAGTCTTGACTCCCATGTGTGAAAATAGGCTAATCCTGCAAAATTGGGAAGGAATGGATCAAGATGTTGAGGGCCTGCTTTATCTTTTCTCACTTTCATTCCATCATCCCATTTTGTAATTTGAATTTGTGCAGATTGTCAAACTTTGGTCCACAGGGTTCATACATCGTTTCTATGGCTAAAGAAGAAGCATTTTCTTTTAAGATCAAGATTATATCAAATATCTGTACTACTTTATGTCAAGGGTCAGCAACATTTACTGTCAAAAGAGCCATTTTAGGCCAAAGAAATAACAACAAAATCTGTCTGGAGCCGCAAATCATTTGAAGTTTTTGAAGATTGTGATGAAGGAAACAGTGTGTTACTGTAAGTCTAATGTCGTGAGGGCCCAACAGTTAATTTGAGCTGCACCACAAGTTAGACACATAAAAATGTGATAGCAAGATCCAATACTTTTGAGACTCATTTTCTTCTACCTTTTGTCTTCCTTTTTTTTTTCCTTCTTTGTTTTTTCCACACTATTTTGTACTTTTCTGCCTTTCTGTCAAATTTCTGGTATTTTTTGCAATTTTATGGACATATGGTCATTTATTCTTTCTTTTTGGGCATTTTATGGCTATTTTTGACATTTTCTCTTTCTTTTTTTGCTATTAATTTAATGCTAAGTTTCTGAATTTCTTCATTTGTTACTGGACATGTTATAGTATACTTTTTAAATGTTTTCTTTTCTGTCTTTAAAAAAAAAATTCCAGAAACATTTTATGGTAATTTTCTGCCTTCTTTTGTTTTTCGGACATTTTATGGTTACTTTTTAAACCTTTTCTTTTCTGCCCTTTTTATTACATTTTCTGACATTTTTTGCAATTTCATGGACATTTTAAATCAAATTGCATGGTGACTTTTTAGACATTTTAAGATCATTTTGAACACTTTTTCATCTACCTTTCATCTCTCCTTTTCTGACAATTTAAACATTTTGACTGACATTTAAAAAAATATTTTATTATTCATTTATCTAAATCTAATTATCTAAATCATTAATTCATTAAAGAATATTTTATCTCTAAAATAAAAATATGTAACAAAAAGTTATTAATTTCTACTTATTTTTGATATCCACAGGGAGCCACGAGAGAGGGTGGATCCAGAGCTGAAAGTTGCAGACACCTGACTTATGTAAATGTTCATCCATCACATTTCCAGAGGTGGGCATTCCAATGTCGGCCGGTCCATCACTAACAATTTTGCCATTTTGCTGATGAATGACGGGAAACTTCGAAAAACTGACGGACTAAGCACCGAGAGAATCGGGATTTCGTCCGTCACTGAACATGAAATATTGCGACGCATGTGTTTGATCACTGGGGTGACTGCATCGGGGGTTGCTTCAAACAGCTTTGAACATCACTAGTCAATCTGGTACCCGATGGTTGCTATATGCTACCTTGATTGACAGTTCAAGAGCTGTAAACAAGATATTCCACTCATCAGTTTCATATGTCAACTTCCTCTCTTCCCTTTCTCATATTCCTTTTTTATCTCAGTCCCAGCCAGTAAAGGAAGCTGACTGTTTTGTTTTTTTACTTTATTTGGCCGTGTGCCTCTGTGTGACGCAATAAATACATTCTCTGTGCTGCCAATCAAGAAGAAAACAAAGAAGACGAAGAAGCTGAGCTTGACGATCTTAATAGTGGTGATGAACTCTAACCTGCAGATGACCGAAGCGCGGTGATGGACTGACGATAAAATAAAATAATGACTAACTGGCAAAATGTACTGACGCCCACCTCTGCTCATTTCTATACCGCTCATCCTCATTGGGGTCATGGGTGAGCTGGAGCTTTGCCCAGTTCACTTTGGGTGAAAAGTGGGATACACCTTGGGCTGGTTACCAGCCAATCACAGGGCATAAAAAATATGAGATCGAGACATACAGTATCTGGTTATTATTATATAGTTTGTACAACAGCATCAAGCAACGCAGACGAATTCTTGGGCAACCGCACCTGATGATGAATGTATTTTGTTTCTCTGATTTGAACACACCTTTAGTGAAAAAAAGCCTTTAGTGAAAAAAAGCTATTCAAGTACATTAAAGCAGCGGTCCCCAACCACCGGGCTGCGGCCCTGTACCGGGCCGTGGACACCTTTGGACCGGGCCGCTTCGGGCCGCACAGTTGAAAGAATAAAAAAAAACGTACTGTACTTCCGGTTAATTGATTAGCCGAGGCTTAAAAATATTTTATTTTGAAAAGTGACCAGATTCTCTCTGTTTACGACGGACTCTTGACACATGTCAAGATGCTAATTATCTCAGTCGCGTTTTGTTACCCTTGTTATGGTAGTGGACTTGCGTTTGTTGTCGTAGCCTTTTATTAATCAGCCGACGAACAGCCAAGCAAACCCCCCAACCCCAACCCACTGGGTTGCCGGTCCGCCAAAGTTGTGGACACGTATGAACCGGTCCGTGGTGAAAAAAAGGTTGGGGTCCACTGCATTAAAGCACCTTATCCAATAATTTGCAATCAGCGTAATGACCTAAGTAGCAGAATCGCCACGAAGGAAGATTACAAAAGAAACACATCATTTAAGTCAGATGCTTTTTTTAAAGTGTTGCGTATTGTCCCACCGTTGAAGAGACACGCAAGCTGTTATTCCTCAGTTGCTTCTCTATTAATCAGAAACAAAACAACTTCAAAGTGGTCATTACGGAGGCAAACGCGTCACAAATTGCCGCAGTTAAAACCGATCCCAAAAGCTTCAACTCAAATCAAGATCCAATCAATCCTCCACGTGTCTGATTGCTACAGCTGCAAACTGGTTGCAACTAGTTCAGCAACTCATCTTTGCACCATTTTGTGAGTGGACACAGGGGTGGTGCTGGGAGAGCCAACGCAGCAGCTGTCATGCTTTACAGGCGCCCCCCCCCCCCCGACCAGACACTGTAAATGTTTACAGACCCCCTCAGGGTCACGCAGGGCCATGAGGCACGTTAAAACAGTGTTGACACCACCGCACAATCAGCACGGCTTAAACAGCCCCACTCACAATGATGGGCCAAACAACACCACAATCTGGCCTGTAAAGTTTGGAATTCCTCCGAGAAGCGAGGGATCGCGGTGACACAAGCAGCACAAACTGGAAAGTCTTTTTTTACGGTCACTTATTTACAGTCAGGGTTAGCGGTCTGTTTCCATTGTCAAGGACTGATTAACGGAGGGTTATGTGGACACGGTGTACGCATTCCGACTCCATCCTGCAAATTCAACAAGCTCAATTCAACTTTTTGTGGACTCACATTTGCGTCCCAGGGCTTGCGGTGGTTCCAGACTCTTGCTGGCACACGCCGGGTGCTGGGGTGGAGGGTTTTGCCTCCTCTGCAGACAGGCCAGCATGGCGAGGTGGGCACGGTATGACAGCCGGGGGAGTTCTGCGGCCAACCTGAAGCATACAAATACAAAGTTGAAGTGAAATCAGCAACAGGATTTGAGGTCAAAGCTTACATCCGCTATCCTGCTGGGACGTGGCTAAGTGGCTAAATGACGCTCACCCAGGATGCATTTGGGAAAGCTCGCCTACATTTAGAGGGTTCTGCGCCGCATGTGTTGACTGATAAACATACGCCTGCGCTTGGGGGGGGGCGACCCTGGCTCAGTGCGCAACGTTGCTCCACACAGCTAGTCAAGCATATCTCCTGCCTATGAAACCCTGCTCACAACAAACACACAAGTAGCAGCACTTTAGCACATTCCTCTCAGTGCAGTGTGAATGTGGTGATTGATGGCGTTATCTATGGACAGGCGAAGGGGGGAAAAAAAGAAAGAAAACAGCAGTCTGACTGCTAAGCTTAGCATGCAGCAGCCCTGGGGGGCTGTCACGGAGGGCCTTGGGGGACTGACTGGTGTCTGCGTGTATGTGGAGCCGGGTTCTGTACCGTGCAGTCGTGTGTGTCTATGAGCAAATGCGATGGCGAGGGTGGGGGAGACTGCCAACCGTACATCACAGCCGGTGACGGCGCTAATCAATCTCCCTCTAGGCCATAAATCTGTAGCTCTCTCTTTTCCCCTACAACCACCTTCACTCAGGAAAAGTGAGGCAACGGCTGCTAGTTTCCACTGGAAAGGCCCATATCAGGACACATATTCACTATATGGACAAATGGATCGGGATACCTACACTTAATCGAGTAGCTTGAGTCTACCCGTTTATTTGGTGCGCATGGTTGACAAGACAGTCAAGTCAGACTTAGCAAATGCTAACCATGACGCTAACGAGCTGCCAACGTGGTGAGACTTCAAAATGAAATCTTCCCTAACATAGTAATACACATGTTAATTCGCTAATTAAGGACGCACACACAAAAAACAAAAACAAAATAAATACGCTGACATTGTAGAACGTGACGCTTGTTCCTGGCGTTAGCAACTAGTAGCTAGCTAGCCGTTACGCGAGTAGACTGGCAGGAGTCGTCATACTACTTTTCAAAGGCACTTTAATAGTCAAAAATGATGATACTGACCGCCTGACACAGTTGCAGTTCCTATTGGTCCATTTTTGACAAACCAGGCTTACGCAAATGTGCAGTTTAGCCGGCAAGATCCCTACTGTGGTTCTGACGTCACTCTCTCAGCGCCACATTTCACTTACTAGTGTTTCTGTGACTGTCACTTACTAATGCTAATGTTGATTATAGGGCTTAAAGTTAAAAAAAATCCTGAGCATGAACTTTTTCAGGGGAGCAGTGGTGCAGTGTCCAACGTGCCAATTCGTTGTTCGACCAACATCAAGCCCTTGATTACTAGGGGTGGGAATCTTTGAATGTCTCTCGATTCGATTCGATTCCGATTTTGGGGTGTGCGATTCGATTCAGAATCGATTTGCGATTCAAAATAATTTGATTGACAATGATTTTTGCTTCAATCTATAGATGTGCAAGGAATTGTAATGATCTACTCCAGTCTGACCCGCTAATGCTAATTAGCGCGCTACTCGCAGCACTTTTATCACTCAAAAGAACAGCTCCACACTGCAAAAAAAAAACCTTTTATTGGAATAACTTCATTGTGACTTTTTCCTTCTACTTTCTCCTTCTACTCTCTAATGTGGCTACAACTTAACAGTGTATAAGACCGCGTGGGACCACACTACCCCTAAGTGGCCAAAAACATGAACAGCGCTCCAAATAAAGGCACACACAGAAAAAGGCAAGACAGTATAAAATAATTTAAATGAAATCAATTTTGGGATATTTAAAATCGATTCTGAATTGTACCAAATGAGAATCGTGATTCTTATGAGAATACATTTTTGGGCACACCCCCATTAATTACTATTCGATTGGTCGCTATGGATGGACTGGGCATTTTCATTATCCATTTATATTTTGCATAGTACAGTATAGCACTGCGGGTTGTAGTTCCCTCTCGTGCTGCAGCTATCGAATGTTTTGGTATTCAAATATCCTACGGAAAATTCTATTGAACAATCAGGTATTTGGATAAAAATAATATTTTCGCAAGGTGAAAGAAAAATTATGAATACAGAAGACATAAAAAATATATTTCCACTTACTAATGATCGACCAACTTTAATTTCTAGATAATTTACTTTTTTTTCAATTTTTTTTTTTTTTACTGAAATTAAAAAATGTTCCCAGGAAGTTAAGGAGATTTTAGACAAATCTCTCCCCATGGATTTTGGAATGTCGTCCCGTTAAATATTAGGCGACCTCCTTCTCTACCCACTCTTAAAACACATCTTTGTTCTTTGTTTGACTCGGCATGAAACTCTTCATTGTTTCAATGTTTCATGGTGCCTGCTGTATTTTGTTATTAATTTATTTATTTTATTAACTTATCTACTTGTGTTATTTTATTGACTTATTCATTGACCCACTTAAGATAAGTATTAATTTATTTGGTGTTATTTTTGTTTTACCTGTCTTTATTCCATGACTGATTTTTACTCCATGTACTTCGTATGAAATGAAATTCCGAGTTGAGTAGTTTTTGGTCTGTGAGACAAAGAGTGACGTCAGAACCACAATTGTGATTTTGCCAATTTGTTAATTGATTACTTGTCGATTAATCGATTAATTTTGACAGCTCTATATGATTGTTGCAATTTTGCTACTGTACTACTATTACTTTAAAGGGTTAAGTGAAATCATTTTTTTTCTCTTGTGTATTCATAATTGTTCTTTGACCAAGCATTTTTATTTTATTTGACCAGAATATATGATTATTTAATAGAATTTCAGCAGTATATTCAAATACCAAAATTATAGCTTGCATCCTTTCCTTTCCACAGGAAGTGAAATTGAAAGTTGAACAACCACCGCCTTTGTAATTTTCACTGCAAAAAGTGCACAAAATTATGGAGTGTGTCTTTGGGGGATTTTTTTTTTTATCCATTTGCGAGGCCTCGTTCCCAATCTAGCTGATCCCAAAAATGTTTGAGGTCAAGTTTTTCTGCACTAAAATCATCCAAGCATGTCTTTATGGGCCTTGCTTTCTCTGCATCCAAACAGTTCCTAAAGTCAGAAGCAAATAATTATCCAAAATGTCTTGGTAAGAAGGAAAATTAAGATTCAGCGAGAACTAAAAGGTTAACAGTCATCATTAACAGTTTCACAATAGTGACTGATTACAAGTTGTCTAGTTGGATTATATACCAGACGAGGACAGTTAAAGTAAAACCACCAAAGTCGACGAAGTGTTCTTTTATGATAAGATTGATACTCCCTCACTCAGCACATTTTTTTGGTTTCCAGGGAACAGGCAGTCACACGGTAGAAAACTGGCAAAGTCCACTCACAGCTCGCATGCACGCTGCGCCGCTAAAAAGAATTGTGGCCTTCATATTAACTCTGCCAGAGTCTCGTGTCCAAAACGCATCGCCATGAATCACTATCTTCCCAACCTCCTTTCATATTAAAACAAAGAACAGGAGCAAATATTTCATCTGGGCTGTCAGTGGCAGCGTCAGGCATATTATTGAAAAATGATTTCTCATGCACCTCTCACAAGCTTGTGTACTGTTATTTATTGCCATCGGCCCATTACTTGAGTTTTATAGATGAGCATTTTACAAAGAAAGCAAGCAATTACAATGATTATCTATTAAATTAAAAATAATCCACAAAAGCCGTTGATAAATAAAAATAGCATGCTCGAAAATAATTTTGCATTTTGATGAACATAGAGCAAAATTAATAATAGAGATATTTAATACCACATTTTTCAGACAAGTACTCAACTTATGATTAGTCACCGAAATTGATACCATGATAACCCTAGTATTTTTGATAGACAATAAACAATGACCGATTAATTTAAAGAAAGACTATAAATTCCAATATAGCATTTTGTCTTGAAATTGCAAGAAATTATTGGCAATTTTCCGGCCCGATACTGATATCTTGTATTGGTACTCGCCCACACCGAATTAATGCAACTTAGTTTTATAATTTTCTATTTATAATTTAAAGGCAACACATCATCAGTAGGGTAAAACTAACCTGTCTCACGACGGTCGCGACCCGACCCCGGATAAGCGGAATTGAAGACGGAAAAAATTTAAAGGAGAAGTCAACACCCCCAAAGATTATTGACAATAATATGTGCTATGCAGCCCCAATATAAATTGACCAGCAAAATCCACCCCAGAAGGCGGCCATTTTGCTACTTGCTGTCGAGCGAAAATGACATCACAGTTGCTCAGGTCTCAGGTAACAACCAATCACCGCTCAGCTTCAGGAAAAAGGTGAACTGTGATTGGTCGTTGCCCTGAGCAACTATGATGTCATCTTCAGTCGACAACAAGTGACAAAATGGCCGCCCCTTGGATTTTGCTTCATAACTCATATTCCACAAATGTAATATTAATCAGAATGTCGTGTTTAGGCTAGTGAGGTCACATATAACATATTATTGTCAAGAAATGTTTAAGGTTGACTTCACCTTTAATAATGTTTGATTGTAAAACACAATGTGTAAAATCATACACAATGACTACAGAGTCTGTTTCCACTCACACACACACATTGCTGATGGCAGAGAGGGGCCACTCTATTGCTCACCAGGTGCTTGTGTAAAAAAAAAAAAAAAAAGGTCGTTCACGGTGTCATTTCCTCTGGCACACGGGCGGGCTGGCCCAAACACACTTTGAGTTCATTACTGGCTGTTCACGTAATCCTTTTCTGCGGGCCCTCTCGACGTGCTCGCTAATGTCACCAGCAGCCCATCCTCACACACCATTTGTTAAAAGGCCGGAGAGGAAGGGTAGATTGAGACTAAAAGCTAGCTGGTGGTGGTAGTGCTGCGGGGGGGATGGGGTACTTCCACATTTTTCCCCCGTCGGAAATGAAAGACAATCGCATAACTGCGCTCCATTTTTCTCCATTTGCCGCTCACCAAATGTATTTGGAGGCATTATGCTTTGCTGAAAAAGACCCAGTTTTTCAATTCAATTTCAAGAAGGCAATTTTCTCCCATTATTGCCTTTAAGAGCGGAGCAGAAGAAGCAAGTCGTTGGCTTGTTTGTCATGCCAACCTCCCCCCACTCCCCAAGGCCCCCCCCCCCTCCGTCTCTTTTCCTCATCTCCTCCTTTCAGGTATGGCGCTGCTTAGCAGATGTCGATCAGCGGCAGGAAACGATGTTCCAAGCGAAACACCCCGACCCATCATAACAGCTGCTCCCAAATAGCCCGTCACGCTCGGATCAACCCCCTTGAATATGCTGAAGAATGCGAGCGAGTGGGCGCATTCAAAACCACCTGCACTTCACTTGCTCATCAAATCCACTCACAACTCTCCTATTACACCAGCGCGGCCGTATCTCCCAAGCCAGGATGTCTATCGTTGTGATAAACGCTGCTGCTGGGTTTGCAGCGGGGGCGGGAAGGATCAGTCCCACGAGATGAGGGAATAAGCCGGAATCAGGAGCCAGTGGGCTCGGCGAAGGGCTATTTCTTCGTTAAAAGGTTCTTAAACGGCAGAGGAGATCAGAGGAGATGTCTCCACGCACCCAAAGCTGTCTTTCCAGATAAGCATCCTGCAAAGTGGAGGATGGAACAAGCTGAAACAACTGAGTGTTTAGTTTGGTGTGTGTGTGCACGTTTTAAGACTTGCTCAAGGGAAAAGCTGGTAAAAGGGCGATCGTAAGGTACGATGAGTTTAATGTACTGCATTTCCACCTTATTTCTTAGGAAAATCTGTTCGGGCAAATGTACCGGTAACTGTTGCTAATTATAGACCAGAAATGGGTGCTGACAAGGAATCCGTCAATGTGCTACAGACAAGAAATGCATGAGCAGTGGTGACCACAAAATAGTCCACAAGAAAAATATTTTTAAGGTGCCTTACAGAGCACACAAGGAACGTTTAAAATATAACACACACACACAAATAATAATAGTAAATAAAATCAAGACTAGAGACTAACATATTTTGAGAGTTTGGTTTATAGATTCAATCAGGTTCCACTAATGCTGTCAGGGGTCGTCATGTCACAAGCAGATTTGAATGAAATTCAGTGTGCTCATTGAAAGTGAGGACACAACACTAAAGCTCAAATTTTAGGTCAATTGAAGCAGGGGTTCGAGAGCTATGGCCCGCTGAATTTGGATATTTCTGGTAAAAAAAAAAAAAGGGTGTGTGGCCTTCCTTTGAACACTTATACGGAAGGGACTACTGAGTCAGAAAATATAAAACAGGTATTGTTGAAAAGGGAATTCAACAAGGATTCCAAATCTGTAATCATTACGAAGATTGGTGCATATTTTAGTAACTTGACCTTTTGACCTATAATTTGACCTTAAAATTGACCTCAGGACGTCAGGCAATTAATATTAATAATTGTAATCAATTGCATGACTTCACTAGTTAACTCATGCTGTGAGTCATAATGTACAATATTTGTTTTTCTAGGTTTTCATACTCTTGTTAACAAAAGTAAATAAAAAAGAAAAGTTAAACTAATAGAACTAGTTTAAACGATTTTTTGTTTGTTTTTGTTTTTACATCTATAGCCGTCAATGGCAGTGATTAAAATCAAATGTAATCACCTTTTTTCCTCTTTGGGGGTGGGGGGTGATTTTGCACTCTAAAAACAATTGGGTCAATAGTAACCCAATTATGGATCAAAAATGGACCAATCCACTTTATGGGTCAATGTGACCCAACTTTGAGTCAAGAAATGGTTCTTTTAGTGTAAAACAACTCATAAATATTGGTCAGATCCTTTACTTGGGTCCAAAAATTGGGTCATTTTGTATAAAACAAACGAGAAAGTTGGGTCAAATTGACCCATAAAGTGGATTGGTCCATTTTTGATCCATAATTGGGTTACTTTTGACCCAACTGTTTTTAGAGTGTGGCACGGCAGCGTATTTTGAATGACATTAAGGATGAAGAGTAGGTGGGGGTGCAGGGGATCAAAACTGAAGTAGTTTCAAACGACAGATGGATTTTTCACAAAATTGACAATGGGAAATATAAATGTTGAAAACTAAATAAAATAATAATTATTGTTTGAAATATTTATTTATTTATTTTGTATTACTAAACTTATCTAGGCCTACATTAGAGAGTAAAGCTGAATTGCTTTGTCCTATTATTATCATTTTTAATACATAGATATAAACAACACGTTCCTATTTAATTTTATGGAAACATTTTAGTCTGGCTTTTTAAAAACATTACATAGCACCTATACTGAACATTTGTTTCCAAGTGTCACCCCCTTGGTGCTCCTGGTCCAAATCTTTCCTAGCTAACTCCACGTTTTCCAGCGCGGGACCACATGTGGACCGGGATCCTGCCAGAGCCCCTCCACCCTGATTTGGGGTGGGTGCGGCGTTAACCTAATTGAATGGTGACCCTGCCGTCTCACTGTGGGACACCCCATGCAGTGCTTTTAACAAGCTGCTGTGTCTCTTCTCCTAATAAGCCCAAACAAGTTAATCCAATCGACACACTCTAACCCTTTCCTTTTCTTTAACAAGGCACTGCACTACCCCGTAATCCCTCACCTACCCCCCTTGTCCGTCACCGCGCTGTCACACGAATACAGAGGGAGAGAAAGGTTCCATTAGCAGAGAGAGGCAGTAAAACCCTCAGCTCGCCACTTTCCACCCATCCGCACAAAATAATACGCAGTATATTGAAAATGCACACAGACGTGCTCACATGTGCCCGTGCGAGAGCCCGTCCATTTGGACTTGGCATTCAATGAGCGGGGGTTGTGCTTGCTGACCCCGTTCCACGCACACAAACAACAAACGAAATTTGCGAGGGGACATTTGCCGACAGGCACGCACCGTGGGACATAAAAAAGGGCATTGTTAGCAAACCCTCCCAGCTCCACAAACACAAGCCACTGATTCCCTAACAATACAAGCCCCTGGATGCACTCACCCACCAGCTCTCTGCACAGCTTCACAATAAATAACCCGCACAACAAAAGGCCATTGTGTGTAAAAGCCCACAGTTTAGGCATCATTGCCGTGATATACAGTGTAGGAATAACATACTGACAGCCGAGTCTTACGCATGCGAGGCCATGTGTTGCTGTTATTGAGGCTTATAGCGCCTTGTATTTCGCGCCGACATATTTATAAGAGCGGATGAAGGGCATCTTGGCACAGACGCTCAGCTGCAAGGGCTCCATATAGCAGTCAGCTTCGATAGCTTCATCCACGGGATGAAGGGTGAGGAATGTCTGGCAGTCCAATAGCAGCGGGCCGCCTGTCATCTCTGATCAAAATACGCCTGTCTAGACTAATGTCAAGCCTGTAATCGCAATGAAGACTAATTGACTGCACAGCCGACTGCTGCATCTTTGATTTCATTCATGCTAAATGGGAGACGCAAAAGGCTTCCCATGTGGCGAGCACATTCACAATGCAGACGCCAAGTAGAGACGCAAGGTCCGCAGATGACTGTCCATGAGGAACACAGAGAAAACCCTATGAAAATAAACTCTACATTCTAAGCGTGTGTTATGTCTTGATGGATTTCAATAAATAAAACATAGTGACGATCCTTTTCCTCTAACTATGACGGCATACAAGGGCCACGTCTAAAAAAAAATGCTGGTATTGGTCTAAAAAGTAGTATCGAACATAATAATTTGTTATTCTTTAAAATTTGGTAATCTGATTTGTAAAAATCCAGACAACAAATATAAAAACAAACCAAAAATGGGTGCAATACAGCTAAGTGAGGATAAGCAGTTCGGAAAATGGAGGGATGGATGGATGCTAATAAATTCTTAAAAAAAAAGGGGGGGGGCTTTGTTGAAGAATTTAAAACCAAATTATCAGTGCAATCTTGAGGGAGTATAACTAATAATCTCTACACACTCTGGTAATAAGAATGACAAATAACACTAACAGATAATTAGTTGTTGTAAACAACATTATAAAAATTTGTAATTTTTACTTGAAAAAAAACAAGTAAAGTGTTTTCACTCAGAAATGCTAAGTACATTTTACAAGGTTAGATTTGAATAAATTTTACTCGTTTATTTAGACAAAATAAAAAGTACTCAAGGGTTGAGGAAGGAACCTACAACCTTCATGTTGGGAGACAGCCACTCTACCACCTGAGCCATGCCGCTCAATCTGTGTGCTAGCATGTGGAATCCTTATATTTCAATAATGCAGTGTAGTGGCAAACAGGAAGAGTGGCATGGCTCAGGTGGTAGAGTGGCCGTCTCCTAAACTGAAGGTCATGAGCTTGTTCCTCAACGCTTGAGTAATTTAAAAAGTAAATAAATAAATCAACTGGTTAAATGTACTCAAAACTCTCCTTGTAAAATGTACTTAGAATTTCAGAGTGAAAAAAAATCCACTCGTTTTTTTGGTGTGGTTTTTTTTACAGTGAATGTTAAAGACAGATGTAAAACAAAGAAAAAATATAATGTGTACCTAAGAGATGTATCGTGTGCAGTAATGACTGCACGTCCTCGTGGACCCCTGCTGGGAGAGTCCCTGCCTCTGCATAGAGGAACCAAAAGTACTCTCCGAACATGACAGAGCCTCTTGCGCTCCTGCTGATACCAGCCGGAGACTTTGAGCAACACGAATGTGGCTTACAGTTGTCAAAGAAAACCGCAGGGGAAAGTCTTCTTCTGCCGGCGTTGAGTTGGTCGTATTGTTTTGCAGCAAAGTTGCCTGTCATCTAACCACACTTGCACACACACATCTTGTGAAAGTCGAGCAGAGGAGCCGCTCACGCTAAACTGTTGATCACAGGTGCGAGGTGCGTCAGAAGAGCCGTGCTGGCATTCTGGATGTTAAATATCTGCATGCACGTAATACTCCGCCAAAATGTGAAAAATGAGCTGCACTTTATTGGCTCTCGCGTTGGGATTTATATTTTCCCCACAAGCAGAATTACACACCATTTGTAAAGCATTGTTGATAGAGCAAAAATGTCTTATTCCAATGTGGCACAATCTTTTATAGTCCCAGACAGGCCCATTCACAGCTTAACACGGCAACAATAAAACAAGGGATCTTTTTTTCTTCCCCCTTCACCCATCATCCTACGGCTCGCTTGAATATTCAAACACTTTCCATTGTCTTTCTGTGTTTTGTTCATTGTTTGTTGTGCTGTCATTTCACTGTTTGGCTCCTGAACTTCAAAGAAAGGCTTATGTCAGTTTATGATGAAATGGAGGGAGCGGGCGCGAGGAATGAATAAAAAGAAAAGGAAAAGCTTCCATCAGAATGGCCCTGCCTCAGAACGCATGCTTATTAATGGCTCTTCAATAAATCAATGACATATAATTAAATTCAAACAGTGTGATTCCTTCCCTGGGCTGCTAGCAGGCTGACTCCACACATTGCTCTCTGCCGTGCCTAAGGTGACCCCAATTCCCGTGGTCCTTTCACTGGAGGGTGTCACAGATCCAATACTCAGTCATGCATAACATTAGTGCGCCGCCAAGCCTACGAGGCAATCAAATAGGACACCGGCAAAATGTTGACACTGATCCCACTTGATATATTTGAAGTGTGACAAAGGCGTTTTTGCTCGGCTGGATATTAAAAGAGTACACAAGCCAGGATGACACGACTGCTCACAAGTGAATGTGAGGACGGAAGCGAGGATTCACTTCAGCAGCCTTTCCCTTAATAGCGGGGGCCGTCCAGCTGTTGTCGTCCCTTCCCCTCCTCCCTGTCCAAGATGGAGCAGACCAAGACAAGACAGGATCTACTTGGATGGAGTGAGAGGATGCGGCTGGTAATCACCTGCTGAATCAAAGCGCAGATGGCACAATCATGACCATGATTTCCATGAAGAAGTCATTCAAGAAGTCTAAAGCTCAGACTTGTCTCCACCAATAATGTGACATGTCAATCAGCCCACTTTTCTGAACCGTTTTCCAGTTTGTAGTTTGATTTTGACACTCAGAAGTCCAATGATTGGTCCAAAATCAACCCAAAATTTTGTGTGACAATTGAAAAAGGAATGAGAAAAACAACCCATGCTACATGTCAAGGACATGAAAAGCTTGGATGCCCTCCAGTTTTTCCTACATCTGCATTGGTATCTTATTAGTGGTGCAACGGATCATCACTCAACGTAACACGCTAAGCCTAACTTCAAAATAAAGTTGACCAAATACAGTAATAAATTGATGGCAATGCAAATAGCCTTAATACACTTTTACTTTGAAGTTCGCCCACGTCGTGGCGTGATGGCTAGATGACTTCCCTTTTAGATGTTTTTTTATCGTAGTTGATTGACATTGTAGTTGTGGCCAACATCAACACAACGCTATCATGAACTCATGTTCAATTGCTAATTTAGGATACTGAGAAACCACTAATTAATTACGCCATCATTGTATGATACGGCAGAAGTCTCAGACGTAAGTGGCTAGCGGCTAGCTGTTAGCATGACCAACGAGTGTCTGGCTGCTGGTGTTGGTAAGTAAGTTGGTACCTGGCTTACTTGAATTATTTTTCAATATTCTGGACCAAGGCTACTTTGTAATTCACTCTCCATGTTTAAAGGAAGGGAGTGTTCCTTAAATTGTACGTTGAGGTCTTTTCATTATTTTATAAAACACTTTTGCCCATTAAAAAAGAAAAAACATTCAACTCAAAATGTCAAACTTAGCTGTTTAGATGATAGGAACACAACTTTAAGCCATTTATACCTTATTTTACACAGGAACCACTTAAAAATAAGAATGTTTCTGCCTCATATTGCACTTGCAAGTTGTGTTCCTAAATCCTAAACGGTTATATTAGACATTTTGAATTGATTTTTTTTTTTATGGGAAAATGAGTTTTACCAAATAAATGAAGACATTAAACCCTACACGACTATATTAGAAATTTTGAATAGATTATTTTTTTATTTAATGGAAAAAGCACTTTACATAAAAATAAAGACAAAGCGCTATTTATATATATTTTTTGCTGATCCGAAAAACGATCCGGTCCGTGACTCAAATCCGTGATCCAATCCAAACCGTGACTTTTGTGATCCGTTGCATAACTATATCTTATAAATACTTTAATTTCCACAAAGCATTATCCTTCACTTTGGGTCACCACAGTGCATTATAGATTGGTAAAATTGTGATCAGGCTTAGGATTCCATCGTTTTATGTG
Source organism: Vanacampus margaritifer (assembly GCF_051991255.1). Taxonomy (NCBI): domain Eukaryota; kingdom Metazoa; phylum Chordata; class Actinopteri; order Syngnathiformes; family Syngnathidae; genus Vanacampus; species Vanacampus margaritifer. The sequence continues at coordinate 15,409,867 of NC_135434.1, read as the reverse complement.
CATTGCTAGTTACCAAAATCTTTGAGAATAATGTGACATCAAAGAGACTGCACAAAACTTGACAATGAATTTAACATGTCTTGAAAAATGACATGGTGTGCTGCGCTATATGTTTCAACTATATACAGAAACAAGCAACACAAGCTCTGTTAATTAGGGTGACCATATTTTTATTTCCAAAAAAGGAAGATAACTCGGCTCGGCCTCAGTTTATTCAAAGATGCCATACATTATAACTATTTTAACATAAAATAAAACAAAAACTATAACTCTCTTTTGAAGTTTTACTTGGCAAATAAATAAATAATGACATAATGTTGCCGCCGCATCAAATAGTTTTTTTTAAACTCTTTTACTGCCAAAAGTTATCCAAAAAACAACCCCTACAGTGCCAGCCGATTTCGAGTATTTTAACTCAACTTTCAAGGCAAACAGAAGATTGTGTGCTTTGATTACATAAACATGGTGGATACAATATGAACGATTGGATTCCATTTTTTCATTAGAAAAAAGTATGTGTCTACCTTATTCCGTTCTTTAGAAATCACCAAAACAAGAACAAAACAAGCTTTTTGTGAAACAGTGAATTTGACATTAATATTTTTTGTTTAGTAACGCTCAATGAATTCCATTTATTGTGACAACCGCTTTGATCATTCACATCATCCTTGAAAACGTTCTATTTCCTAAGATCCACCATGTTTTCACGTAATTTGATACCCGGGAGCCCGTTGAAAAGAGATACAATGCTGCCATCTGCTGGCCATACTTAGTGGGTGTTTTTCCCCACGTCCTCGCGATCGACTTGCGAGCAGTCCGTGGTCTGCCAGTTGTAATAACACAGTGTACTTTGCCTCCCATTTCTTGCACAATCTAAACTGGACAATTTCATTTTTTTTATTTTCAAACAGGATGCAAAAAACTGGACATGTCCAGGCAAAAGAGTACATTTGGTCACCCTACTGAAATGAAATGAGCCCAAATCTAGTGGAAACTATGGAATTCATGTTGTTGACAGAGCAATTGTTATTCTGCCTATCACACACCACTGAAATACACAATAACTAGATCAGAATGTACCATTCCGAACGGTAACGGGGAAATATGAAACTTAACTATAACCTTTGGTAAATCCAATAGAAAGCAGTCTCTCATCTTAAGTGCGATGGCTTCAAGCATTGATCCCTAGTTTTTCCTGGCAGGGTCCTGATACCACTGAAGTGGTCAGGTTCTAATGATCTCAAATAGTGGCAGATTCACTTGACAAAGGCAACCCGATAAGGGCTGCATGTTATCAAACGGTTTGACCAGCCACAGGCAGAAGAAAAGGTCATCACTCAGACAGCAGCACATGCGCCCACTCAAGGATTCTTGATCCATTTGCTGTCATATATTTGGACTCACGTTCTGCTTTGGATTCTACATCAAGGAGAAAGCGGCTGGCATTGAGCATTACTCTTATGCTGCCATGACTTAAAATGATCAGACGTCGCCAGAGACACTCATTTGAAGTTTCCAGCAGGATACACAGAAGATAAACCCTGATATATTTTAGTTGGAGTGAGCGTGCAACTGTCACTGAGATCAGGTGTAAAGCCTGTTAGCGTTTCTCTGAGCTCCACATGAAGGAACTTGGTCAAAGTCATTTAGTTTATTGATGTTTCCAGCAGAGATGTTTCATGCTAGTCAAGCTTGCAAACACATCAAACATATCAGGAATAAAAATAAAAAAGCCTCGGAGACATCCCTCTTCTCTCACACTTGCAGGCAGATGAGCTCCTTCAGCGCTGCGTGCTCCTGCATCAGTGCCTGAGTTTGTCCTTCACAAGAGACAGGTAACACTGCCAAGACCCGGTAATTAGTGCAGATGGAGACTAGAATACTTGCTTCGCCTCCCTGCAAAAATGCCAAAGGAGGCAATCTATAAATTCCTGCATATTAATGCGATTTAAAACCACTTCAGACACCTTGCTGGAGGCAGGTGATAAAAAAAAAAAAAAAAAAAAAGGGGGGGACGGTAGACTACTTGGCACACAGCCGCTGATACGACATGAGCTCTGTCTCAGCAACTTCCTGACCAAACACCACTTTCCCGCACACACACACACCAAGTAACTTGATCATCTATAACACTATTCCAGAAAACGCTCTCCAAATCCTGACCTTAGGCTTTTCAACCTGGTCCCTATCAATAATTAACCGTTAATCTAAAAACCTATTTTAGTTGGGTCATCTTTTTCCACTATTGTCCCTGCTCCTCCATCCATGTCCTTCCCCTTTCGTTCTGTAAGATCTAGTTAAAGATGCCATTAGCATGAGAAAGCAGGCTGGTAATTGTCTTTACCCTACTGAGTGATCCCTGGATAGAGGATTAAGGCGAGAGAAAGCCCGATTTCAACTGAGAGCCCAGATGCTGCCCACAGCCACCCACTCCAGATTAGATTAGACTGCAGTGGGATGAAACCCAACGGTACCTTCAAGCAACATTAAAGATAAAGCGCGGACAAGAGCTTAAAACCAATAAACATTTATGCAGCAGCATGTGCGCACCTGTTTTTCAAATTTTGGAAGGTGGTTGAAATGTAATTTTCGGAATCTACTGCTTTTTTCCTTAAAAAGAGGAAATCAGTTGAGAATGTTCCCCTCCTCTCTCGGTCGCTCTGATATAGGCAGAGTGCAGCATTTAGCTCTGCATCTCCCTAAATCATTCCCCCGGGCCACCCTGTCCGTCGCTAATCTGCCCGCCACCACCCGCTCATAAGGAGGTGTCACATTTCTGGCACTCTTCCACAGGATAAGCGCTTCAAACACCAGAGCTTCTCTCCTCTTGACCTTTCCACGGAGATGATCGATTAAGCCCATTGGATTTATTCCGTCAACAGGCAGCCATCACATCAAAAAGGCAAGGAATTTACCTCAGAGGCAGACCTAAAATCCATATAAGCTTCGCGAGGGTTCCATTTTTTATTGGCTTTGGCAATCCACTTCTCACAGAGCATTAATAAGCACTTTTTTCAGAGGCTGTTTGTTATCTGAATGACTGCAGCTCTTTAATTACTGAAGCAAATGACAACGGCAACAGAGCGGCGTTCTTTCGCAATCTGTCGTCCTTTGAAGCTGCGATGCGAGGAAAACTGTTTAGCAAGCATTCCTGCCAGAAAATGACTGAAAACTTGAAATCAAAACAATGATAATGACAATAGCGCAGACCTCTGCCAAGGTTTAACAGTATAAACTGAAGAGAGCATTTGGATTTGTTTGTCTGACCTAATTGAGGACAGTTTCTGTAAGCGGTAGTGTCGAAGTGGCAGAACTGCAAATAACAGGAATGCAATATAAAATCTCCTAGCATTAAAAGTACGGATTCAGTCTCATCTAGTGTTTTTATCAAGACCACACCAACTGAGACCTAGACATCGAGACTAGAGAGTATTGAGACTGAGACAAGACCAAGACTGTAGTGATGGACAAATGAAGCTTCATGAAGCATTTGTGATATATATATTTTTTTACTGCTATAGATGCTACTCTTGGTTTAAAGATATAGTGGAAATGTAATCAATTTCCATTGCACTAGTCTTTATCTTTAAACCAAGAGCACCATCTAGAGGAATAAAAAAATAGCAAGTGCATCATGAAGCTTCATGAAGCTTCATTTTCCCATCACTACAAGATTGTATATCAAATAAAATCACCCCCCCCCCCCAAAAAAAGAACAAAAGAACCAGTAAAAAAATATATATTTTTGTTAGCAACAAAAACAAATTCCGCTATGTTGTTTTTGAAAACAACTGAAAGTGCAATGAAACAAATCTCAAATCTAAGCAAATTTGTCGTTTCACTTCTAATCACAGTAGTACTAACCTGCTCTCAACCGGTCTTGATCAAAAATCCCAAGTCTGCCCTATCGAGACCAAGACAAGAGTAAAAATGCCTTTGATTCCGAGGCGAGACTAAGACCCTTAAAAAGTGGTCTTGAGATCAGTCTCAATTCAAGTCAAGTCATCTTTACTCAAGACCAAGACCGTTTTCGAGAACTACAAGACTAGTCTCATCTGCAAGATGACATACCATTTAGAATTATTTCTCTTATTTGTTCACGGTGAATGAAATACAACGATAGGGTAAGGCAGACAGGACTTTGTGCATTGCATTTTGGGCCAGCTGAAATTGTTGCTCAGAACTCTATAACATTTCAAGGAAATATTTTTTAACCATCCTGCTTACTAAGAAGCAAAGCAACATATGCTGATTAAAATAATACCTCGCACATTCAGGCTTGATGGAGGTTATGTGGTTAGGGTGCATGCATGCACTCTGCTTTCTAGGTGTCCAGGAAGTGAACTATGGGCTAACGCACAAGAGTAAAAAAGCACCGTTGCACTCTTTGCCTGTGAGCAATTAAGTCACAAAACTGATGACTTCCACTTTCCATGCTTCAACACCGTTACATGCTTTTTGGAACAGCAACAAAAGCAGCCAATCAAAAGAACAGAAAACACAAAAGGGATCTCAAGTCAGACATCACTACGAATCCCATCTGTGAAAGTTAAAAGTGGAACGAAATACAGAGTGAAACCGGTTTCATTTGCTTCCCATGAAGAGTTCTGATACATGAGCCTTCTCCTGCTCATGATCACAGCAGCCTGTTAGCCGCTTTATGCTAATCACATCCTATTAGAATAATGAGGAAATGCCACCAATCACTTGCTCATTCTGCCCGCATCCTTGACTGGAGAATCTCTGATAGACACAAATTCCTTTTCCATCTATAAAGCTCTTCTCATGCATTTTTAATAGAATCTATTACTTTAGGATTAAATTATACAAGACCGTCCTGTTTAAAGTTTTAATAGTTTGCATAATTGGTATGAGGGTCTAAATGTGAGCCAGAAAATAGCCAGTTTGTACTGTACAGGAAAGTAGCCGCATAAAGTGAAAGGTGGAGTAGGTTGACTTCCTTGGAGAACAAACTGATGAGGGGCTCGGCGCTGCGCATGAAAGCAACATAAAGGTGAGGACTGCTTGCACCAGAAAGAGGAGACGGAAAGCAGTCCACATGTCAAGTTAGCAGGCCACTTTACTGATCCAACCTAAATGGAAATATATTTCTCCTCTCTGCCTCGCAGCTCTAGGCAGATAAGCCGTGAGTTAAATGTCATCTTTCATTGGGCTTTCCAGTAACAGACAGCGCATACATGAGGGCAAATGTGGCATCGCCTCTAAACTACGGCGCCCTTAGAAATCCACGCACGTCACCATCCCCCAAATTAGCACCGCAGGGACGCCCTCCTCACCGCCCCCGCCTGCTGGCGGCAGCGCTTTGGCATATCTGTAGCGGGGAAAATATTTCACACTGCATGAATTATTAAGTGCGGGGCCAGTGCTAAGCAGTGTGGAGATAGACCCGTTATTCACGGCTCTATTGGGACGGATGCATCGGAAAGCGGGCCCGCTTGCCTATCAGATCGTTTGTCACCAGCGATAGACAATTTACAATGAGAGAAGTTTGCAATTTATTCATTCTGCTGTCACTGCAGTTTTCTGCCTCCACTCATTCCACTCCTCAAACAACACCCACCCACCCCCGCCCCCTCCGTACATACTCCATTCCTTCGTCTCGTGAGGCGCTCCACACCTGAACCAACCACTTATCTCCGCCTGATACTAGAGCTCACTTTGTCTTTTTTTTCTGCCTGCGGAAGAAAGGTGGAGCTGAAACGTATGTGCAAAAAGACATAAGCAGAGCAGTTTAATCATCTTAAGTGGAGGAAAGGTGTGGCGGGCACATGCTGTGACAGCCGAGGGATTCGGCGAGCCTGTGGCGACACGGTGGATGACTGCGGCTGCGCGATAAAAGAACAGGAAACACAAGATGGGGGTATTTAGTTGTGCTTGTGCTGGGGGGAAAAAAGCCAGAAGGACCACCCCATTAGATGCAAACTAAACAAAGAACCCAACTAAACACTAGTTGATGTATTTGCACTGTCAAAAGCAAAGGAAAAAGCTTGTGAAAGCCTTGAAAAGACAAGCATGCATTAATTTGCTGGAATAATTGAATCAAATTGTGGTAAGAAATGCATCCCACACATGAGATGTTCTTTTGGTTGCTGGAAATTTGATTTAGCACAAAGTAAAGCTTCCCAATGCTGCCAAATAAAAACTCCCACACGCAGTCAGACGGTGGACCTCAGCACAACTGTCTGGCAGACTGCGGCTTCAACATTAATTACTGAAGGTGAACCAGCTGTCACAGCAGCCACATATTTTGTTTTTATTCAAACAAAATTCAGTAGATGTGTCATGGAACGGGCAGGCAGATGCAGTCCTCCTCCACTAGTTTAAGAAGCAGCATAAAGCTACAGTACAAGACAGCTACGACATGACCAGTTTTGTAGCTTAAGGTTTCTACACTTTTTCCTCTAAAGGCCATACAGAAAAATTGAAGGACGCAAGGGCCACTTTGATTATTATTTTTTTACTTTAATGTATCAAGTTCACCAAAATCAGTCAATCAAGCAATTGCATAGTGTATACGTATATATTAGTGTTTTTCTATAAGGCAAATTTTGGGGATTTTACAAGATTTTCGGGTGGTTGAGACCCTGTAACCCACCAGAAAATATTAGCACACAGTGAGTATAGTAAATAATCACTTCTGGGAGTCATGTTTACTCTCTACAAAGTTAGTTAACATGTAGTCTTAAGTTCTAGTAACACTGTGCAGTGTTAGCCAGTGTTCTTTCTTTTTTTTTTTTTTACTCACTTTTGAGGTCATTTTACACTAAAATTTTAACACTGTGGAAAGAGTTACTTGCACCAATTATGCTAAGGACCAAATAGACCCGGACACAGTGTTAAATGTTACTCTTTAAAGTGTACCTGCAGTGGCCAGAAGGAGAAATATATATGGTTTACCAAATGCGTTTTTTGTTAGCCCAAGCTTATAATAGCTAGTATTTGTCAAGAGAGGCCATGACAACTACTGCTCGCAGCCATATTCCCCGGCGAGGAGCAAAACCGTGATGCAGAGGTGGCAAATCCAGGTCCAGAAAGTAAAAACCCGCTGCCACAGTTAGCCCCTAGTGCTAGCTAGCTAGCTCCCTAGCAGGTAAACGAGCACCATGGGTGCTAGCTAGCTTGATCGCTCGCTCCCTAGCAGGTAAACAAGCACCATGGGAGCTAGCTAGAGAGCTAGTTAACTAGCACCTGAGGCTAAAGCCAAACTGTGGCAGGATTTTTACTTTCTGGACCTGGATTTGGCACCTCTGTCGCGATGTCACAACGTTGAAAGCTGTCTCAGCTCAACCGAGTCTCCTAATTAAACGCGGCATTTTTTGACTAATCTGAGTCATTCTCGCAATTCTCCACGGTCACTACTCACGGAAGGTCCGTGACTGACAACGCCCGTTTGCTGATCAACGAGATGAGACATATGTAAGTATTCTCCCACCATATGGAAGTCAGAAGCCAGATCAGGTTATATCCTTTCAGTTTAAATAAATAATAATAAATAATTCTGAATGACAAACTTACATTCATAGGCATGCGATCTGGCATTTCACTCAGTGGTAGTGATCAATGAGGTGATGCCACATCCACAAACATGGCAACGAGTATTAAAATTAACGGAACAAATTATTTTGGCAAATACAAGACTCAACACAAAAATGGGAACATCATCTATTTATCTAAACTTTACAATATTGCTCTGTTCCCCATCAATACCTCGAAATGGAAACGGAGGTACACTTGCAAAATTGGCTGTGATAGATTCAGAACCAAAACAGGAGCAATCTATCGTAAGATGACCATTTTTAAAGTAGTTACTTACTTCAGGTGATATTTTCATAATTTGGAACTTGACATAGAGCAGAAAGTGGAGGAAACCATTTTTGCTTGTAAAACTGAATTATCTTTACTCGCCACAGTGTTATGAAGAGAAATGTTGTTAATTGTTTGATTAATTATAAATAGTTAATTGGTATATCCAGAATAGCAGCACAGTATATAAAACAAATGTATTAGTAGAAAAAATCATATACATTTTATACCACGGGCCGCTTAAAATGGATGGCTTGGCATAGCTTGAATAGCCCTTTGACCTGTGGTTGTAGATCCCCTTTGAAAGCCTGATGCAGACGGACAGCACTGAAAAAGGTCTTGATGTGAAAGGTAGAAATTTGAGATAAATGTCTTCACAGTCAAGGCCTTTGCCCTCTTCCTGATGACACATTCTTATACTCAAAATGCTGACCACCCCCTTCCACATACACGTATATAAAAACAGCGACACACATCGCCAACAATCCCACTGGGGGCAACATTTGTTTAGGGACAAGGTGACCCTGTTGCCGAGGGGCCTGTGAACAGGCACAATGAAGGCCTCTCATCCCGCACACACCCAGCCGCTTGTGTTCAGAGTGATGGCGGGCGGGCGGAGGGGGTTAAGGGAGAGAGCGCATGGTGACACCCTGCAAATGCAGTGTTAAACCCCCTTTCAGGAAGCCCCCTGACATAGCCCCTTTCATACCCTTGCACAGACGGCGCAAAATCCCTGCTTGTAACCCAGAGTCACGCAGTCAACAGATGGAGCGGCTATTGAGTGAAGGATTGCGCCGGCAGAGGCGGCGCCTCCTCATCCATCCCCGCTGGAAACAATGGGGCAGCAGGTCAAGAGTGCTTTCTCCGAGAGGAGGAGGTCAGGGGTCACAGTCATGCTTCCACACAGAGCTATGCGAGTGTGGCGTGGCTGCGGGGCCACAGACGATCTTTCTTGGATGGCGGGCACAAGGGAGAGGCTGGTGGCAGTATGCGCAGCTCTCTGGCTGATCATACTGCGGAGTGGGGAGAATGGGGGGCAATGGGGGGCTAGTGTGACAAAGTGGGACAGCCATGTCTGTATTTAACCTACAAACAGACACCCTTGTACACATACATGTGCAGAAGAGACACAGACGCACAGCGAGGCCCTTTAAGGGGCAAGGAACCATATTTGGTCAACGCAGTGGGTGTTCAAAATGGACACTGCTGGCTTCTCTGTGAGAAAGTATAACCAGGCAATTTCCTCCAGTCATTTAGCCAAGGAAAATAAAGATAATAATTAGGGATGGGTGAGCACCGATATCAGGCTTATTTTAAGGTATCGGGTACTCGTGGATGCTGCCGATAGCAGGCAATGATACATAAGGAAAAAGTAAAAAAGAGTAAGGAAGGTCTTTGCTCTCATTGTTTGTCATTGTGTGAAAATATATACATCAAAAGTACTAAAGGTACCATATCAGTGAGTACTTAAACAATTAATACTCATCCTGGCATCAGGTCTGAAAAAAAGTGGTATTGAGCATCTCTAATAATAATGAACTACTTCAACAGAAGTAAGCATTATTTTCATAACTACCTATTTTCCCTAACCGCGATAAGTAAGGCTCGGGCTCTGCAGTCTGCACTGGTTGCCAATCAATCATGAGTCAAATTCACAAACACTTTTCATGATTTTGAATGTTCACTGAATTGGAACTGTTACCACGCCAACTGCACAAAAGTTACCTAAGTGAACCGTTACACTAAAAAGACCCCCCCCAAAAATTATATATATATATATATATATATATATATATATATATTTATTTATTTATTTAAAATGGGGGGGGGGGGCACACAATTTAAAATTAAGATGGGACTCAACAGAGCTCAGGTCTCCACCAAGGCATCTATTAAGCTTTATCACTAGTGTAATAATGTACATTTATTTATTTATTTAAATAAAAACAATAATCCACTCCAGTCCTGTCGGTTGCAATAAAGTTATTTTAATTATCGTGAGTGAGCGTGAGCATATCCCAGCTGACTTTGAAGCATGTTCCAACCAGACCTGGATGCCTGTCAATCACAAGCAGGAGTGCCTGTCACTTTGGGCCCCACCGCTTCAATGCCAATTGACTAATGTTCTACTATTTGGTGGGGCCCCTGTCAGTCATGTGCTCTTATCCTCGTCACTTTTCTTGCCATTATTACTCTTGACAATAGAGAATCTGTTTTTGGAATGTGAGAAGCCAGAGTACACAGACAAAATTCATACGAAAAGCTAGAGGAGAACATGCAAACGAGACGCAGACAAAACCTGAGCGGAAATTTAAACCCAGAATCCTTAAACATCCAATTGCCTGTGTTTTCAAAATGGAAATGGGTGCAACAGAGGATACTATGAATAGCACATAATGCGCATGATAACACACACAATCACAAAAGCGGTCGTAGCTCTCTGGAAAGGAAAGTATATCCTTTTCCATTGACCAGCAGTGTTGCTATCATGTGGCTCTGACCTGGGAGTCAAATAGTCATCTAGGTTGCACTGCCTCGCTGGGTTTCCATGGACAGCAAATACACAAAGAAGGTGCACAGTGATGCCACAATTTCAGGTTCTTTACACGGCACTAACATCCGAAACGCATGGCTGGGAGACTCAATCCTGCTGCCACGTGATCCACATCCTTTAAAGTTTGCTTTATGAGGCTATTTTGCACAGGAAGACATCCATTAGAGCCCAAGGTGTCAGCAACGCTGAATTGTCAAGGACGTACAGAAACTTCCGCCCCCCGCCCCAAAAAAAAGACTTCCAACCACTTGGGAAATGTTCACAAATCACACCTAATTAAACACAAAAGCCCAGTCCATGCATTAAATTGGAGCACAGAAAGCCATTAAAGTTCAAGTCTAGAAAGGTTTTGCAAGTTGTTAAAACACTTCAAATTGCTGTTAAGCACAGAGGGCCAAATGGAGCTGTTTCCTTTTCTAGCCCTTTCATAATACATCAATGCTTTGCCATTTTGGAACTAACTGCTGTTTAAGCTTCCATTTGCGAGAGAGAGAGAGAGAGAGAGAGAGAGAGAGAGAGAGAGAGAGAGAGAGAGAGAGAGAGAGAGAGAAAAAAAAAAATCTCCATGCACCCTGAAAGAGATCTCTAGATATGCTGTCACGGAACATGTCCATAGAACCAGAGGCTTTTCTAGTTTTTTATGCCACAGATAAAAACCTAGACTGCACCTGGATGCCACAAGAAAACCCACAGACTTACCAGGTGGGGGCTGCATTCAGACCTCAGCACATCCATCCCAGCAGCAGCTATTAAAAGTTCTAATAGTGTTCTTTCTTGAAGGAGGCACGGCACAATGAGACCAATTTATTAGCCCCAGTTGCCCCTTTTTTTCTTTTTGACATAGCCTCATGAGGTCCTCTTGGTTTTCTACAAATAATACAGCTGCGCTCAGCCTCTTGTTTAAAAGATTAATAGTATGCGGTCTTGGCAGAGAGGCAATCAGTGAGGTTGTCTGTGACAGCAGAAAAAGTGTGAAAACAAGGCAGAGAGGCGAGACCATTGTCACAGTTACCGTCGGCCCCGCCGCTGCTTTTATGCCGAGCTGTCAATCACGGCAGACCCGAGCAAAAAGAGGGAATTTGAATGATAAAACATAAGTCATGAGCAGGCGATTTCCATGTCATCAGCTGTTTGCTTGTGACCCACCATGGGCGGAGAGACTTCACTGCATCCATATGGATTTTTTTATTTGGCTTTCAATCATGACTGAATCTGTAGTCACAAATGGATTCCTCTAAGCTAGGCTAAGTTCACAACAGAAAAGTTCTTACTTACAAGTTCGCTACGTCAACTGTGTGATTGAGATACTGAAACAGAATATTTCTTTCAATTTAATTATAACTGTTTTGATTTGTTATAACTATTTAGAATTGGACAAAATTGCTTTGATTTACTCAGTATAGTTTTGTATGACAATTCTCTTTCACTTTAAATTCCCACTAGCAAATGTATTGAGACATCATAGTGACCAATGGGGGGGGGAGGTGGGAGGTGTGGGTGCGTAGTCATGTGACTTTGGGAGGTAACATTTTGGAGGACAAGGGATATTGCCAGCAAGCGGGGGGAGGAACTGGACAGTTGAGAGATACAAGATGGCGCGGGTAGCGACTATCTGTCTCCTGTCGGCGATGTTGTGAATAAATGTGAAGAAAATGCCTGAATTCACTCATCTCATGTATGTTTATTAACCAACGGCATGAACACGCAAATGGTAAGAATCCGCCATTCCAACAATACACATGGCAAAAATTTGGGAGGCTGGGACAGTGATATCTGTCTTTTGAAAATATATCGAGTATATATGACATGCTAACTAGACATGCTAACGGAAACACAAGCATCAAAGCTCTTACTTTTTTCAACCACCCGGACCCCCGACATTAACTAGCGATCGTCAGTACCCAGAGTGATCTTCTAACCATCCATTCATCCATTTTCTGAAGCACTTATCCTTTTGGGCTAATTTTTAAATCCATGCGCTTGACGTACAAGCTGCTAGCTTGGGCTAAGCTAACTGGTGTATGTTTGTGTCCTCAAATTCTCTTTATCTGTGTCTCTTTGAGTGTGGCAAGTATGAACTGGGCTTCATTGACTGCTTAGCAGTTGAATTTAATGCTTGATAGCCGGCTAATTCCCAGACACACGCAAACACAATTCCGGGTTTTGGTTTCAAATGCTCATCTGCCATAACGTCTTGGACTGAAAAGGTCTCGTGAGCTATTATAAGCTTGCTTTAATTAATACAACCAGTGTAACCAAAACGCGTATGGATGCTGTTTTTCTTCATAAACCATCTACCAACTATCTATACTTTTCCTTCTGACGACCACAGGTACACTTTAATGTTAGATGCTCCCCTGGGCAGTAAACTTGAGTCACTAATAATTAGCCCTATGGTACATTAGTGAAAATTCTACAGGATAGAAATGGACTCCCACTGTACCACTATTTCTAACAGTATGGAGATGGCATAATAAGGGTAAAAACTGTCAAGTGACACTATGATATATTTAAGATACCCACGCTTTCCCTTAGCGCGGTTATAAGAGTTCAACTAATTTTACCTTTTTGAATCTGCTACTGCCTGATTGGCTCTTTGTTACGAAGAGGTCTGATTAAGAAATCACATCCCTTAGCACCATCAAAAAAAATGAAAATCCAAGAGGCACAAGGATGATTATGACACTCAAAAGTGCAAATGTTCAGCTCATTCATGTTTATCACCACCAAACAGCATGACGGGCGCTAATGACAGCCCCGCAAGAGATAAATCCGAATATATATATATATATATATATTTAAAAAAAAAAGTGTTCTGGTGGAGGCATAAGAGGAAAAACAGCTGCTGTCTCCCTTTTTCCCTCTGCTCATCCCACAAGAGAGTCCCATGCGAGCTCCCTGATCCTAGTTTGTGTCTGACAGAGGGGACCCGAGCTCTGTTCATCTCGCATGGCAACCCTCCTCCTACTCTATCCCCGCACCGCCGCCTCCTGCCTCGCCGGCGCTCCGCTGCCAGGAGGAAACGGCGGTGAGGAGGGGGAGAGGGAGGGGGAGGGGGGGAACTACATCAAGGAGAGACTCTCCCAGTGGGTTCCCGTCAGTTCCAGGCCATTGCACTTTGCTCGCTGGGATTTTGTAAAGAGACGCAGCCAGGTGTGCGCACACACATATCCATGCACAAGCAAACGACTATTAATGTCTAAGATAATGTGTTATGTTTTAGGTTTTTTTTCCGCCTTATGGAGCCATGCTTTAAAGCCATCTTGGAATGTCTCATTTAAGACTTCCTTGTGACTGTAAAATGGTGGCAAAAATCTCACAGAGCTTGTTTAAGTGGCAAAAATGAGTTGATAATGGCAGTGGCACACTTGATGTGGCCAGTGGCGACGTGCAGCCAAAAGGCATGACACACTTCCACGGTCTTTGGGGACAAGCTGAGAGCGACAAGCTGCCCTTGTGCATTCCCGCTCTACAGATGTTGCCTTGGAGAGAGCCTGCCTGCCTGGCTGGCTGCTGTGACAGCTGGACAGCTGTTCCTATAGACGTAGGCACAGAAGCATGGTGTGGAAATACGAAGGGGGTATAATGGTGTAGATTTGGTTTCTGTGTGTGAAGTTCCCAAGACGTGCAAAGCTGTCACTTTCGCCAACGGTGCATGAGTGTGATGGGTGTATGACTGCACTAACACTATTCAAAGAGGATCCAGCCATGGAACAGATTTCGAAAGCGATTTTTCATTTGTCAATCCAAAAAGAAACAGCAAAGAAGCTACTTGGCATCAGCTGAAACATTTTATTCGCTCCATGACGTCTGATTGAAATCTTGTGACTGTTTATCACCATAAACAACTTTAATACCAACTTCAAAGAAAATTTCATGAAAGAAGAGCGGAAAAAAATGTAAAAAGGAGAGAGGATAATTGGCCAGATCTGAAACAAGCTGTAAACCTAAATTGAGGCTTTTTTGAAACTATAAACTTTTATCCCCATACAGTTCTCGAAATTCAAATGTTTGAATACAGTCGGCGGTATTATATGGAAGCATGGAACTGCCAATGTGGAGTAAACAATTTTAACTGGCGCAAATATACTTCAACATTATTTATAAATCAGTTTGAACGTACAGTATTTAAATATATTCTAATTTAAATTTTATATTTTATATTAAATTTGTGAGTTTTTTCTCTGAATATTGCCCCCACCCTCTAAAAAATACATATTTATGTGGCCCTAATACACCGTCGTGCAATACCCCTGTGCCATTATAGGGGAAAAATGCTACGTTTTTAGCATTTAGCCTAAAAGTACATTCGAACGTACTTCGAAATACATTTGAATGTAGTCTACTTGCAAATACATTTAAACATATTTGCAAATTTGTTGCAACATGCTGGCAAATATGTTGTTCAACTATATTTAAGTATGTTCAAATGTATTTGCAAGTACATTTGAATATACTTGTAGGCTAAATGCTAAAACCTTAGATAAAATAGCATTACTTTTTTTTTTTACGTTATAATATATACGTATTTATAAGTACCTTTATTTGCAACGAAGTAAGTTAAAAAATGTTTACTCCACACTCTGCCTCCGTAGTAGTAAAAGTTGTGACCCGCTGCTCAAACATTAAAGATCATGAACTGAACATTTTGGAACGACGCCAGTTCGTCCTGCCAGAGCAGTCACTTTTCCCGAGCAGCCTGGGCCGTTCATTATGCCACTAAAGGTCAGCAATTTGTTCGAGTCAATAAAAATGTTAATAAAACTAAGAGCTCACAAGAGGGACGCCCTCGTAGCCTGTAGTCGCCGATCAAACTGCGGGTGCGTGAACATGGATGTGTGAGCGGTCAGGTTTTGCAGAGATCAAAGGTTGGAAAAGAGCCGTGATCTATCTGGAGGGATATACTATATTACTATGACCCGCAGTAATCCTGGTCAAACTCCACCAACTGCTCGCTAATGTGGATGTAAACATGTATTCATGCAAAGATCATGTAAACTGGAGATGAAAGTGAACCGACCAGATTAGACCACACATAAAAGCGGTACATTTAAGTGCTATTAGGCAGTTTTTAAAGGACGTCAGTTGCCTTATTATTATAAAATATCAATGTGCTGTTTCAGGAAAAAAGTGATTACTGTGGTTGCAAGTCAGGAAGTGGATATAAGGTGGTTCATTGCTAAGCAACCAGTCATTATCCTCCAGAGTGGAGCGAGGTGACCGGCCATCCGTCTAACTCCGGTGGCTCGTCTACCTCCTGTGTGCAACCCCCCCCCCCCCGCACCTCCACCGCCCACCGCCCACTACCCCACTCACTCCATGCAACCACATCCCCATTGCTCGCTCTCCGCCTTCCCCGCTCGCTCGCTCGCCCTCTCTGCTGTCTCCCCGTCCGAATACAAACAGAGATAAAGAACGCCGCAATCGCTCTTGACACACAAATAGGTTAACACAATAAAGCCGGCTTTGCCTGGCTCACTCGAGGGAGGAAAGCAATTCCAGCGGCAGGCAGGAGGTAATAAAACAGGGCTAGGAGTGTGTGTGTTTGTGTGTGCGTGTGTGTGTGTGTGTGTGTGTGTGTGTGCAATACATGTCCTCATGTCAATGTTCCTATGTTTTTGTATGTGAGTGGAAGCAGGCACCCAAGCTCTTTGGCCTCAGGGTCCAATATCGTCTGGATTTCCAACCTTTCCTTGACACAAATAACATGGCGGGAGAAAAGGATGGGAATTCCGAGCTCCTCCATCATTTAGATTAAGGAAACTGGAGCTTAATACCAACAATATAGCTGACTTGCACCAATCCTATTCAGATACGTAAATGCGCCCCTGTGGGTCAGCTGCTGTGTTTTTTCAACCGTATCCAGCTCGGTTGGAATTCTCCACGTTGACTGAATATGGGTTTTATCTGCGCAAGCCTCGGCTTACTGTCTCCGCTGCCAATAAATGATAAAAATCTCCCGAGTTTTATTAAATCGTGCGGCATTCACGCTCGACTTTAGGGAGAAAATTGTGAGGTGGCTTGTGCAATTACACTCCAGACCAGACAACATTGTTTTCTGCAGTCGGTGAAAATTTCATTACTTTACAGCGAGCGCCTTACAATCGGGTAATGGCCTCTTTTTGTCACGGGCACAAACGGCCTGTAAGAGGTGTGACAGCGAATAAGTGTTACGCATTTGAAACAATATAATATGCAAGCAGCAACGGTGCAGACGCTGGTCAGCATAATTTGCACTGTTATGCGGTGATACGGAGCAAGTGACAGGAGAAAATACAAGTCAATAGCTAATTCCTGGACTGACTGCAGTATAATCAAAGGCATTGAACCTTGATGCATCCATGCAGCTGATGTATCTCCCTCCAGGCGGTTATAGACAGATGACATGGGTCAGACATCACCTAATTTTTTGTATGTCAATAAATAGAGAGAGTGAACAAACCCCATTTAAAGTAACTGGAAAGGTTTTTTATTTGTTTATTTTATAGGGATACCAGGTATCGAATCATCCGATTTTATTTCAAGGTATCAGCTATCAGCACTTTCTTTTTTTTCTTTTTTAATTAGAAGAATAGAAAATTTCTGTTTATAAGCTGTTGTTCTTATGTTCTGTTACATGCATTGTTATTGTGAGTTGTAATTTTGGCAGAATGCTGGATAGGTTGTTTTTAATAGCTACCAACTACTTAATTGTGGCATTTAAGCACAAACTATGAATGTTAAGTTTATGTTAAAACAGATTTTGAATCAGTATACATTGTTGTTGTCTGAACATTTTTTTTACAGGAATCATTTTTGAATGAATGAACGTAACCTTTACATAAATGTAAAATCTATTAAAATCAGTCCTGAATGACCATAAAGCCCAGCCCTAGATTGTTCTTTAAAATGATCTTTCATTGTTTTTAGGGAAATTTTATGGAGCAAAAAGTAGTATCTGTACTTGGTATCGGTTTGGGTGACTATTCGAGAGTTGTGTCGACCAATACTGGTAACGGTCTGAAAAAAAAAAGTGGTATCGAACATCCCTATTTATGACATACAGGACAAGATGCCCATTTGTTAATGTCAACAAACTCGCCATTCTCTCGCGCTGTTCCCCCAATCAGGTAATCAAACTGCATAGATGTAAATTGGTGGCTTTTGTCAACAGGGAATAAATTACGAAAGCATGAGGAGAAAATATCTTATCTGTCTGATGTATTTCCTGCTTCTGCAGAAAGATACAAAGCCGGGGGGGGGGCAGCTGGCCAAAATGCAGGGAGATGGAGATTAGGATGATGTGCAGTTCCTTGTTCCATTAAAGTTTGATCTTCCTCAATAGCCGAGGAGAATCAGATATCTCCCATTCAAGATTAAAGTATACCAGCATAGAGGGGGGAGATTAATCAGAGTCCTGCATGAGATAAAAAGAAGAAAAAAAACAGCCTTGCTTCTGGCATGGAAAACAGTGGCAATAAAGAGTTTGCCAGATAATGTGAAACACAGCGAGGCACAATGGTGAATCAAGCAGCGTGTACGGGCCTCCACAAAACACATCAAAGCGTAGCCGAGGCCTGAGATACAGTAGCTGGGGAGCAACAGCGGGGGCCCATCTGATAGCGGCCAAGACCGTCATTGCGGTATAGTGGTTGGGGTCGAGGGGGGGCACGCGAAGGATTTTCCCATGTTGCTCACTGTCGCCAGACTCCTTGAGCCTCGCCTCCTCTCGCTGAGATCAATGACGCCGGGGTGATTTCACAGCAGCCTGCACTGTCACCCAGAACAAATCAATGTGAGCATGAGGAAGGCAGGAGAGGCATTGTTTTTAAGGAGAGCAAATTCACAGTTGGGGAGCGTGTCAGATTTGTTTTTATCCTTCAGCCAGGAACACTTTGGAAGGAGCACGCCTGCCCTTGCCTCTCTCACTGGGATGGAGAGCCGACTAAGATGCAAAAAGGAAAGTATATCATTGCTCCCTTAGGAGTTGATGAGGTGGTACTCTCAAAGGTACAGCTTTCACAGCCCTTCACACTTGACTTTTACCGATTTTTGGGCATGAAAAAGAAGCACTTACTTTGGAGTCTAATAATTAGCCCTAAGGGGTAGATTGTACCATGAAGGACACACATGGCCTTGTGTTGTATTCATTAACCGCATATGAAAAGCACATGAGCTCTTTTAGACAATAAAAATGCATCAGCTCACCTTAACCTTTCCATATTAAAGGCTACACATTAACCTGGATGTCTGATGGGACGTGACTTCCATTCAGCCTGACAGAATGAGAGGTCAGGGTGGAGGTGTTGTATGTCATGAGCGACACGTGTGACAACTTAGCATTCTACAAGAAAAGAAGTTACAGTAGCATCTTCAAAACAGGGAGGAAACCCGCTTTTTCAGCTGCGATAGGTTCAAGCTCACTATATAACTATGCATGGCATTAAATGGGAAGTCAAGTCAAAGTTTTTCTCGCGCCCTCATTAGTCTAAACATGGTATTCTGATGGATATTGCATTTATAGAACATAAAATAAGCAGCAAAACCCATCCATTTTTAGACATCTCAGGTGGCGGCCATTTTGCCTTGTACTGCCACTTTCTGCCGACTGATAATGACATCACAGTTGCTCAGGACTCAGGGAGGTAATTGCCAATCATGGCTCAGCTTCCAAACGTCACATGACCAAACCCATAAAACAGGTGATTGGTTGTTACCTGAACCCTGAGCAAATGTCATGTCATTTTCTAGTAGACAACAAGTGGCAAAATGGCCGCCCCAAATAAGACGGGTAGATTTTTCTGCTTAATTGATATTCCCGCATAGATCATACTATTGTAAAGAACATTTTTTACTTGACTTCCTCTTTAAACAATAGACAGAGGCATTTCACCCATTTGAGGATGAATACCATTTTTACGAAAGAAAACTTTATCTTCCAAAGTTCCAGTACTTCACCTCTAAACCTCATTCACTATTATATAGCAGTTCACAATCATTCTTTATCTAATAACATGGCAAAAACATACAAACTTTCAATAAAGTTATCTTGCTCACCAGAGATGTTGAAGCAGACCTTCTTTACTTGCTCCTGCCTGTCTGTGTAAGCTAGCTTTAGCGCTCATACACGCTGCTCTGACAGTGCCAAAAAAATCATTTTCCGTGTTGAAATAAGCAAGCCAGAAATAGTGTTGGCTGACCTAGCCTCGTAAAGTCCTGTTTATCTTGAAGAGTGGGGCTTGAAAATCATGTCAGACGTCATCGTTCACTGTAAATCAATCTTTGGTGCGGATATTTAGCTCAGCCAATCAAAAGGGGTAAACATTGCAGACTATTTAGCCGAACCAATCAGAGGACAGAAAAAATGGTGAATCTAAAATCTGATTGGTGAACAAAAAAAATGCTATTTCATTGGCGTGAGTATGTTCAACACCATCAGTCTGAATTGTGAAAAAAAATCTACATTAAACTGCATATAGCCAAGAAAAACGCTATGAAATGACTCTTCATTTCATAGCGTTTTTCTCCAAGAGTCATTTCATAGCGTTTTTCTTGGCTATACGCAGTTTAGTGTAGATTTTTTTTTGGTCCAATCAGATTTCAGCTTTTGTGTGTTGCCATGCAAACGTAAATTGCTAAGGACCTGTTGGAAATTGCTGAATACAATTTGTCTCAGTTGTTAATGTAGATTGCTGAGGAACCTAAATTACCAAAAACAAAAGTTCTACACCACTGTATGTAAATACATCTTTTGATACAGCTTTTCTATTTGCTCACAAAAGCTACAGTATACATCAAAGCGGAATAGCAAACCGTCTGATTAGCGCGCAACTCTTGATAAAAACATGCTTCACTAGGAGCAGCCGTGAACCACCATTTGACCCTGACATTGCGAAAACACCAGCAGATGGGGCAGAAAATACGAGGCGCTCGTCTGACATGCTCGGTGCAGCCGCAGCGAGAGCGCGGGGTCAAGCATCCGGTGCTAAAATAGATGGAGTTGTGGAGGTATTGCTGCTAACTATACAACAAGGCAACGATGTCATGTCAGGCTGCCTCTGCCCCTGCAGCTGAGCAGAGAGGACCTTCACACACCCGCACCCACACAAGCATCCACGTAATGTCACATCCCATTTTCTCTGCACATCGCCTCATTTACAACGACTGCTTGAAGGGTGTGTTCGTCCCGCCGCAGTGATGATTAGTGTATAATGCTTTTGTTGTATGCCTTTTCATGTCTCTATATATTGTGGATAGAGCAATAATCAGGACAGTGGAGGTGATATTAAATCATGTAGCAGTGTAAAGCACAAGAAAGACAGGACGTGTCTCATTTGTTTGCCTGCGCGTGAAACTTTTCAGGAAATTAAACACTTTGATCAAGAGTCTAATGAGCAGCTTAGAGAGGAAATGTGGCTTCAAGTGTCAGCTGATGTTTGCTAGTTAAAAGATATATTTCTGCCTGTCTGGTTCAAATGCGTCGTATGTTTTCCATGATGTCTGACATCTAGCGAATGTATGGACTTGAGATCTGCCCTAAATGTTATTAATCAGCGTAAAGAGTGCGCGCGCACACACACTCTTACACAAGCTGCGACTATTTTTGCCATCTTAATTGCTAAAAATGAGATTGGCTGCCTCCGGGTAGGTGTTGAGACAATCAAACCATGCAAGGATTAAAGAAGAGATTAATACACAGAGCAGGAAATTAAACTTCAGCAACTTAAACGATATTCAAGACTGCTGCTCGCTTTTCACTGCAGGCTGCTGCATTAATAAGCACAGAATATGTTAAGGCGCCCAAACTATCAATCAATCAAACTGATGTGTAATTTAAGAAAAGGCCTTTTTTTAGCGTATTAATTTGGTCGGTGTGGTGCTCAAATGTTCTCAAATGGCTACGGACAACTTTAATGAGTAACAGATGTGAGTTCGGTTTTCAGTTGTGGTGTAATGAGTTTCATGCGTGATCACTATAGCCCCGTTTCCATCGCAAAGACTTCGGTGTGCATTTACAAGGCCAGCCTGTATAAAATGAAAATAAATTATCTTCACCATTGCGTCTATTGCGTCAACGATATGCATTTTCAGCTAAGGTCTATTCCACCAAAAGATTTCTCCTAATAATCCTTTACCTATTTCCTTTCCACTCACTGTTAGCATCCTCTCACTCAAACCAGCCATCACCATGTACACAAAAAGAAATAAAAAGCCTAATAAATGTATTCCTCATTACTGTTTTTCGACGTGCTCGGGTGACGTCACGGGAGAAACCGTCGTACGATTACGTGTCGATCGAAGCTCATGACATCGCGAGTTAGCCTTTTCAAATTCTTCATCTCCTGCATATATGCTAGGCCAGTCCAGTGGTGTCCAAACTATGGCCCGTGGGCCATTCGTGGCCTGCTGTCCATTTTTAAGCAGCCCGCGACTTATCAAAAAAGTGACATTTGCTACTAATAAATTTGTTCTATATACTGTAGACCTTTTCAATGATGCATATTAACTATTACAACTTAAATTAGTAACATTTATCTGTGGTGAATAACAATAATTGTTCACACACAAAAAAAATGGTTTCCTCCACTATTAGCTGTGGGTGTGTCAAGGTCCAAATTGTGAACATATAACATTAATGATTATTGTGCAGCATAATTTTTTTTTAAAAAAAGATAATTTTACGGCAGATTGCTCCTGTTTTGGAGATGGGATTCAGCTGCTATTCAGGTTCTCTAACTACTTCAAGATCTTAAATACTAAAATAATTTGGCTTATAGAAATTTGTTCAGGTAGCCATTTTTCAAAAAACACTCGTATATATATATATATATATATATATATATATATAAACAATATGCTATATTGACTGATTTTGGTGTGCTAGATAAATTAAAGTAAGAAAATTCAGTGGCCCTTTCATCCTTTGATTTTTCTTTATGTGGCCCTGAGAGAAAATGCATTTGATTGACAAGTGAGTTGTTTATAGCGAGACACGTTTTTCAGCGCATTTGGCATACGTGCCAAATGCATCTGAGAATTGAGAGAACATCTAATTTTTTTACCATTTTGAAGCCTGATTTCATACACTTGAAAATATTTTTTACTCATTCAAATCTCCTGGGCTTGTTAACGACACTCTTCTCTGTGGTGTGACTAATTAGACATGTTTAGTTTACTTTACATGTTAGGTCATTTTCAATGTGACTTTCATGTGGACATTAGTTTCTCAGTGTTAAGACAGAAACGATAATGTGATACTAAAAACCTTCCACTTTGTGATTGGTTTTACAAAGTTGCCAACTTGCCATTATTAGCCTCCAAAACATTTTAAACAAGCTTTTAATCAAAACTGTCCAGTACGATGTAAACGGTTCCAAAGTGTGGAACAATACAAGTACAGTGGAACTTGCACTCTAAAAACTGTTGGGTCAAAAATAACCCAACTATGGGTCAAAAAATGGATCGATCCTCTACTTGGGTCAATTTGTACAAAACAATCCAGAAAGTTCTATCAATTTGACACATAAAGTGGATCGGTCTATTTTTGATCCATAATTGGGTTACTTTTGACCCAACTGTTTTTAGAGTGTGTGAACAAACTTGCCTCAAGCAAGCAGTCATCTTCCTCTGCATGTCCATCACGGTTAGATTAAGGGCGAGGACACAATTTATTGTTCCTAAGCATTAACAGAATCTCGTTAACTGCTTTTCACGCTTGTGTGACTGTTAAGAATGGCGATGCCTTCGCTACTGTAAATGTTGCATTCATTTCTTTTAAACTTGAATGACAAATTAACAATGTTACTTGTTGTTACATTGCCTTACAGTTAACGATGGTTTTCTGATGGAAACAGTTTGACCCTGGAACAGATCAATTGCATTTCCATTATTTTCTATGGAAAGCAATTGATTTTCAATTGGAACAAATCGTAAGTTGACCAGCATTCCTGGAATTGTGTTTAACCTCGGGGGTTTCGCCGCATTTCTAAAGATTGAACAACAGGAAGCAAGATGAGAAAAAAAAACTGGCACAAGTTAAAGCTAAAGCCTGCAGTAGGACATTTGAAGGTCTAAAGTGAGAGAAAAATAACAAACGCTTTCAAAAGCAAGTCAGAAAATAAAAAGGTACAAAAAAAACCTAAGAAACTCCAGAAAGGTAATTCAGTGACCTAGATATTAAAGCGTCTCTGTCACGCTGTTTCCCGGTGCCTCGTCCAACCATCACGTTGAATTAAGACAAGCATTATGCTGGCAAGACTATTTGTTTAGGTGAGGAGCAGCCGCAGAGCTAATATGAGCACAATTTGCTCAGCAGGTCAGAGGCGCAGAGTGGAGGAAGTAAATGAGGCAGTTGTGCCCCCTCGGGTGCAGCCCCCTGCCTCATACATCACTGGATGTTTTATTCAATACAGCCAGGAAGGCTCTGTGGCAGGTGCCCTAGCTGGGATGGAGGGTGGGGGGGGGGGGGGGGGGGGGATTGGGCATATTACATTCAGCAAGCTGCTTGTCGACGGGAGAGAGACCGACTGGCTCCATATTGCAAGGATAATGTTAAAACATAGTATGTGAGCAGCCTTTTCGCCTGCAGTCAGCATAAATCATATCACGCATGCTCATGTATTTACTGGACACTTTATTAGGTACACTCGCTATATATGGTGTACCTAAAGTGTGTGTGAAGCTTAAAGTTCACAGGAGCCGAAAGAGCCTTCGCATTCAAATGATAAATAAACACAATTGGAGATCATCAGCCAGTGTTTGCGCGAAAGGCTGCGTGTGCGCGCGTGTGTTTGTCAAAAGACACACACACACACACACACACACACACACACACACACACACACACAGAAGCTTCACATCATCCTTGGGAGTGAAAAGTTTTACAGTTGGACGCTCACATCTCGGCTGAATTTTACGAGCTCTGTAGTAAAAAATCCTTCCAATAATATGCAGGAAGACTATAAAAGCACAGTGGATGTCATTAACACTCCGGGGTGAAGAAGCACTAATTGCAGCAGACATTTGCAGTTGAGAGGTTCGCACGTTTGGATCAGAGCCCGCAGCAGGAGCGGTACCGGCCTCGGAGCCGTTCAATCACACTTCAAAGTGGCTCCCGGAGCCATTCGAACGTGTCCGTTTTACGACACTTCTTTTTTTTATTATGGTTCACACACACGCCAACAATGCGGGACATCATTAAGCGAGCCAACAGCTTTTACTAACCTTCTATCTCGTTAGCATCCCAAAGACAGACAACAGGTTCAGACAGACAGTGCGGGGGGGGGGGGGGGGGTATTACACTTAAGACATGACTTTAGAATAATATATAAATATATTTACCATAAATTGTTCCGTAGTGCAGACTAGAGCTCCATGCAGATTTATACCATCGGCCGAGCAAGCATTTGTGCTCCCAATTAGAAATTCTTCATTTTGCTCCAATCCAGCAGTGCTGATGTCAAACGGAGTTGAAGTTTATCCTCTTCTTCGTCCTACACCCGTAGCGATTTAAATCCCACACTTGACAAGCTTTTTGAAATTTTCTCGGATCGACTGCCAAATTTTAAGCGAAGGGCAAACGGTGCAGAAACAGAAGGAACAAATGCGCACCGCAAAGTGCGCTTCAAGCAGTCGACCTTTCGCCTGCGGAGCGAGTTGAAAGGTCCTGGGTTGCTTTTAATTTCACTCGCTGTTATCTCCGAACGATGAGGCAGTTAGTGCAGCGACTGGGTGCTTGATTTATGCGCTACGCAGTATTCCACAAATCCAAGAGAGGAAGAGAAAAGATCCCAGCTGTTACGCGTCGGTTTAAAGTGGTCTAAAAATCATCATTCAAATGTGAGGATACAATCGAGGCAATCCTGTGCGAATGGCGCAGTGACACAAATCAAAACTGAGACCGAGAAAGGGGACTCTTCAAAGGCTGGCGTGGAAAGGAAAAAAGAAATCCCGGTGATTCGGCACCGCTCGGTCCTTCACTTTCTCCCCTCGAATATGTTTTTGCCTCCAAATACACCGCGTGGATCTCCGGCTTTTCGTATGCACTGACCTCACCCCTTGCTGCTCTCTTTGGTGCAGAAATCAATAAAAGGGGAGGGGGGAGCGAAAAAAAAGGATGAATTTGGATGAAAGAGCTGGCAGCTCCGGGATGCGGCGGTCCTGCCCTGGTGCCGAGCTGCTGAGACTGACAATAACCCGGAACGCTGCAGCCCGTCAGGCTGTACAGACCGCCCACCGACCAATCAGCGAGGTCGGCCAACACAAACATTCCCACGGCTCGGCCAATCAACGATAATTGACGGCTGTTACCATAGAAATGCATGGCGTCCGAGCGTCTGAAACCACGTTGTTTATTGGCGTAAAAAAGCAAAAGAAGAAGAAAAAAAAGTACGTCCAATATTAATTACCGTGGCAGAATGCAGATTGAGATCTTTAATCACCCTTTTATCCTCCACAGCACTTCATCCATCTTTCCGCAGCATCCTTAAAGGTTAACTGTGACATTCCTTATTGGGGAGAACTCAAGTCTGACCCAGTACTGAGAAATAAAGCACTGCTATGCAGCCACAATCATAAAAATCAATGCAGTAAGACGTGAAATTAGCTTATTTAAAACTCACTCTCTCTCTTTGCACACAGAACATTAGAACATCATGTCTTTATAAACAATCACATTAAATAAGATCCAATACAAGAGTTGCACATTTACAACAAGCGTTCCGTATTAATCAGCACTGTTACATTGATATTCATTAAACAATGTTCATTATTGTGATTGCTGTGGTGTAAAACTGTATTTCATACTGCTCTCGGCCCAAGCCTTAGGGCCCTAAGCAGAATTTGAGCCGGGGCCCTTCTTCCTACAACTTTATATGTTTAATGTGTTTCAAAAATCCTCACACATAGTTTACTTATGCCTTGGGCCAACTTTGCTGAAAGTTGTTTTGAAGTCTTATTGTGCATTAGAGGCATTTGTTTCTTTCTATAAATGGATGAATGACTGATACATGATTGTTATATAGGCTTTGAAAATATGCTCAAATAAACAAGTCATAAAATATGGTACAAAGTCTTAAATTTCATTTCCAGCTATTTTAATAAAAATGGATATAATGTTGTGTGTATTTTAAGCAGAGGTAGAGCAGCCAAATTAAATTGTACTCAAGCCAGGTTACTGATACATTAGATATGTAAAGTAAAAGTAAGTAGTCCTCCAATTGCGTAAGGGTAAGTATTCCATTAAAATAAGAGTGAAAAACTGATAAGTGACTGATAAATGTATCATTTAAAATAGTGCATGTATGTCAGTAGACAAAAATATAGGAACAGGAATATGCTAATTCAAATATCGCCCAACAATATCACTCTACAGTGAAGCAATAATCGAGGGAAAATAATAAAAAAAATTATTTATTTCTTTGTTTACACACATATCCCAGCATATACGGTAGGTTGGCCAGGCAGCGATGATTAATTATGTAATTATACATACAATATTCTGATTATATTGAACTTTGGCAGGTGGATTCGCCCACATTCATCAGCAACTCTAACACCTGTTACATAACTCAAAAACAATGTGAGTGCTCTGCCAACATGCATCGTTATCGTATGGGAATAATCCTTTCTAAACTGAGCTCAAACGGGTCTGACTGCTTTGATTTCACAGAGTTCTGTAGTTTGCAAACAGAACAAGACAGCCTCTACTTTGTTTCAAGTGGAATTCTTGTAGGCTGAAATGCCAACTTTTTTAGGCAGACACGGATGACAGCATACATATAGCTTTTGTTTAATTTCATAGTCCATCTATCAATTTTATACCACTCATCCACACCTGGGTTGCGTGCCTATACGTAATTGTAAAGTAAATCTGCCATGTTTCATGTAAATGAGTCTGTGACTAATTAGTTAAACGTAGTCATGTGACTTTGACAAATCAAAGTAATAATAGGCTAAATACTTTCGATACAACCTTTTATTAGGCCAGTACCAGCACGAGTACTCAACTCTTGAGAAGTCGTTGATACCGCTCCAAGTATCAACAGCACTAGTGAGTACATAAAATTTCCCCCAAAAAAACAATTACATAATTTTAAATGGATATTTGACTCATTGAGTCATTTTCATTTTATCTATAATGAATGTGATACATTCATTATATTTATATTTTATTTCGAACATGTATATCAAGTAAAAAAAAGACTGATTACAAAAGTACGTGTGCAAAAACAAAATATAAAACATTTTCATGAACAATACCTTTAAAAACAAATTTTTCCACTTGCTGTCGACTGAAGATGATGATGACAATCACCTGTGCTGAAACAGGTAACGACCAATCATGGCTCAGTTTGATGACCAAACCCAGAAAATAGATGAGCCGTGTAATTGGCCGTTAACTATTTCCTCAGCACAGGTGATGTCATCTTCAATCGACAGCAAATGGGGAAAAAATTTTTTTTTACAGGTATTAATTGTACATTAAAAATAATAAATAAAGTTATCTAATTAATTCTGGGCACAATATTAACTTTTTATTGCTGAAAATGGCTCAATGAGTCAAGTATCCCTTTAAAGAAAGACATGTATCCTAATATGCCATTTTTCCTTTTCCTTCTATTGCTTGTAAAAACGTCCATAAGAGTATCAGCCCGATACTAATACCTGGTATTGGTACAATGCAACAGACTAAATGTAGCTCATTACCACTCACCTCTGATTCAAAGGTGCAAATAATAGTAATATTGTTCACAGTAATGCAATGCACTTTTGTGAGGTAATTTCCAACCTGCTTTGGCCATTTCCTCCGCAACTACGCAACTAACGTTCATAAATGTCCAAAAGCCCATCACACAGTTTCTTTGCCAATAAAAAAAATGTCACAAGCAGTCTTCAGTGTTTTCATCTTCATCGCCGTCCTCCTACCGGGCCCTCAGACACCCAAAGGGGAAGGACGAGCAATCACACATCATGGACTCATAATAAGCTGACGCTGGGAAGTGGGTGATGCAGCACTCAGCTTATGCCAGCGCTGATAAGAGCCTGAAAGTATTACCTCGGTCTGGCAGCCCGCTCCAAGAAATCCATTGTGAGCCAGGTCATCAATTCTGCCCTATCTGATTGCTCCCCAATGCCGGGTATAGATGCATGTCACCACGCTGGCCTCTCCACCTTTGAAATTCTCTTTATGAATTGCCTTTTCGCTTCTTGAGGAGAAGAGTTACACATGTTGCACTTGGTATTTTATGAGAATTTTCTGGTCCAAGTCCAACATTTATTAGCTTCAATCCTGTCTCCTTCCTCATTGCTGCTGAGCGGATAACAAAGCCTGTGGATTTCAGTCCTATTACATATAGCATGAGGCTTTACCGTAAATCAAACACAAGAACAATCAATAGAAAACGAGCCAATCAAGGGCGGACGCCTTTGGGAGCCAGGAATGAAGGCAAACAAGTCATTTGATTAGCTGATAAGCAGATGACTCGACAAACATTCAAGGCATGTGTACTGTGGTTTGATTAGAGCACGCCCAATACACAGAAGATTGGACACAAATACGTTGTGAAAACACTCAGCTGTTCCAATCCCCCAAGGCGGCATGAGGGCACATAAAAACAATGAATTATTTATGGGGGAGACGAGCGAAACATCACAGTAGATAATTTACTGTGGGGCGATATTAAATGGAGCTTTCAAAATAATATATCTGAGCGCGTGCGTTTCCCAGATATCATTGCTGGTGACACGCCGCAGAGCCGGCAGATTGAACGTGAAATTGTATTTGATGGCAATGGGCTTTTCACTAAAACAGCAACATGAGAGTAATCCCAACACTAATTGGGCCTCTTTTCTCTCTTGTGATCAAAGCGTCGCTGCTTTGTCGCTGTTAAGGTTTCAAAATAAAAGAGCTTCCAATCAAGGCAGGATTGGACATGCCTCTATTAAAAAGAGAGCTCACAATAAATCCACTTCAGCCTCTGTTTGAACAGTGCATCTCATAAATAAAGCCCGCTTACGCTCAAATCCACTGCTAACATTAGCGTCTGGCTTGGAGCTGACAGCCTTGTGTTGTTAAAATATGTTCCTGAAAGTGAACTCACTTTAAATGAGCAAACTTTCCACGCGCAGAAAAGTAACGGGGAGGGGGTAAAAAAATCAATGGCAACAGAGGCATGGAAAAAAGAGATAGCATTGATTTATCTGCCATTGATTGTCGAGGATCGCTGCATTGCGCCCCGTGGGCGAAGTGCGTGCCGTCTGCCAAGGGATGGGGATGAATTTGTAAAGGTGTCAAGTGGTTAGAGGACACAGGTTGGAGGCTGAGCTCAGGGCAGGAGCGGGTGGCAAGGAAGAGTCGCCTGGAGTGGAAGCAAGGGCAAGTGGGATCAAGCAGAATAAAGCTCGATAAGATCAAATATGTGCAAGGGTGACAACGACTCCATGCGGGGTTCAATCTTCAGGGTGTTCTTTGAAATGTCTTTGAGAAAAGTAAGAAGAGCCTTTTGACACTGAGAAGAAAAAAAAAGAATTAGAAACAAAACAAAGAAATATTTGACCCAAATGAATAAATAAATGTGTCAAAATGTGTGCGCTAATTTTCAGTTAATTTAAAGTTCTTTTAACGTCATTAACGTGCGATTAATGACCGGCCCTTACTTGGTAAGCCTTTACCGGGGGTATTCCAGTCGCAACGCAGCAGGCGCGTCCACATCAAAGTTTAGCAATAATACATCTAATAATAATGTATATATTTGTGGAGCCTGGGGTCAAGTTGTATTTTACAATTTTAAATGTGCACAATTTCACAAGTTACTTCATGTTAATGATTAAATAGCTCTTATTTATGGAAAGAAAATTCACTGAGCTGTCGCCAACGGCTTACAAATGCAGTTATGCCATCTAGTGGCAGAAAAATGAATATCACACTCGTTTTTTTACAGTACAGTACATCTTTTTAATTTTAACTCAGTTAAAAATAAAAGATGTAAAAGATTTAACATTTTTGCCCACTTTTATGCTAATAAAGGAACAACTAAGAAAAAAAATGTTATTGTACATTTTATTGTACATATCGAACAGATGTAAAATTTGAAATTAATTGCGAGTTAAGTCATGCGATTAATTTTGGTTGAAAAAAATTATCGCCTGACACCCCTAACATAAATAAATAAAATCATTTAGTTGAAAATATTTTTATGACGTGACAAAATGTTTTGCGGTGGCAAGTCTGCCAACTATACTTTATATTTATAAGTAGTGTTGGGAAAATGAAGCTTCGTGAAGTTTCATAAAGCACTTGCAATATTTTTTTGGACTTCTCTAGTTGATGCTTTCGGTTTAAAGATACAGACTCGTGCAATGGAAATTGATTACATTTCCATGCATTTTTAAACCAAGAGTGCCATCTAGAGGAGTAAAAAATATATATATCACAAATGCTTCATGAAGCTTCATTTGCCCATCCAGCCATATCAGGGCACACAATGATTGGTGATTGTTATTAACTGAAAAAAAATTGTGAATTACTAGTCATGACGTTAGGCGGCTACATGTCGGCATCACATATTTAACATAAGTTTTGAATTTTTTATGGTCAGATGGGTTTAAAAAAAAAAGAGCCTTATTTGAAATGTTCTTACTAAATATAATTTGAGTTTATTCGGTGTGGAGTGAGAGGCAGCTGGCTAAAAGAAGAGTAAGCATGCATAAAATCCAGCAGTTGCAAGCTTGACAAGACGCATATATTTTGCAATACTTTATGTCTGGCTTGGCTAATAGATGAGTCTCCGGTCCGGAGACTTCCTACTGACAGCCAGATGTTGATAGGAAGGGAAGCCACGACAGGGATCAGGGGCCAGAGCAGCCACGCAAGCCTGCTTGAAGAAATACTTCTTCACTTACATAAACTGAAGACTTTACGACATCCTTCGACCTCTTGTGTGTGCCTGTTAGAAATCACATCTTAGCCGACGCCAGCGAGAATTTGTGCTGCAATCCCGCTTCGGTCCGAGACATCCTCTTACCTTAAACACAGATCAGTTGGTTGCCAAATAGTATTGCCACACCAACATAAATGATTGCTACCGAAAGTTACGTTTCCTGGCAGGGTTTGAAAAGACATCAGTTCTGAGAAACATCATAGCCATGGTTGCCTTAGTCAGAATAATAAGAAGTGAAAATAAGTAGCGGTTTCTGGTTCAATGGTGTTTTGCCGCAAAAATAAGTTTAAACATGAATAATAGTTTCAGCCATATTTGGGTTAAAAAGGCAGACTAATTTGAAAAGTGCAATTTAATAAAACAAGGATCAAGTGGTAGTTTTCCTATTTATTTTTGCAACTCCAAATAAAAAGGGCTGCCAAAAGTCACAGTGATTTACTGCATGCTAACCCCCCCCCCCCCCCCACACACACACACACACACACACACCCCATTTACTCATACTTTATTGCTCTGTATTGACATCATTTAATGAAATTGTTTATTTTACTTCTGGAGGATAGGTTTGCATAGGCCAGGATTTTAGAGCCCTTTGTCTACATGCTCTTAAAACTATATTTCATTGTCTTGTTACTCATGCCATTTAAGCTTGAAAATGTACTGTTTTAAACAAATGAAAGGCTGGACTGCAGATGTTTATCCTCTTTTGGTAATCCAGCAAATTGTGTTGATTGCTTTGCAACCTTCAGAGTCCACAATGGGCGTCTGTCTGTTTTTTTGTTTTTTTTTAATTCAATATATTTTCATCTTGTTTAATCTTCCAAAGCATCTGGTTTCCTGTATGACCAGTCAGAGATGAGATGTCTTCATGATACACCGCCTGCAGCCTCAACAGACTCTCGCAGGAAGCCGCGAGCAAACATGCTTGCACTGAAGTCAAAGTCACAGTTGAGGCTGAGTCTTGGCTTTTGTGTTTGAAGTGTGTTCCTAAAGGAAGTTGCTACTATTGCACTTCAGATATGCATATAATTAGAGTCAAATTGTTATTAACTATAATTGTATTGCGTAATTATTTTTGTAACCTGTGTGCATGGTGTAAGCAGAGAATGTTGTGAAATTAAATTGCGTAATTTTATTGTAGTGATGTTTTAAAGTATATTACTGTACAATTTGTTGTAAATAACTCCAATCTATTCTACTAATGGTGTTGTTATAAACACTCCCTAGGGACAAGAACTAAAAATATAATGAAATAATTGTTATGAACACTATGTGCATTATAGTAAAAAGATATGTGAAAAATTCATATCTTGTAGTGCTTATATGATTTTTAATAAACCACCGCACCTAAGGAAAAACAACCAATCAAATATCTGTATTTACATTTATTGTATATATAAGAGTATGAATACCAAGATTATTTTTTTTTGTATTTGAACAGATATAAAATTTGTGATTAACTAGTGCAGTCATGCGATTAATTATGATTAAAACTTGTAATCGCTTGACGCCCCTAATTTTTAATAATCTTTTCTTTAAAAAAAATAAAATAAAAAAATAAAAAGATTATTTTAAAAAAATGTTTAAAGAAAAGATTAGTAAAAATCGGGGGCATCAGGTGATTAAAATTTGTAATCGCATGACTTCACTAGTTAACTCACGATTAATCACAAATTTGATATCTGTTCTAAATGTACAAAAAAAATTCTAGGCTTTCATACACTAAAAAAATGTTAAACTAATAGAAATAGTTCAAATTATTTTTGGACGTCTATTGTTGTCAATGGAAGTGAATGAGTTAATGATGAGTGCTATTGACCTCTTGGCCAGGTCACCCTTGTAAAAGAGAGCTTGATCCCAATGGGTTTTTACCTGGTTAAGTAAAGGTTGGGAAAAAAGAGGGCGTGGCCAAGAAGGTGTCAATTATTTGTTATGCATTCAACACTTGGACAAACCTGCCTTGTGCTAATTTACACCGCCTGCTGCACCGGATTTATGCCCGTCACAGAAATAGAGCACTTAGCGTAAGGTGATCAGATTTTCCAAATTTAAAACCGGAACACAAGAGTTTCACTAAAAATCAAATGTACAATAAAATCTCACCAAGGAACGACCCTATTTATAGTAAATGTAATCATTAGTCCATCTGGTAACCGGTGGTTGTGTTTGAATGCTTTATGTAATGCTAAATACTATCTTGGGTGACAGTTCAACAGCACTAAACATGCACTCACTATTAAGCAAACTTTTTGTTCGTTCCCGGCAGCTACTACATGTCTTATGAATGTTAGACACAGAAGCAGGAAGTGGTTCTAGTTCTGGTATGACAAACGCACGTCTGTTAGCGATTCGATGTACAGTACTTAGATTAGTCGTATGGTGGGACAAAGCAGCCCCTTTAAATTGTGCTAGTATTGTGGCCTAGTGGCGACATTTCTGAGGTTGTTGTTTTTTCCCCCAGTGGGTAATACTTTCTCACACATTACAAAAACATAAAGCTACATGTTGTAGACCAATGTAAGTGTGAACGGGTGGTTGAACGATCCCTTATTGGCTGGCGACCAGTCGAGTAAGTTTGCTAAAATCTAGATTTTTTTTTTTTACAGTATTATGAAGATACTCTTACAATGAATCTTATTTAATATTGCATACCGTAAAAAAAAAGTACATTATACAAAATAACGTACATGTAAAAAGCTATATTAAACAAAATAACGTACATGTAAAAAAGTACATTATACAAAATAACGTACATGTAAAAAACTCTATTATACAAAATAACGTACATGTAAAAAAGTACATTATACAAAATAACATACATGTAAAAAGCTATATTATACAAAATAACGTACATGTAAAAAACTATATTATACAAAATAACGTACATGTAAAAAACTATATAATACAAAATAACGTACATGCAAAAAAGTACATTATACAAAATAACGTACATGTAAAAAAAGTACATTATACAAAATAACATACATGTAAAAAACTCTATTATACAAAATAACATACATGTAAAAAAGTACATTATACAAAATAACATACATGTAAAAAGCTATATTATACAAAATAATGTACATGTAAAAAACTATATTATACAAAATAACGTACATGTAAAAAACTATATTATACAAAATAACGTACATGTAAAAAACTATATAATACAAAATAACATACATGTAAAAAAGTACATTATACAAAATAACGTACATGTAAAAAAAGTACATTATACAAAATAACGTACATGTAAAAAACTCTATTATACAAAATAACGTACATGTAAAAAAGTACATTATACAAAATAACATACATGTAAAAAGCTATATTATACAAAATAATGTACATGTAAAAAACTATATTATACAAAATAACGTACATGTAAAAAACTATATTATACAAAATAACGTACATGTAAAAAAGTACATTATACAAAATAACGTACATGTAAAAAAAGTACATTATACAAAATAACATACATGTAAAAAACTATATTATACAAAGTAACGTACATGTAAAAAAGTACATTATACAAGATAACGTACAAACCCAATTCCAAAACAGTTGGGACACTATACAAATTGTGAATAAAAACTAAATACAATCATGCGGAAGTGCCAAATTTTAATATTTCATTTAGAAGAAAACATAGAGAACAGGTCAAAGGTTTCAACTGAGAAAATGTATCATTTTAAGGGAAAACGATGTTGATTTTAAATTCCATGGTGTCAACAAATCTCAAAAAAGTTGTGACAAGGCCATTTTCACCACTGTGAAGCATCACCTCTTCTTCTTACAGCAGTCGCGGAGACAAGTTTAGAAATAAAAATCCAATTTGTCTCTCTAACTGTTTAACTGTCTTGGGCTTTCTTTGTTACACCTTCCCCTTTATGATGCGCCAAATGTGCTTTAGAAGTGAAAGAAGTGGACTGCAGGCTGGCCATTTCAATACCCAGACGGATCCTTTTCCTACGCAGCCATGATGTTGTAATTGGTGCCGCATGTGGTCTGGCATTATCGTGTTGAGAAATACAAGATCATCTCTGAAAGTGATGATGCCTGGATGGGAGCATATGTTGTTCTCCAATCTGAATCTACCTTTCTGCATTGACGATGTCTTTCCAGATGTGGAGGCTGCCCTTGCCACACGCACTCATGCAACCCTATAACATCACAGATGCAGCCTTATAAACTGAGTGCTGATAACAACTTGGGTTGTCCTTGTCCTCTTTAGTCAGTATGATATAGCGCCCCAGTTTTCCACAAAGAACTTCGAATCGTGAGGTTTCCACTTTGCCACACTTCATTTGAAATAACTCCTGGCCCAGAGAAACACCTGCGCTTCTTGGTCTGCTTTAGAAATGGCTTCTTCTTTGTACTGTCGAGTTTCATCTGGCAACGGCGGCTGGCACGGTAGATTGTGTTCACCCACAATGTTTTCTGGAAGTATTGCTGAGTTTACAGTAAGCATTCTTTTTTGCGGTGCAGTGCCGTTTAAGGGCCTGAAGATCACGAGCATCCAGTAGGATTTTTCGGCTTTGACCCTTACACACAGAGATTGTTCCAGATTCTCTGAATCTTTGAATGATGTTATGCACTGTACAACTTTTTTTTTTTGCAATTTTTCGCTGGTAAACACCTTTCTGATATTCCTTCACTATCTTTCTGCGCAACATTGGAGGAATTGGTGATTCTCGACCCATCTTTGCTTCTGAGAGACACTGACACTTTGAAAAGCTCTTTTTATACTCCAATCAAGTTGCCAATGGACCTCGTTAGTGGTAAATGGTCTTCCAGCTGTTTTTTTTGTAAGTGCAATTGACTTTTCCAGCCTCTTATTGTCCCAACTTTTTTGAGATTTGTTGGCACCATGAAATTTGCAATCAACATATTTTCCCCTTAAAATGATAGATTTTCTTAGTTTAAACTTTTGACCTGTCATCTATGTTCTATTCTGAACAAATTATTGAAATTTGGCACTTAGAGATAATTGCATTCAGTTTTTATTCACAATTTGTATAGTGTCCCAACTTTTTTGGAATCGGGTTTGTTCTTGTAAAAAAAAAAAAAGTAGGCCTACATTATACAAAATGACAATGTTTTGGGGACTTTCTGTGAAGCATCTCAGTACTTTGAAAAGCGTTATACAAAATAAATGTATTATTATTATTATTAAAATAACATTCATGTAAAAGAAAAAAGGACATTATACAAAATAACGTACATGTATTTAAAAAAAAAAAGGTACCTTATACAGTACCATAGAAGAGGTTTTTATTCACCAAATCAACACCCTGGGCAGCAGCAGCTTTACTGCTTTATGAAAGACCTCACTTGAGAAATTATTTGTGAAATATGTACCCTGACAAGATTATTTCCAGAATTTTAATGAAAACCAGACACCTCAGACAAAGCCTACAGCTGACCGGAGATGAAATGTGGTTTATCTCACCTTGTCAGGTCATATGTCTCTATTACACGGAAGCAGAATCGTGCAAGAGTGTGGGGAGGTCATACGCAGTGTCACTGCACTCACACCTGGGACTGTTAAATCTCATTGGCGCTCCTGCTCCTTGAAAAAAAAAATAATAATACAAAAACTTACACACTCTGGAGATGTGAATGCATGTGTTACATGCAATAAGGGAAGTTATATTTCAGAACCTGGAACAGGGTTTTAATGCAGGTTCTCAGCAGAAAAGCCCTAAATGACACTACTCTCAAGAAAAGCTTTGTTTGTCCACACACACAAGCTTGCACACACACACACAGCAGCTGGTTGAGGCAGGTCTGCCAAGAACACAAACCCTGCTCCTGTTGTTTGAGAGCTTCACATGACGGCGAGTCAGCTTGGAACTGGTGTGTGTGACAGGTGAAGCTCCTTTGAATTCACTCAGAAAGCACCGTATTGCATTGAATACATTCTGTATGGGTTCTGTTTTCGTAGATAGAGTATCTGCGCTGTGGTAACTAATGTCGGCGGATCCATTTATATAGTTTAGCGAACTTTGAGCAGTAATGAGTCATGTTGAGTGCGGACACCAATTCAAAAAAGTACTCTCATTTTTCACTAATCTCAGCTTAATCCGAAATTGATTTAAAAGCCATGACAGTTGTGAGACGTCTCTTTTGGATTGCACTACATTGTGAATTTGCACCTTATGTTGCCACCAGTGTTGGGAATGAAACGGTATTTAAACTAACGGCGTTGGTAACTCGGTTCTTTTTTCATAAACGGAGTAATGTAACTAATTATTTTCCCCAAAGTTTAAACACCGTTCTCGTTATTGTATGTGGAATGGGTTGTGTTACAATTGAGTTGTTAGTTTCGAGACTCGAAATAAGCTTACAATACGTTGCGCAGTTCCAGAAAGCTTCATATATTCGTCCATTTATGAAAAATGTCATTTGCACACATGAGGCACTGTTGTCGCACCTCGTCATAATAAAGGAGTCTTGACAGCTGGAATGGAAGTGACTTTTATTTTGTAGGTGTCGCAGGAAGTGTGTCACAGCGTGTCTTGTTCACAATGAACATTTTAGCATTATTAGCAAGAGTCCATGTTCCTTTTTTCCCCCCTTTTTTTTTCTTCACTCACTCACACAAACATGGTCTCCCGGGTAGGTAAGCGAACCCACGCCAACCTGCATCGTAGATAAGTGACGTTTCCACGCCGCCAACTGGAGCTCACAAGAGTCCATGTTCCTAGCCTGGAGCTCATTCGAGGTTTGACAAGACTGACAGTCAAAATAAGTCGAGATCTGCCGAAAAACGACTACCATGAGGAGGAATTTGCTGAATACAAGCACCATGACAACTATAGAGAAAAAAAGTCATAGCGACACACTTGTGCAATACTCGCTTTTTTATTGTAATTAATAGTGCCAACATTGTGTTTTTTCTTAAATGTATGTGCAAGGACTGTCCACAAATTACATATATTAGGGTGACATATGTGCCACAAATTACCATATATCCTCTTTTATTATTATTATATATTTTTTTAACTATTATTCTGATTGCTGTAGTAATTGTCAGTCATTATGGAGTGAGAGATTTATGTGACATAAATATTCACACAAATCAATGAAAACACATTTTATAGCCTGGACATAATTTGAATTCCTTTTATATAATAATAATAATAATTATTATTATTATTATTATTATTTGATATAAAACAATTTTTCAAAAGTAGGGAAAATAGTTACTTTGTAATTCAATTACTAACTCAGTTACTTTTTTGAGCAAGTAATGAGTAACTATAACTAATTACTTTTATAATAAAGTAACATTCCCAACACTGGTTGTCACCAGTGAAGGCAGACACTTTATAGACTTTAGAGTAGTGTATGTAATACAATGATTTCCACATGCGTAGGCAGATGAAGGACACAGTTGGCTTGGTGAAATGTGTTACAACACAAAAGATTTGGAAGTGCAACTCAGAAAAAAAAAAAAAAAAAAAGCTTGTGAAAAGCTTAGTGCTTATTCATGAGCGGTAATGTCCAGTACATAAAACATTTTCAGTTCATAAAAGAAGTTCGAAGAAACACTCTCAAGGTCAACGTTTCTTGAAAGCTTTTACTGAAATAATTACCATTTTAGGAGCATATTTGATTTTGTTAAATTCCTAAAGTGATGTTGGAGACTGTCCAATGTCACGGCACGGTATGCATTAATATTAGCTTTTAAGCATTACTTTCCTTTCAAAATACTTTCAATGCAAAAATAATGTGACGATGTTTTCAACTGGCTTGACATTGAGGTTAGAAAAATAAGCTTGATATTATAATTGAAAGGTGGAAAGTAATAACTAATAACTTAACAGGCTTTAAAAGGAACCCCAACTGTGATGACAAGTTTGCTCTATATTATTTATTTGGTTGTTTCTAACATAAATATGAGATTCATTTTTCAAAAATCATTTCCAGTTTAATACATTAAGTAGAAACTTTATTTATTTATCTATTTATAAAAAAAACTACAACATGCGATCGGGAGAGTCACCGTCCCCCACACCGTGCTCTCGTCATTCATCAGACTTATTCAAGAGTTTCGATCGTCCCTTTAGGAACGCTACGGGGGCTTACCTTGCTTTCTTTATCAGTGTTTCCCATTGCTCGGCAGAGAGCCAGCCGCCATTCTACGTCACTACGTACTGAATGCGTTGCGACGTAAATAACAATGGCGGCGTACGTCCAAATAAAGTTTCTACAACATGTATTAAACTGGAAATGATTTTTGAAAAATACATCTCATCGTTATGTCAGTTACAGCCAAATAAATAATATGAGGCAAACTTGTCATGACAGTCGGGGTTTCTTTTAACAAGCTACAGAAAAGGCATGCATTCTTCAATTTCTCAAGCTTCTTAATTGAAACTGTGGAGCAGCTGCTTTAACATTTTCGGACTCCAGTGGACAGAGGGACCATCATTCTCGCAAGTGATAGAGCTCTATCAGTTCTGACAGCTCCCTAGAGCCTCCTGGGATTTGAGAACTCCACCCTTTCGCCCCCAAAACACACACCAACACACACACGCACGCTCATCTGCTGTCTTTCTCTAAAACGCACGAAGGACAGGGATGAAAGGCGGAACAAAAGCTGTCAAAGCAAAGAAAGGAACAGGTTTGAGGATATCTGTCAAGATGGTTAGGACAATAGGATACTTTGTCCCTGGTTTCATTATTGGCTTGTGTTTAATTGGAAACAGGCAGCTAATCACATTAGCGGCAACCCCTCCACAACTCAAGCATCACCGTCTCCCGGAGGCAATCACCATGAAGACACTTTCTCATTGACTTCTTGGTCTGCAAACTAAAGTCTCGACAAATGATGCAAATGAACTTTGAGCGGAAATGACTGCAAAGTAAATGTAGCATTAGTAGAAAAAGACTTAAGCAATCATCAACACGATGCTAAAAAAAAAAAAATCAATATACGGGATTTGGATGTACATTCGCAGAAACATGTAAAGGGTCAGTTTTAGACAAGTTTACTCCTCTAATGTTCATCTAGTCAGATTCCAATATTTGTATAAAGTGTCTACCTTTCCAAATAGTTTCTGTTGATTCATTACCAGATGGATGAATCATCTGCCATGCCAGTTTAGCTAACTGGACAAATGGCTGTGAATCTGTTGCTTTTGCAAATTGAAAACTAAGCCGGCCATTTTTATTTTATGACAGTGTGTTCAGGCCTTGCAATCTAAACTTAACATAATCTACTTATATATTGTATAAAACTAAGGTAACATGAGCCAACGTGTTATTTCAGAAGTACTCGTAGCCGTTAACATGAATCTGTTCCCAAGAGGAAGCTACAGGTTTCCAAAAGGTTGGTGACCCCTGCTTTAGTTGTTTATTCTCTCAAATTTCCTTTGCTTTGTCACTCAACACGGTTCCGTCTCTAAAAGACATAGTAAGGAGAAAATAAATGTTTAGAGGATGTTAAAAGTCTCAGTTGGAAGCGAGTTAAAAACCCCAGCAGAACACATGGGATTAAAGCAAACACTGAATAAAAAAAAACGCTAACAAATCTAAAAGGGGTTTTAGGGGTAGTACAGCCCAAACTAATCATTCTAGTAACTATGTAGGGGCCTTTTTCACAGCATGTATTTTTTATTTAATTAATATTTATTTAAAAATTTAGAAATGGACCGAGTCTCTTTTCCTATAAAACCTTGTGGAGAAGTAGCACATGTACCCGAGCAAGAATCCATTCCATTTGAGTGTAAAATATTCATCAAGATCAATTGTGGATAGAGGAATGTATTTCCTCTTTTTCTCATTTGAGTAACAGTGCAACATTTTACCTTCACTAGGAACTGAACGATGCAAGATTTTTTGCAGTCATCACTATTGTGATGGAGTCAAAGTCAATTAATGAGAATGTCTTTGATTTTATTAGCACAGTCACCGACTCCACATTCCTTGTGTGTCCCACGAACCAGTTTCATTAAAGACATACTGTATATTTTGACAGACTTACCAAAAAACAACAACACAGTTACACAGTTGCTTGTGCATTATTGGAACTGTACACTCTGCTGAGTGCAGTTATAAGAATTCAAATGCTCTTTAACATTAGCTAAAATTTGCATACAGACAAAGGTGAAGGTGAAGATGCATTATAATAACACCTTGACCTCAATATCGCAGTACACACACTCCCTACCTTCACTTCTTCCAGCTTCTCTGTCTCACAGTTTCCACCTGACTCATTTCAGTCTTTCTCTACAATTGCTTCTAACCTTTGACTCCACGCACCACTCTTAATCCCTTTTTTGATTCAAGGAAGGATGTAGGCTGAATTATTCAGTATTCATATTTCCATCTTCATCATCCCTCCACACTCAACTCTGACCTAAAAAAAAAAAAGTGCTGCCTTTCTTTCACTCGATGAATTACTACCCCATCTTCAGTGAGACCTTGCCAATCTATTAATCTAACTTGCCATTTACTGTCTTTTCTCTGCAGCTCTGTTAAAGGTTGTCTGCCTCTCCTCTCTCTCAATCTGTCACTCAGTCTTTGTGTGCAAATCCCACATCTTACTCCCCCGGACTGAAATATTCAATTTGGATGCCATTTGTTTCGCAGTTGGCAATAGGGGATATGTGCACTGTCCTTTATATAAACTGAAGCTCTAATCACCAAATGTACTCACCCTTCACCCTGACTAGTGTTAACTTTGCCCTGTCATAAAACCACATTTATTTTTCACATTTATGGCACTCAGGGTGTCCAGACATACTGTTAACCAGTACAGTTGTGGTTTTGAGCCTTGTGTCCTTAAATCCAGCAGATTACACCCAGCCCCATTGTTTTGTCACGTCCCGGTGTCTAAAGATAGCATTTAGCATTAGCTAAAATAATAACACAACCACCGGACAACAGATTGACGAGCAGCGATTTCATTTGTTACAAAAAAATTCTGGTCACAATGCAAATTTTTTAGACTGGTCACCCTACCTACACTTACTATCTTGACACTGAAAGTGTATATGTTATGTGCAAAGCGTATTTTAGACAAATGGGTATTAGGGAACCACTCTGTTGTACATAATGAAATCATTTTATCATAATTTCAATTTAAGACAACATTGCGGTATAGCGGTCGAATATTCTTAAAACAAATTCTCAACCTACAACACACAATCAACTAGTTTGTGCCCTTTTGATAAGTAAGCTAGTAGCCTAAACCAGTGAGCCAAGTAAGCTAGTAGCGCTAGCAAACTAAGCTAAAGTTTAGCTTAGCTTAAGGTTAGCTTATTTTAGCCTCAACTACTAGTAAGCTAACCAGGCAAATAAGTGTAAGGAATTGTTCTCTCTTTTTGTTGTTGTTATTTTCATTTCATTATTTAATTGTATTTATTTCCTAGATGTGCTTTACACCACATACTAATATTGACTGTAATTCTGACGTTACATAGTAGAGTTTTGCAATAGAGATGAAAGTGCATACAAAATAGTCCCATGATTACGCAGGTTGTAAACTGAGGAACCAAAGCAGCAAAAACACACTTAAGCTTTTGATTGATCTGTCGGTAAATTTAACAACACAATTTTGGTACGGTAAACTGTACTGCCTCAATTGTCAGCAAGCATCTCTAAGCTAAAGAAAATTTGCTGATGTCCAATGTGACGTCACACTTTTGAGGCATATTTTCCCCATAACATTCTAAATTGTAACAATTTTGGTACATTCAATATCTTATGCTCACAGGCTCCCCCTAGAGAGCTGAAGTGTAATTTAAGCCAATGCAGTAGATAGAAATGGACCGTAAAAGTGAATTTGTTAATAAAGGCAAAACCAGCAAATGTACTAAAGTGGGATAGTAGTGACCCAAATGTGCAGTGTTGAGCATTTGAATTGTTACTTTTGACCTTCTGTCGCAGGCCATTAACGCATCCAGTGTGAAAAAACATGTAATTGCACAATGTGTGCCAAGCTTAACACAACATGACAGTTGTCCTGGTTGGTCTACCAATAAAATGGACTACTGGGTGGTCCGGGTTTACCATGGCGATGAAATGCTTCTCTGCTTATTGCAAAAGTGTGCCATAAAAATGATTAGAGTGGTTTATGCCATATTTACCTTAAATGAACATCATTTCATTTGTTTCTGTAAGTGTAAATACGCAAGTATGTAGAAGTTATACTTCAAATACTACAATTCAGTAGATTTACGTAATGTTTTGCATTTAGCCCAAAATTTTACATTTTTGTTTCACCTGACAGTGAAATGCTGAACAGTGCTCCACGAGATGTTTAAAGCTTGTGAAATCGTTTCATATTCTCATCCTGCTATAAAAATCTCCATAACTTTATTCCAGACCTCCCTTTATCTTTACAATGCTGTTTGCTCCCTAATATTCTTTTAACAGACCTCTAAGACCATCATAGAGCAGGTGCACTTATACTTGAGACTAGATTGCACACAGGTGGACTCTATTTTCATCATCATCAGTCATTCAGATTAACATTGGATCATTCAGAAATCATTAGGGACCTTCTGGAATTAGTTGGCTGCACTGAGAGAAGAGGGGGTGAATAATTTTGAATGCCTTACTTTTCAGTTATTTGCAAAAAATATATATATAGTTTTGGTCATTCCCACTGATATACTGTGGAACCCAACGGCCCAAAAAAAAAAAATTACAACTTATTATTATTATTTTTTTTTTAATAAATCATAGTCAGCTTTGATTTATATGCAAATGTGGATGTTTATGGAAATCCATTATGTACCGGTAATTTTGAAAATATGGGTCCTCAAATTAGTGTCTTTAAAGCAAATATTCTGAAGACCCAAGTGAGAGGTGCATTATGCCAATATAGTTATAACACAATTTATTTATTTATTTATTAATGACAGGCGGCTCTCAATTTAAGATGTTCTCAACCTACCATGTTTGGCTAAATAAACTATTTTTGCCAGCCTTCTTTTTATATTTCCAACGAGCTCTAATGCTCATGTTGCAGATGGTTCAACGATGACGATGTTTTTTTGTTTTTTTGTGCCACACAGTCTAAAAGCTA
Organism: Vanacampus margaritifer; assembly: GCF_051991255.1. Lineage (NCBI taxonomy): Eukaryota > Metazoa > Chordata > Actinopteri > Syngnathiformes > Syngnathidae > Vanacampus > Vanacampus margaritifer. The sequence continues at coordinate 15,365,523 of NC_135434.1, read as the reverse complement.
TTCAAATATGCTGATCCCTGGAAACTAAATTGCCAACAGTTGACTTAATGTACCATTACCACATCAAAGATTTTCCCCTGCACATACTTAAAATATGAATCGATGATAGCGTCACTTTCTTGTTCCAGTAATGCACTCCGCTACCTTAGCTCTTAGAAACATTCATCCTTTGGGCTCACCAAATCTCTGATGCCACACTTTCCGAGTCCTCAAGTAACACCTCGGCTCCAATTGCAAATGGCGACAATCCGTTGCCCGGGGAACAAACTTGTTCTTGGCCTCTGTCATGCAAATCCTTTAGGAAAAGCCCCCCCACCCCCAAATAAAAAAAATATCAAAGAAGCTGATCAACACTACACACTGTTAATACTGACAGGGTTCAGCAAAGGTAGAACTGAGCTTTTCATTGGAGAGAAGGTCACCATGATCAGGAGGATGTTACAAGAAAAAAAAATTGCATTTGGAAAAAAATTATCTTTGTTCTTGCATATAAAAGAATTTGATGGAAAGAGGAAAAAGGGGAAAGACTCGTCTGGCAAATTAAATCTACTAGAGTCTGTGCGTACCCAGAGACCCTCACAGGGGCATTTTCTCCTCGGTGGCTTTAGAACACCCTTCCTCCTCCTAATGGAAGGGAAGCAGAACAGATGGGACACAAATTGCACTTTCATACACCTCAAGGTTCAAGGCAATTTCCCCTCTGCGCCTGTGAAGTTCTCGGATTGCCTCTCCATCCTTTGAGCTTTTCACTAATCAAAGGGGTTTGGGTTTGTTCAGTGCCCCGACTTGTACACTCTCTCACACGCGACACATGAACACGACCACATACACACAAAAGTTCTTTTAACTTTGACCACCCCTCATGTTTTGACGATAGGTATATAGTAAATTATGTAGGGTAAATTTTACTCTAAACGAGTCTATTTGGTCCCACTCTAAAAAGAGTCAAATGTACACTTGGAAGAGAGTGAAATATTTAAAGTATTTTTAGTGTGTACGACAGAATCTGTCTATTCTATGAAAAAAAAAAAATATTAAAGATTTTTTACTCAGAAATTCTAATTACATTTTGCAAGGAAAGATTTTGACTAAATGTTAGTTTATTATCATTTAAAAAAAAAAAAAAAAAAGAAAGAAAGAAAGTAAAGTCACTCAAGGGTTGAGAAAGAAACTCACCACTTCAGGTTGGGAGACAGCCAATCTACTCCCTGAGCCATCGTACCTCCAAGAGATATCCTTTTGTTTTTTTTATTTAGTTTTTTTTCCGGTAATCTTACCAATTCGACATGTATTCATCATTGCACTCTCTCTTTTTTTTTTTGTATGTGCATGAATATGTGCCTCGGGTGGTAGAGTGGCAAGAGTTTCCCAAGCAACTTTTTTTTTGGAATAAAGTAGTAAAATGTATTAAAAATATTTCCTTCAAAAAATGTATTTAGAATTTCTGAGTGAAAAAACTTTACAAGGTTTTGTCATGAGATACGCCAACTCTCGTGCACAGTAAAAATATATATAATAATATTTTACTGTATTCCAAGTGTAAATTTTACTCGCCTAGTGGGACCAAACAGACTCCGTTTAGAGTCAAATTTACTCTACAGAATTTACTGTGTAATCATCTGTGGGAATCATTTTATTGACAACACTAGTTGGATTTCCATCCACCCATTTTTATTCAAATTTTCAAAAAAAAGCGGAAATAAACGCTAGAAATGCAAATGGCTATGGAAATAGGTTTTGCGAATAACCGCTGGCAAGGCCGGATTCACGTCGCATGTTTTAACCAGATATTACGTCACACGTACGTTTGTAGTTCCAAAGCAATGTCGGACGATAAAGTAAGGGATGTTTGGGGGCAGTGATAATTTCGTTGACAAAAAATTTCCGGTATAATTTTCGTCACAATTATTTTTTTCAGACAAAAACTAAAATAGAAGCCATTCATTGAAACTATAACGATAACTAAAATTGAGTGACAATTTCGTTAATGACTAAAATGAAAATGAAAATGAAAACAACACAGTGACGAAAATTCACACAATCCAATCAGAAACAATGAAACGCGAAACTGTTCGGTGTTCACTGCACTTAAATGTTTAAAGATGTTTACATTCATTGTGCAGCCGTAAGATTAATCTCTCACCAATTATGCACTTTTTTTTTATTTGGATGAAAACCAAGTTATATTATTGTCAGTTCAACATGTTTCATTGAAACAATTAATAAAGACATCGTATTAAATGTGTCTTGCATGTTAAACTACAGATAAATAGGTGTGTTATAATTTTGTGTATAAAAGTTGAAATGTATAGGGAAAGAAAATATCCACTAAACTGTCAATTTAGTCGACTAAAATTGCTTTTTTTTCGTCGACTAAAATTGGATTCAAACTAAAATGCAATCAGATTACTAAATCGTGACTAAAAATGTAATTAATCAACTAAAACTAAATAAAAAATTCTTGTCAAAATTGACACTGTTTGGGGGGACGACGAAACAGAAACCTTTTTTGAATTCATTAATATTAATGCTATTTTAGATGACAAACAGCAAAGAAACGCTACGGTTTATAAAGAATTACAAAAGCAAACTCATGCGACGTCATCGTACGGCGCAGTCACTTCCTGGTCTTCTTTTTCTTCTTTTAAATTTTTAATTTTTAATTAAAAAAAGAACAGATGGAAACGGGCATAAGTAACATGTCCGTTTTGTGCAATTTTCACTAAATTTGCTCAAAAATTTCGAAACAATTGGATGGAAACCTGACTATAGATAACCATCAAAGTCGCTGCCTTAAAAAACAGATAAATGCTTTTCTCTTTAAGGCACGTGTACATTCACATGCGCTTCATAAAGTAGATCATTTTTTAATCAGGCGTAATTGTATCTGTAATAATAGTATGGCTATCATTACGCATGCAAACAATGAGCCATCGATAGCGATAGTATCAGGATACAGTGATTTAACGATGTATGAAAACCTTGTACAATACCAGCCATGTCATTGAAACTGTGTATCTTCTTGCACATTAAGATATCAAAAATGAAATGAAGTCAAGTTTGCGGCTCTTGTATGAACACCCAAGAAAGTAATGCAAAATCAAACATGTGAAACTGTTGGTTGTTTACTAATAACAGAACATAAGATTTTTTTTTTAAGTCAACATTTTACTGATTACTCATGTTTTCATCTCACAATAACAATATTAGGATCTTGTTTATCAAAACTCCTCTTTAAGCAGCAACGATACAAAACATTGTGTTATAAAAACGCAAACTTCTGCAAATGTTTACTTATCAGAAGCTATCGCCTATTTGATTTGCCGTAGTAGCATCCGAGGTGCTGGAGAAGCTGCTGAGGAAGTCATAAAATACTTGCAGCAATATTGTTTACAGCTCCATTAACAAACAAACATTAGGGCCCATTTGACTAAATACTGCTGACAGAGAATATGGTGATCAATCTCCATAGCAACCATGCCCATTAATTAATATTGCACTTGGAGATTTAGACAGATGATGATTATTATGGAGTGTGCACAATTTTTGTGGGAGGGAGGGAGAGAGGTGGGGAGGGAGTTTGTAGGCCGGGTCACCACAGTACTCCATCTTTCATTTCTGGCCTTTTGTCCCGCACCAAGAGGCATAGCCTTGCTCTGCATACCAACCACGTGGTTAACTGTGTCCCCAAAGCAATTACAGACAATTGCGAAGCTAGTTAGCAATTAGTGGATTAAATGTAATGAGTCTGCTGTTGCCATGGCGATTGAATTTTTCAATAATACTTGTTAGAATGAAGAGCCCTTTAAAGAGAGAGAGAGAGAGAGAGAGAGAGAGAGAGAGTGGTTTTAACAGATGGAGGCAGATTCAAGTCCAGTCCATTTGCTGCTATCGTTAGTTTGTTATTGAATGCAATTAGTACTTTTCATGCGCACTGTAAAATGGGGGGGGGGGGACTGCACACACACAAAAAAAAAAAAACACACACATTGTAATTAACCTGCAAAAATCAATGTATCTGCATAGCTCAGCATGAAATGCAGCCTGTTTATGGCTAAGAACAGCTGGTGCGGGTGGCTTGAAAATAACCACAAGCTAATTTTCAAGGTCTCCACCTGCTCTATTGGGTTTGGGATCTTATTTTGAACAACTTGTGTGCACTTAGCTTAAATGTTCTTTCGCTCAACTGTCAGCCATAATTATTTGCTCAGTCACATGCATATTGCACATATACATTACCATCTGTGCTTTTAGTCCCTCCAGGGCCCGAGCTGACATATTCCAGCGAGAAGACTCATATTGAGTAGGATAATGGATTCCAAACTACAGCATTTCATATCCTGTGTAATTTGATCGCTATTTAGTCTGGATATCTGATGCCCGCTCTTCTCCCTTTATGAAAGCGCGTGTGCAAACGGGGGCCTGAATCCCAAAAAATGATTTATGGCAGATTCATGAAGAGAGGCCAAGGGGAGAGAAACAGATTAGGTAGAAATCTGGAGAGATAAAGATGAGACGTCTGTCTGCCGCTGAGGGCAGCGAGACAAGTCCCGTCTATATCAAGCTCAGGGAAATGTGCTCAGGGCTCCTGACAGACAGCACAGAACCATCTCGGGGCTGACACAGACATCATCTTTGGTTTCTCCTCCTCGGGCAAGGGGAGAACTGTGACATTGCCAATTATAAAGTCTTTAGGGTGGTCTTGTACTTCATTTCGCTTCACACTTCACTGTAACTCCAACAAACGTGTCATTGTTTGATGCGCGTTCATGACTTTTTACACGGGGAGAGCATTTGAGGATTTTAATGATTTATTTGGCAAAACTTTTTTCTTGGGTGGAATGAAAATTCACATGATTTTTTTTTTAACACGAATTGGGTGCAGTAGTTTATCTCTTTTAACAGTTTAAACTTTAAATATACCCCAAACGTTGATACCACAACACTTGAATATCATTTCAAACTCATTTTTACAACCGTACCATTAGCTTATTTAACAACAACAACAATGCTGAAATGTTACTTTAAATATTACCTGTAAAAAGTCTGTGACAGCAACAGCTTGACCCTGGAACAAATTTGATCAATTTCTATTCTATTCTATTTCTTTCTATAGAATGTGATTCTATGATCTATGTGATTATCACTAAAAACTAAAAAAGTACTGTACAGCAGTGACTACGTTTACATGCAGTCAATTTTTGGGTTAAGGTCCGAATTCCGGTGTCTGAAACAATCGAGGTGATACGTTTACATGCGTGCCGGAAAGAGCTGCCCACGTTTACGGACAACGTTATTATGTAAATAATAATTATTATTGCCAATATTCGGGTTTTAAAAGGGTTATTGCCGGCATGTAAACGTATCAGTGATTCTTAACTAGTGGGTCGTGGACCACTTTGGATAGCTAATGAAAATGTTAAGTATTTGTATCAAGATATTTTTCTGAATAATACTGAAGCGTACCAAGTTTATACATAGAACAATCAATACTGGGCAAACATCAGGAAAATTTACTCGCTTGCTGTAGTCGGCTAATTAGTCTGTAAACAAATACAGTGCAGCGCAGTTTTTGGCTAATGGACGTCATAGCTAGCAACATGCTCTTGGTGTAGGGTAGCGAGATTTCAAATTTAACGACAACTTCGCCGAAAACAAATCTACAATAAATTTTCACCAGGATAACAAATTTGATCGCTAGTCAATCTGGTTATGTTATTACTTTAGATCATGCTAAATCTGTCTTGATTAACAGATCAACAGCTGCAAATACTAAATAAGTCACTATTATCCAACATGTTTTGTTCGGTCCTGGTAGCTATTGGAAGCTAGCCATGCAATTTACCCCGCGGGGTCCCACATTGTAACATTGGAAATAAGCCACCAGAAAAGCTCAGCTTGCACTGGGTCTGACCGGCAACTGCATTAGACTAGTATGACTACATTTCCCATAATTCTTAGACACAGAAGCAGGAAGCAGTTCTTGTTCTGGTATGACGAAAACATAACTTGCTAGCTATTTAACAATAAAATTCCTTGTTTAGTGGTTTATTGTATGAATGGCTATGACAGCTGTGTGATTGACATGCACATGGTTTAAACAATCGGATTGATGTCTGGACTAAAAACTAAAAACAGGACGCTGAAACGGAACCTATGAAATAGTGCGAGAAAACAATGGGTGCAGTGAAATCATCGGGGATTCGGATCACAAAGCTGAAAATCTGTGACGGTCCCATTAAATGGGATGGTCTCTGTTAAATCGTGACGTCTGGTCAAACTATCTTGTCGGTATCTTGTATTTTCAGACGCTATTTTTAACAAAAAACAAAATGCTTCACTTTTCTAAAATGGGTCACCATTTAGCAATAATAATAAGATACGAGTCCCAAGGTGACAACAGTTTTGTCTCCAAGATCATAATGAAAGCTTCTTCTTGTAACAGAAGCATAACATTTTTCATGGATGTTGGACCTAAGACATGGGTTAATATTTTTGGGTGACATAAAGAGTGGAGCGTGATATCTGTGCGGGGAACTCACCTCGCTAAACATCAAAGCGCCTCTATTCAAACCCTTTCCCCGCCATCATTCATTGTTTATTTCTTCAAGTCCAAACACCAGGTCAAGCAAACTTTGACGTTCTATCACAGTGAAGCTTTTTTTCTGTGAAGCAACGTTTGTGCTGACAAATGGAGGGAAAACCTGATCTGATTCAGCCCATTTCTCCAGCTTTCAGTTTGTATCTCTGTTTCATTTCTCCACTCCTCTCAGGTACGATGACTGTCAGCCGTAATGCCGGTCAGTGTGAGGCCGCCTGCAGTCGAGCACAGTGCTGGAAGTTCTGTGTGATTACGCCTGAAACCCCCCCTGTTGCGGCGTAGGTGCTGCGAGGGAGAGCGCTGAACTTTTAATACCGCACACAATAGGGCACCTCGAGTCCAGACAGGCATCATATTTACACTGAGCTCAGGCTCTCCCTGAGCCTTATGACAGAGCAGGCGGAATGATCACCCCTTGCCTTGCAGCCGAGAATCCATAATTCATGAAGAAAGGCGGCTGGGGCGCAAACAGGGCATGCTTACAGGGAGTGGGGGCGCCTGAGGAGTGTGTCCTGAGCCCTGTGTGTCTAAGTAATTAAAAGGGATTAGGTATGCGCTGAACCCATTTTCAGAGAGATTGGCTGGCAATGCCATTATTATTGGAAAGGATCAGAGAGGCTTAAAGGCATTGGGGAGAAAGGTAACTGAAGAGCGGTTTGAAGAAAATTATTGAAAAAAAAAATTTCTAATGTAGGTTGAGGTCGGAGACAGTCATCTTGTACGGCACCTTTTAAGAAGTGAGAGAGGCGTTTTTTTGCGAGGTTGGTGTCCACAGACCGCACCTCCGCTCTGCCCAAAACATCCGTTTCTAATTTGTGTGACAACGCCAGTGCGAATGGCGGCTGATTTGCAAGAGGGTGCCCGCAGCAGAACTCATTTGAATAAGCACACATCCGAGTTATCGGGTGGAAGTGTTTGCAGACAGACAAGAGCGCTAACAATCTTTCGTCAGTCTAGCCAGACACCCTCAGCAGCCAGCGCCGCACCTGAACTGTAATCCCAACACAGCTAACAAAGCAGGTCCAAACACAATCCTGTATTGTAATCCCAACATTTTATTCCTAATCTTAAAGGAGGCAAAATCGCTAATCAGAGATGATTTCCTTTTGCCAAAAGAGCTGAGGCAACTTCTTGTTTGTGCCTCTCTTCTTCCCTTTGGCGACAGCAACCCTGGGAGAGATGCAGAAAGCGCATCCCCCAGGGAGAAAAGCTGCCTCAGGCCGCAGAAAGCCTATTTACAACAAGCTGTGCTTGTTACTTTCATCAAAATAGAGCACAGAGCTTTTTCTCGTGCCTTGTTTTTGTGCTTTTGGCAGGAGGTTGTTATTGTAAAGCACCGACTCCATTGTGTTCAGCGGTGCGGTGAAAGTTTTGTCGAGTAGAGATGGTTGGCCACAAAAGCTTTGTTCCGTGAGAGGTCATTGTGGTTTATAGACTTGGAAGGAGGTAACTTTGGGAGCTTCATCTTCGGCTGTCCTCTATCATCTTCAATTAAAGGATCGACGGTCTCTGGCGGGCATGTTTGTCATAATCTATTGGCAATGGCACTTTCCAGATATTGAAGGAAAGGACAGAAAATCAATAGGCCGGATTGGTCTGCCAGGCCCAGAGGGAGGTCTCCTTACCCGGCTCGCATGGCTCAGGCTCAATTCTCCTGCATCAAGGCTTTCTTTTTACTACTGTTTGGGCCATCACTTTGAATTTCGTCAACCGTTGGAGTTGGGGGCGGTGTACAGTGTATATAGCATGATGGTTTTGTAGTCCGTCCACTGAGCTGCCTTATGCCCTCCAGTCAAATATGCAATCTAGTCTGTCTGTGGGCATGAAATGCTTTTGTTTGCACCAACTGGGATATAACTTTATTGTAGCATGCAATGAATGGTTTACAAAGATACTTTGAGATTTTTATGAAATCAAGTATTACTGTATGAAGGAATATTTATTATTTGGGTTGTAGGACTACACTCCATAGCCTACTACTGTACATCTACAGGAAATATCTATCTAACAACTATGTCTATTGATTCTGTAGTTTCTACCGCAATGGTTCCTAACCTGGGTTCGATCAAACCCCAGAGGTCAGTCAAGACACACACTCGACTTGCATCATTGGCATTGTAGGCGATCATGCTACATTGCTTGGTCTTATCTGTGCTGCAGGGGATTTGGTGCACTCTTAATTTCTTAATATTTTAATTCTTTCATACTTACTATGTGCAGCAAAAAATAATAATAAAAGAAGGTGGTTGGACAAATATGTGCAATACCCATTCACATGTATAATGGAATGTATGGTGTTCCACACAGTTCAATTCTGGGGCCTCTGCAGTTTTCATTGTATCTGCTGCCCCTGGGTTCCATCTTAAGAAAACATTGGTGGTTGTTTTTGAAGTTGAGTTGAATGAGTGCATGATTTGCAATACCAAGTGGAGCAATTCTAGTCCAGCATAACTAGTTATCCAGCAAAACTAAAGGAACACTTTTTTAAGTTGCACGGAGATGGGCAATACAAGAACACAATGCTTTCTGAATTCATTTTGTTAACCGGTAAACCCCATACCTATGTCTTGTCATATATATATTTTTCAATAAAGAGGGGTTCGGTTAATGTGCATAGGAAACTGGTGGGGTTCAGTACCTACAACAAGGTTAAGAACCACCGTTCCGCTGTAGCTATCTATTGATATACAATACCTGTCTGTTTCTCAAAATGTTGAACGATCACAGGGTAACACTAAGTTTTGGTAAATTTTGAAGAAAAGAAAAAAAAATCTCCCATCTCTTTTGATCCTTTGTGAGGGTTCTTATCAAGTCAGAGCAGACGCAAGGGAAAAAAAGAAGCAACATGGATGAATCAAGGTCAATGACTTCTTGACAAGCACTCCACCACCCATGTGGTATTATCTTTCATTACCTGTCCACATCAATACACACACCTGTTTTTCTTCTTTCGACTTCTTTTCAACAGTAGCTATTGATTCATTGGACTGTAAGGGACCAATCACGCTTGTACTATTAACACCCGATGGCCGTATTCTGTCACTGTGTGTGTTCAAGTGACACGATAATCACTGAAAAATGCAATTCTGCCACAAGGTGGGCGACTCAACAACTAATCTGATATGATTTTGGTTTGCCTGCTCAAGTATTTAGAACAAAGCTGAAAAGAAATATGACCCAAAGGAGGGGGTCCGCCTACGAAATCTATAAAGTCTTCCATCAAAACCACCTCCCTGGCTTTATGAGGACATTAATCTGAGGTTGCACTATGTTGCGCCTCTTCAAAACACCGTGAGTCGCCTTTTTTTTTTCCTTTTAAACGCTCTTCATCTTGTGGGCTTTGTTGTACAAAATTGCTCAAGTTTATCATACGTTGGAGGCAAGTGGCCTGATTTACCAACATCACGTCCTCCTCTCAGCATTCACACATTCATAACTCCAGCATCTCCCATCGATAAAATTTGAGACAAACATCTGCAAGAGATGGAAAAAGTTGCCTTCAGCCTGCTTGTGAATTTTGAACCCTCCACCTACCACCATTACACACTTAGCTGCACACTGCAGTGGGCCTGTGGAGTGAGAGCATCTAGCTTGGACCGTATACACTTTTAATTGGCAGTCCGTGGGCGCGGGATGAGTGATATGTGCCAAACAAGCCGGCACAAGGAGGAGATGCACTTAAAAAGCCATCACTCCCGCAGCATAGCATTGTCTTCGCCCCGCTCGTGATAAATGCATTGCACGAGAGCTCCCCATCCGCCATTATCATCAGATTCATCTCCGCCTGCGCTCGGTGGTCCCACTAAAGTCTGCTAGCGAGTTATTTATGACACACACGGAAAAGGCTGTTCTTTTAACAGGCCTGCCAGTGGTGGGAGCAGTGGAAAGAACATGAGCTCAGATGAGCCGCTGGATGTTTAGTAAATAAATCAAGCGGCTAAATGAGGGCAGCCAGCGGAAAGAGTAAGACCCCTCTCCTGTTAATTACGCTCCAGGCTGCACCTCCTGGACTCTGCCACTAAAAGGTTCTGGATGCTGCGATTGTTAAAACAGGCCGGACGCCGTGCTGTAGGTAGTGGCGCGAGGCTCGGGCCATCAGATCGGACCCTCGCCATGAATTATGTGCTGTCGATGGAAGGAAGCCAAATAAAACATGTGCAGGATAATCTTCACTAAGGAGGCTCCACACCAGTCGTTTCCTTTAACAACCTGTCCCCTTTTTGAAAAGACTCACTTCCTAATCACAGATGAGAGATGTGCACATCAAACGGCACCGGCGACTTTGGTCTACACAGCTGCCTTATAAAAGCAAACAAGCTATAAATAAAAGAGAATTTTATAGAGGGGCGTCTGTCAGGCATGTGGGGCTGGAATAGAAAGGAGAAGAACGAGAGTTGGGGCGGGGGTGGGGTTGAGCAAGTGAATGGACAGGAAAGGAAGATGGGGAAAGCAAGAGGAAGTCAACAAAAAAAAGGAAAAGAAAAAAGGCCATCAAATTAATAAATGAGAAAGAATAGGACAGGACAAGACTTGATAAAGGTCGAACTAACGCATGATCTGACCTCTCCTGAACACAATGTGATGCTATTTAGATGTGATTCCATGAACAGGTTGGCTTTTGGGTGGTACCGGTGTCAGTCACAGCTTGTAATGAAATCCTTTCATGTGGCAGAAGATAAGAGGGGGCGAACAAGGGAGAGGGCCCTCTGGGGACGAGAGGACACCCGACCACCAACTCCACCGGAGCAGTGGAGAGGAAAAGTGCGGGTGTGGGCAGGAAGCAGCTCCACAGTGACCAGACGGGTTCTGACCAAAGACAATTGACTGTTGACTAAGCCCCTGTCAATTTTTCCATTCTTGCACAGCGTGCAGTTTGCACTGCACAACGGGGAAGATTTTCAATTTTGGCCTCACAGTTTGACATTATTTGAGACTAAAGCAGTTTTCTTTTCTAGCAATGAATGTCAATTTGGCCTCCACAAACATAAAACATCAATGTTATGTTATATTTGCACGAGTCAGCGTAGTGTTTCTTTAAATACTAACAATTTATGAAAATATATGTAAATGTATGTAAATGTCATACTGTTTGGAGAAAAGTACTTGAACATATTTTAAAAACTACTTTTCACAAATCATCCAAGTAGTTGGCACAAAATTTGTATACATGCAGCTCTTCTGCGTTCCGAGTAGCCTACGGTGGCAAAATGAACTTCCGGTCAGCAGTGATCACATGGGAAACTCAAAAACAGGTTGATGCTGAACATAGCAGCATCAAGCATTTTGAAATGTAAACACTTTGATGCCAATTTGACCTTGAAAAGTACTACCACCGAAATATTTAATACACCGATTACATAACCCCAGGTTATCACATATTTAGCAATAGACTTTCTTTTTTTTGTCAGGCGGTGTCCCGGTAGATTGAAACATATTGACAACAGAATCATGCCTCAGACCGGAAATGCACTTAGCATTTACAAAAATGGCCAAATGCTATTTCACTTAACAGGTAAACTGTTCATTTAAGCTACCTTAAGTCAATGTCTTGCGAAAAAAATAAAAGAAGAGTCTATAAAATGAATAATTAATAATAACCAGTCACGCAAGCTAGCCCGCAAGCTAGTTAGCTGGATATGCTCATGTTTACATCTCTGCTGATTAGCCGCCGCCCTCAGAAGCAACCAACATTGACTTGATTACTTTTAGAGCTGTCAAACGATTACATTTTTTAATCAGATCAATCACATCTTAGAATTTTGATTAGTCACGATTAATCGCTTAATGGAAAAGGCTTTTTTGTCAACATTCTTTGCCCACCAAATTTAAAGAGCACCTGCTATGTGTTAATTCTTTCGACATTTAATGTTATGAGGACGCCTTAAAAAAAAATGATCCACTGCACACGCTCATCTTTTTCTAATCAGTTAATTACTTGCATTTTTTAAAATGGAAAAAAAGAACGCCAATTGTTTGACATGAACCAATATTCTGAATGCCGTACGCAAACACTTATTAAAAGCTTTACTTTAATACATGTGGTTATGTTTATTGCTCAAACACAACCTGTGCTACCTTTAACACTGACAAAATTAAATGTGTGATTAATCTGCATTAATACATGATTAATGCGATATATTTTTTGTGATTAATTAATTAGTTAACGCTTTAACTTTGACAGCACTAGTTTATTCGGGTTAAGGTCAAAATTCAGGTTTCAGGTAAAACACATTATATTCATGTCTCTCACCTCACTAATATAGTAGTCAGTGTCTTCCTTGCCGCAAAAGTGCCATGTTTGTTTACCTCTGCTTGTCTTTTTGTTTATGTGCGAATAAACGAAAATGAAATGAAAAATGCATTCAAGTTGGGCTCGCTTATCGAGTGGCAACGTAAGATGGCTGCCGTGCAAATAAGTAGTTTCTGTACACAAAAGACCAAGATATTTTGCAAATAGAGCACGTGTAGAACACAAACCAATGTTCCGTTCCGGGTTTGAAAAGGGATAATGGATTTTTTTTTAAACACGAATAAGGTCATAGTCGGGTTTTTGTGTGTGTTTAACTGGCCTTTCAAAACCCGAATATTCCCAATATTTGTTAGTAAGAATAAGCATTTCATTTAGCATCAAGAAATCTGTATTCTTTCCCCATGCTGTGCTCATGTAAGCTTGTTTGTGTGTGTGTGTGTGTGCCCTTAAGAGCTTCACTCCCCAGGTGTCTCCAGCGGAATCACTCGGTCATTATCAGAAATCTCCACCTGCTGTCTCGGAGCAGCCTTGCAAGCTTTACTTTTGACAGAAATCAATATGGCCGTCACAAGCAATCATCAACCAGCTATGTGTTTTGAGTGCACACCCACTGCGCACACAAAATGCATGCGCTCGCTCCCGTATATATCCAAACAAACAGAAGCTTGACAACACTCAGGGGTTTTGCTTGTTGCTTTTCTTTGATGGCAAACAAAGTGCAGAGAGGGCTAATTTGACTGGGAGAGTCTGAGATGTGCATTGAGAGACCTTGTACTCTTGACACCGGCATGCGAGGCGCGTTATTGACGCTCACTTTGAAGGTGAGGGCAAAGCACTAATTACATTTCTGCTTCTAAAAACACAAGAATCCTCGCACAAAACAAATGGAATTTTATTAACAATGTCAGATCACCTGGATGGTGCACGCAAGAAGCTAATGTTCTTTTTGATTTACTGGAATTCACATAGGCGAGGGCTGTTTTCATCTAAAAAGTTTGTGTTTGACTGTTGTGCTTAGGAGGCTTTTAAGGGGCGGTATCTTGAGCTGATCAAGGCTCTTTTTGTTTTGTTTCTATTTCCCATCAGGCCAGATGCGAGGTTATCGCCGAGCCGTTCGTCCTTACAATCCTCGCAATCTACAGAGCGGCTGCACGCTAGTCTCAAATATCAATTAAATAATCTGATGCAATCTCATCCCATTGTTCCCCACAGACAGTCCAGAACACAAAGGGCTTCTGTTTACTGACCTGAATGTCATCTTTAAAATCTCAAAACACATGTTTTTCAACTACACACAAACTGGTCACTGAGGGTGCAGTTGTTCAGGGACAGTGTGATTGTGTGTTTCTGTTTCTGTATGTGTGCTGTGATTGACTGGTGACAAGTCCCGGATTGGTCTGCTTTTAGCCCAATGTCTTCTGGGATGGAGTCCAGCTACCCCCGCGACACTGAACAGAATAAGTGGTAAAGAAAATGGATGGGAATATGGACACTAACTGCACTTTATTACCTTCCCTTAGGAGGCTATTTTGAAAAGCCTTTCCTTAGTTTGTCTGGAAGAACCATCCGGGTGAGGTATGGGTTAAGGAAGAAACGAATGAAGGTGAAGTTCCAGAAAATAGATTTTAAGGTGTGCAAAGTGCATGAACTCTAGACCTTCATACAGGGCAAGTACGGACGAGTATTTGAGGAAATAACAAGATACAAAATGTACAACAATAAAGTTGAGATATCTAAAAGCATAATTGCCCCCCCCCCCCAAAAAAAAACACACAAAGAAGAGTAAAGTTGCCTCGATCGAACTTTTGCAGGTTACCATGACGTGGATGATTGAGAATCTACACAGAGGGGGGGGGGGGGGGATTAGTCAATCATGTGATGTCCTCACGAGACATTGACAATTTGCAGCTCGACAGCCAACAAACTAAGGCAGAAATCTCCGGAGGCAAGGCGTGCTTTTCTTGCATTTATAGAGTTCTCATGTGCTTGCAAACAATGTAAGTGCAGAATGCAGATAGTTGGATGTACTGTATATATTGTCACTGAAACAAAAATAAAAAAATATACAGTATATTACTAATTAGCAGGGGATAGGATTTTAGGTGAATTAATGAGCACACACACACCCGCACGCGCACACTCACGCACGTGAGAGAGAGCAATGATGATGACATGTTGAATCGGTAAGATTACCAAATGAACAATACTGAGCTCTCTCTCAAAAAATAAAAATTTAAAAATTAAAATTAAAATTAAAATTAAAATTAAAATTAAAATTAAAATTAAAATTAAAATTAAAATTAAAATTAAAATTAACTATTTACCATGGATGTCGGGATCACATGATTGGAAATTGGGCATGTTCACATTTTTTCAGCTGATCGGAATCGGGGGGGAAAGATCGTCATAATTTTATTTATTCTTATTATTTTTTCTTTATTTTACAGGCTCCAAAGCAAAAAATAATAATCCAGAGGTATACAGATATTAGCAAAAAACAACAACAAGCAAACATATTTTATACTACACAACATCGCAACACAGCTGGAAACAGCAAAGTAACGCAGGCAGTGGGGGAACGTTCTGGTAGTTGTCGCAGGAAGCTAATATGAAGCTAGCACTTAACATCATGTAACAGTGATAGTGTTTACAGTACGGGAATATTTTAACGTGGAAAATGGAGACAGCGCAACGGCAACTTAAAATGTTTTAGCGTATTTAGTGTGGCAAAAAGTATAGAGCTACATTCAACACAACTAACCTAATACGCCACATGAAAAACTGATGGGCTCAATTTTGTTTATCAAATATTTTATTTTGTTTAAACCACCACGAGGCATATAAAAGGTGTCATGGATAGTTTTGTTTAAAATAAAAAATAAAAAAATACAACATTTGGGTGCACTTTTTTTCCCCCTTAATACATTGATGATGATGTTGGTAGATCCTCAAAGTCAAGTGACTCGGACTCAGGTGCAAAAAAATAATCCCTTGTTAATTGTTGATTACAACTAGCTAGCTCATTCTGTAAGCCTATACATAAATAGTTAATTAGGTG
Source organism: Vanacampus margaritifer (assembly GCF_051991255.1). Classification (NCBI taxonomy): domain Eukaryota; kingdom Metazoa; phylum Chordata; class Actinopteri; order Syngnathiformes; family Syngnathidae; genus Vanacampus; species Vanacampus margaritifer. Next base: position 15,349,614 of record NC_135434.1, on the reverse strand, counting down.
AAACAATCACAAATTTCAATCTGGTGATATTGAAAATAAAATACACTTTTAACTGTCAAATACGTGTTTGTGAACCTATAAACATTTACAAAGATGAAAATCGCTCAAGTGTTTGGAGCACATTCACTGTGTATATTGAATTTCAGATTGAATTACGTCATATTGATATTAACGTCTCTTCATCAGAGGACATGACAAAGCACATTCATGCTACTTTATATGTGTGGAGTCCTGCCAACATGTTGCTTTGTAGTGTAACGAATGAGGGGAGATTACAAATAACAGCAAAGGTGGAAAAATTTGGCGAAAAAGGGCGTGTCGGCCCCTACCTACAAGAGTGATGTCGCCAACACTGGAATATTTACAGTCAACGTCTGTGACATGCTGTCGTATTTGAGCAAGGGGCCAATGAGCGTGCAGCTTCTTCAAAGCAACAACTGCTACGGGCTGCCATGTGAGGGCCCGTGTGTCACACATCATTTCCCTCGGGTCTTCATGTCCTTTGGCAGGCAAATGAGTCGGGCCAAACATTCCCACTTACACACCGCAGTGACGTGTTTTGCATTTATTTTACACCAGCAGCGCTTTATGTGGAAATTGGACTCTTACATGCTGGTATGAGAAGCAATGTCGGCCCTGAGACTAAAAAAAAATGAACAGAAAACTGAATGGTATTTCCTGAAATTAACTCATTCACTGCCATTGACGTAAAAAATTCATTTGAACTATTTCTATTATACAATTTTTTTACTATTTTCACTTTTGTTAACAAGAGTATGAAAACCTAGATTTTTTTTATTGTACATTTAGAACAGATATAAAATTTGTGATTAATTGCGAGTTTACTAGTGAAGTCATGCGATTAATTACAATTAAAAACTTTAACCGCCTGACGCCCCGAATTTTTTTATCTTTTCTTCTTTCTTTTGTTTAATTCATTCACTGCCATTGACGGCTATAAACGTCAACATTTCATTTTAACTATTTCTGTTTAACATTTTTTCCCCACTTTTGTTAACAAGAGTATGAAAATCTAGAATTTTATTATCGTACATTTAGAACCGATATAAAATTTGTGATTAATCGTGAGTTAACTAGTGAAGATATGTGATTAATTACAATTGAAAATTGTAATCGCCTCTTGCCCCTAATTTTTTAATGATCCTTTTTTTAATAAATTTATGGCCGTTTTTGAATTTATGAGTTAATAATGCATAGACGAAGATGTGCCAATCAGTCAGCAAAAGAATGGCATCAATAGGCTAAAAATGTCTATTTGTTTGCCCAAATATGTTGATATGAGAGCTGAAGCTCATGTCTGTGCCTCAGACGAAACTTTAACCACACCAGTGATTGCGCTTTGATTTCGTTTTGTATTCAAAATGGAAATAGATGGAATTGAGAATGCCTATTTCCTCTTGCATATTGAATTAAATATTACAAAACACCTTTTCAAATTACATGGCTGCCGTTTGCACATGCTGTCGACTGACAACTGAAAATTACATTGTCAACAAAAAAAGGTGTGGAATGATTTCATACATTCTTGCTTTGTCAAAAGTAACACATTACTCCAGCTGAAACCACCAATTGTCATGTTACAAATGATAACAATGCAGTTAGGAAAATGGATGGATGGATGTTAAAGCATGCAGTGAGATTTAGGTATGTTTTGTTTAGATTTTTTTGCACTGTAGTATATTGTGGATTTGTGTTCATGAAGAAACGATGGACAAAAATTATTTTCTCAACTCTAATTATGATGTGTTTTTAGAAAAATAAAATAAAATTTGCTTCTAGAAAAACACGCTGTTTTAAAAACGGTGACATGTAAGAAAATGTCGTAATTACGCACAGTAATACAATTATCGTGAATGAATTAGGTTTGTATTGTAAAATGTATTTATAGATTCCCTACATTATCCTAATCCACCTAGTTTAGCTCTAATGAGAGAATTTAAGTTGCTAACGTTAGTACAACATTACATTTCATAACGTTAGCCTAGCCTAGCCTAAACGCGCAGTTTAACTAAAATGGCGACAAAATCCTCCTCTGTACAGTACAGTATGAAGGTATTATTTGATTACTATATCAAGTGTAATCTTTGCGTGTTCAAAATAATTGCATTGAGATCTCATGAAGAAGTTTTCTTTGCAAAGATTTATTTAAGAGCTCTTAAAGACACAGGAGTATGGCTTACATTCGAAGGTGATGTTTAAGCCTCAAGTGTGACGAATATGAAAACACCCACACTTTTTATACATCAAGAAGCTTCCTCTCCCACCCAAAGGCTGGACAAAGGGTTAGTAATTATAATAAGCAGACATGTGATATGCCGACATGTTTACTCCAACTCTCCTACCAGCCCGGAAATATGATGTAGACAGGTAATGATCTTGGACCTTCAGTTTTTACGACATAATGAGTAATGGCATTTGAACTTGACTCCCTTTAAGATATACACATTTTTATCTTCATGAGAACTGGAAGGGAGTAAAAAGTTCCAATATATTTCACAACAACATTATCACAGTTGATCTTCCTTTAACTACACAGTTATATGGCATCTATATACTTATAAGTAAATTCATAAACAATAAAAATATAAATTGAAAATGTTAAATGTCTTCAAGTACAGTCGGCCATATTGCTGCCAGTAGTTTAAAATAATGATTTATTTGGAAACACATTTACTATCATTGCGCAGGAGATGGAATGATCTGTCTATCACCTCACGTGGAGCGGTATTTAGCACCTCACGTGTTAGCAATAAGCAAAGTGCGCATCTCGACTGCACGGGAGCATCATGGTTAGCGGCGTGGTGCATTGTGGGTAGGCTAACCTACCATATGGCCATTGAAAATGAATTGGATCCAATGGAATGAGCTCAGAAGTGGGTAGACGCAAAATTGAGGATTTAGAAGTGGGTAGACGCAAACTTGACTACGCCGTATACCCACGTACTCCAAGGACTACACCACTGCCTTTTGGGTGCCCTAAGCTTAAAAGTATGATAGTGGCCCCAAATTTGTGCCCACTAAGTAGCGGCTAAACTGCTAATGATACGTGCATGCTTTCCATATGTTGCTCCACTACCTTGTTCTAATGATTCAACAGGATTGTTGTGTTAACTGTTTGTGAGTACCTACCTTGAACAAAGTCTTCATTTACTTCACGAGATACAACCAGAAAAACCACGGGGAAGAAAGATCTTGTCGAAACTGTTTCATCTTGGGAAGATGACGCCAAGTCATGGCTTGTTTAGCTGCGCGTTCGGTCATTGTTTACTTCCTGTTTCTTTTACTTTCTGTTTACGTCTTCAACTCGCAAACTGCAGAAGAGAATTAATTTTGGGGTCTCTGTTGTTTTATTTGTATTTGCTGCTCCTGGCTTCCATCTTACCCAAGCATGGTGTTTCCTTTCACTGCAATGTAGATGGAAGTCAGATCTATGTTTCGCTAAGCAAAAAGGACGCTAACTTAAGGTCACTTTTCTCCTGTCTGGAGGAAATCAGAGCCTGGATGGCACGGAACTTCTTAAATTTTGACGAAAAGAGGTTATGGTGTTTGGTGTTTTTAAATGATCGATTCTAACACATTCCTCAGAAATCGGGAAGCATTTAAATAAAAACAATAATTAAAATAAAATTAAAAAAGCCCTCTCAAGCAACTTGTGGTCTTTGGTAACCCCTTGTCTAAATATATCATCCTTCAGCCTTTGCTTAACTACTAAATATACGGCATGATGCATTACATAAGAGTTGTTGTTTTTAGTGTTACTAGTGTGTTATCACAACACACATTTTTAGTTCTAGATCATTAAAACAAGATACCTTAGTCACTCACCCAAAATAAGGATTCAAAGCAACAACGAAAGCCTTGGCGAACTAACAGTCCCCTTCTTTGTAGACCTCCTCTTTCCTGCTTCCTAATGCCACTTCCTGTAAGCTGTCCTGCCAAACCAGCTTTTCTGGCACCGACAGGCCCGCCACATTCAAAGTGAATTTTGATGCTTGATATTATCGCCAGTGGCTTATCTTGATCATGACAACATGGCCTTCGTCTTTGAACCAAAAAAAGTGAACAAATTTTGTGGTCCAATTCTTTACTCAGAAGATGTTTACACAAGTATTCTATTTTTTGTGTATATAGATATTGTAGAGGTTGCGGTGTATTGTAGATGTTTTTTCTCCATATATGGAATATTGCTTAATGGGCATTATTGTATTGATAATGATTCAAATCCCTGTTCCTACTAAATATATTGTATTTGTATTTCTGTCACATGGTTGACTAACTCAGGTTACTGCATATCTGAATATATAAAAATGTGCACTAAGCACAAGGTTTTTTTTTTTCTGGTTAATGTTTACATTCAGGTCATCAATACTTAAGCAGCCAAAAGCTCTTAGCCCATGTTTTAGTATGAGTATCTCTTGAGCTAGTGACCTCTGCTGTTAGATTTACTGCGGTGACAGAAAAACAAACTCCTCCAATTTCCACTGATCACCAGAGGGCTCCTCTTGTGGGTTGGGTCCCAACCGATAAATTCTAAAAGGTTCATATATGAAAGGGCACGGAAAAGTAGCTAATTCATCAAAGCGCATGCTTGTAAGCTTTTGCAAAGAGAGCAAAGGGCTCCGTAAATCATTACTAATCAGACACCCGTAAGCAAATTAAACCGGTGAACGAATCAATGTTCCCGGATCGATTGGTGTAAAGGACAGCTGATTTGACCCCAGAGAACTGCGGAATTCCAGAGGCCACGCAGAAAGCCACAGATCTGTTTCCACTTCATCGCCACAGCTGTCAGTCTTCATTCATGTCAAGGCGGACTTTCGACTCTGAAGGTAACTCAGCCGGGCTTGACTAAAACAAAACCTTGGAGGGCAGAGCAATATAGGGCAGACAGAAGTCTGATGGCATCTCGCTGGATAGACAGAAGATTAAGGTAAGATCTCATTCTGTCTGAATCCCCCCACCCCCCCCCCCCTCCAAAAAAAAAAAGTCTCTGGACCTGGATGCCTCCTCAGTCTGCAGCTGTGCAACAGATGGCCTCAAGTTCACGGATGGCTCATTTCCACATCTTTAAGGTCACAGATAACGGACGGCTTTACCAACAGCAATTTCAACTTTGACTTGTTGGCCTGACAAGAGGAACACGCTAAATCATTTACTCATTAAACCTTCGCTCTCTCCACACATCTATCTGTCCATCCACGATCCTCCCACCACTTTGAATTGTGTGCAAACACATGCTTACCAGAGATTACAACTAAAGTGTTTGTTCACCCTAATTACGCCTTTTGCACAGCACCTTCAGAACACATTCATGTACCTCTTTGATTTATGATAAAAAAGATATGCAAATACACAAACTTGTATGAGTCATTGAGTTGTTTGTGGTTTATTAGCTTCCAGAAGCCCTATTCACTTTGTATATAATTTATTTTTATTTATTTTTTACATGCTCAAAGACAATATAAGAGCCAGCCCCTTCTCTAAATGCAGATGGTATGACTGATATGCAAAATGATTTGACATTAGAAACTCCAGTATAGAAGAAGACATTAAATAAAATTTTTGTTTCTAACTATAAATTGTCTTTGTCAATATGTATGATCCTGTTGAACAAATGGTGCGGTGTATCACCAGTCGCACTGCTTTGATTGTTCATGTTCGAGTGAATCTTCTGATGATGTATGATGGTTGGGATGTTAACTCAAACTATATACTCCCAAAATTGTAAATTGTATCACTTTAATCAACTCAAAGAGCTGTAAAGTGAATTCAGAGAAATATTCCTAATAAATGATATCTGTTCTCAGAACGTTTTTTTCCCCATCATTTTAGTTTTCCTGATTTTTTTGTGTGTGAGACGAAAACAACATGTATTTGAGCGCCCGGCATGAGTCGCCCCTCCTCCGCAATATAAGAACTTGAGCTGCCCAGTGGCATAGACAAAGTTGGTCAGTCACATTTTCTTAATAGCGGTACCATGGCCCAAGGTAGAACCCACCTTTTAGCTCTCACTGGCTAGGATTGCAACCCACTTCTTGGGCCAGCTAGCAAGCTAGCCCGCTCAGCTAGCCGGTTAGCTCTCTTCAGCTTCCATCCTATTGGTTCAAGGCTCAGTTCTGGGCGCCAGACTCCAATCTTTGCCATCCCACAAGGTTCTCGCCAGGTTTTAATTTGTCTTGTCAAGTCTGTCATGATGTTTACACTGTATTTGTTAAACATCTTTGAGTGTCCCTAAATAAAGCACTATGTGAATTTGTTTTATTATTATGTCTGCACCAATGAGTAAAAAAATAGCTTGTGTGCTAATTTAATAATTTACAGTCCGCAGTTGTGGAATTCAATTTTGAAGTTGAGTCTCTGAATGTGAATTTACATTGTATAAGCTCGCATTTTTTTCCAAGTGCTTGTATACAGTAGTGGTATTTGATTGACAGTTGAGCAGGTTTCAGGGCATTCAGTGGACACGCCCACATTAATTCATAAGTCATTCAAATTTGGAGGACCAAAAGTGCCAAAATTAAATAAATGAATACACAATTGAAAAATTAAATAAATGTGTCATTAATTAATCATAGGTCATATATATATATATATATATATATATATATATATATATATATATATATATAGGTAATTTTATTATTTCATGACACATTTATTTAATTATTGGTTTATTTAATTTCATATTTAATTAATAAATGACACATTTATTTAATTATTTAATGGTGTATTCATGTATTTAATTTTGGCACTTTTGGTTCTCCATAGGTTAAAAACACTGTGTCAAATTTCCCAGACACATTTATGTTTCTTTTATGGGGTTCAAAAAATATATAGCGGTTATTCATTGATGTACTGTTAAATCATTAAGCTTTTATTCATTCCACAATCACAGCATGAATGCTTGACTCCTTCAGTATTTACTCAATTATCACCCATTTACTTGTTTCAATAGAACCCCAGGTCGTATGCTTGCACATCACAGACAGCACCTTTGCATGTGTGATGGTGAATATAGTTGTGAATTCCACAAATGGTTCACCTTGTTAGAAGCGTACAATTATAAGCACGGAGCCCCGAGGCAAACCTAATCTCAAAGTGAAGGGAAATCTTCTATTATATCAAGCGAAATTACTGTGAGCTTTTCTCGGCCCGTTCCGATAAGATACCGATCAGGCAAATAGATTGGCTTTTCCATTATCTCTGGAGAGATCTAGGAAGGCATTGGGTAGATAATTTGCTAATGTTTCCTGTGACCTCTCCAGATTTAAATGATGTCTTTGGCTACATGTCAACTGGATGCTTGAGTAAACACGCAGTCATTAATATTCTCTGCAACATAAATGTCTTCACATTTTACCTCGATCACTTACATTATAGTATAGATTGGTCTGAAGGCTGCTTAAAATGTTGGCATTGAGGTTTCTGAGTTCTTTACAGACCTTGCGGTTGTTCCAAAAAGTAATAATAAAGCCAGAGAATTGGAGCAAAATGCAAAGAGGGGGAAAAATCATATCTTGCTAACTAGGCTACTGAAGTCCTATCTATATTTCAATGAACAGAAATCTGCTCTCATTTCCCGGCATTTTGAAGAGAGGTTTAATTATTCGGCATCTAATTAACATGAAATGAAATGAGCTGCTTTGATGTGGGGAATTTAAAGAAATAAACGTGCGTGGTGAGATCATTTTAATAATGGAGTTACTTTGTCTTTTCTCATTAAAGAAGATGCACAATTTCATGTGTGTTTCTATCATGAAGACATGGCAGCACTCTATAAACATGAGAGCTTAGCCGCTTAAATGTTGCTCATGCACAATTACATTTTGCTAAAATATGCAGACTACAAATAAAAAGGTTAGCGCTTTATTTGTTGCGTCCCATTCAGGTGCTGTGCTTTCACTCTTCTTTGACAAAATTGAGTTTAAATGCTAACATTTGTTTGGATCAGATCAAAGTGAAAGCTTTTTTCTGATCGTGATCTCAAATGAATGTAGCTCATGTATAAAATAGGTTTCAAGGAGAACCGTCTGTGGTGCAAATAAGAAAACTATTATTCAGTTCAAGGTGCAGCTCAAGTTGGCTGAATTAATGCTCAAGTTTAGCTATAGCGGAACCGTCAAGGTCAAACGCTCCTGAAGTCGTACAATTCAGAACTGACGTTTCATTCCGAATGTTAAACCCTATTATAAGTGTTTGTGCCACTCAAATTCATTGAATCAACTGCATGCTGATAATATTTCAATGGGCTCTTTACACAAATCCACTACTACCTGAACTCAATACTACTCCCTCATTTCCTGTCTTTCATGATTGGATAAACTAATTAATCCAGGTGTGCCTGACCTCAGTAACCGTGATGACAATGTTCCAGCACACCTGGATTCAGCAGTTTGTCCAATCATGAAAGACAGAGAATGAAGGAGTGGTATCGAATTCAGGAAGTAATGGATTAGTGTAAAGAGCTCATTGGTGGAGCTTGGTCATATGACTTATATAATCAGGAAGTGCAAGCTAGAAAGCATCATGTAACGTTAGCTAGCAGTAGGCTATTCTCTAGCTAAACGCATATTGCTTTTCTGTTCTAGCTCAGGAAACGGCTTTGGTTTTAAGTGTACAATTGTAACTTGTGTGTAAAAGTTGTATAATGTTGATTTTGACATATTTTGATAGATGTAACTTTAAGTTTTGACAAGTTAAAGGATTAGTGTAAAGAGCTCATTGGTGGAGCTTGGTCATGTGACATGTATAATCAGGAAGTGCAAGCTAGAAAGCGTCATGTAACGTTAGCTAGCAGTAGGCTATTCTCTAGCTAAACGCATATTGCTTTTCTGTTCTAGCCCAGGAAACGGCTTTGGTTGTAAGTGTACAATTGTAACGTGTGTATAAAAGTTGTATAATCTTGATTTTGACATATTTTGATTGATGTAACTTTAAGTTTTGACAAGTTAGCTGTATTGTGTTAGCCCAATGTGTGAATGCCAATGTAGGCATAACTGACCTCATGCAAGTTGTTCATTGTAATATGGTGTCTATCTTAAATTAGTTTTAAGTGTAATCGTAAATTGTTTTATTTCCCGTTTACAAAATCAACAATGACTATAAATGTATCTTGAAAACAAACACAGTACAAGCTCAACATTACTTCAGCGTCTTAAGATTCATTTAATCATTAATGTTTACTATCTGTTGAAGTGTGTGATGGGAACAGAACACTATCACTAGTTTTTACATTTTACTAATAAATAAAAGTAGCTATTTTTCACACGTTCACGGAAGCTAGTAATGTTTCATGGACACTAAATTGTTAAACAAATACAGATTTTACGATGCCAACAGTTTGACACTTATTTCTGTTTCCATTACATCCTATGAAGTAATGTTTTGATTTGACGTCAACCAGCATCGCTGAATGGATTAGAGAATAAATGTAAAAAAAATCAAACAAACAAAAAACCACTACGCAACCAACTATTTTCAATACGGCTTTTCCATCGTGGGGTCCCGGCTGAGAGACAGGGTACACTCTGGACTGATCGCCAACCGATCGCAGAAAACAAGCATTCACAAAGACAAATGGCAGCAGCTCACACTTCAACCTGCATTCTTTTCAAGCTTGTTGAGATATATTATATTCAGTACGTGGCCCAGTGTCACCCCCTCCTTGTGGAGTTATTAAATTGGTCGGCAGCAGTGTGGCTCTGTCACAGCCAGTATTAGAACGCCATCCCCCCTCCTATTACCAGGTGCAGCCCTGTGATTCAAAGCTTTGATTCTGTTCAAATGACAACAAAGGTGAGCCCAGAGTTGACGCTCCTAATTCATCATTCCCTGCTTGATAAGAGCCGGATTAATGCTTCTAATGCGACGGTAGCAGGCAATCATCCATTTTAAAGCTGGCTCCCAGGAGGACGCAGCTGAAAAGGGAAAACACCTGAAACACAAATGTAGCGGGCTGCATGGCGGGTATACGCGGAACGTTGTACAGCATTATTTTCCGAGTCAAGCCTGGCACCAGTTTCCTCAGTCTTGTTACCAAAATCTTACCCTGTGGCCTTGGCCTGAATCCCAGGAGCAGATGGTTGCAAGATCCCAGTTAAAACTTGACCTGAATGATAACATTCAAAATTCAGAGCTGTCCTCACAAAAAAATTGTTTTTCCCAAGACTGAGTCCTTTGACCCTTTTTGATGTGCGTGCAAAATTGTAGCACGCATAATCAGACAATGTTTTCCTGCCTTAATACCTCATTACATAGTCATTCCATGTTTAACTTAACATCTGCCGACTCGATACCCCCTAACCTGTGCAAAGGCATGGACTTGCAATGAAAATGATCTATTATCCAGATGTATCAGGGAAGAGTGAGCTCTGTCCCAGCTGTTGCTCTGATCTCGACTTTAATTTCCTCTGAACTGTCGCCAAAGAAAACCCCGCGCGATGAGAAGACAACCGTTGCTCTTGACAGAAATAGGCCCATGTGAAACTTGCTATTGTCCCCCCATCTGAAGACCCCTCTTGTAACCTACAACCACATTTAAGGAGGACAACATTGCTTGGGAAATTTCTCATTAATCGTGCCAATACAGTGGAATGTACATTTCTCTGTCTTTCTCAGTCACTCACATACAAAGTGTAAATGATTGGAATTGAGCATTTTATTTTTGAGAATACAGATTTGATATATATATATATATATATATATAGGGGTGTGAATTGTCTAGTACCTGCCGATTCGATTCGTATCACGATTCATAGGTCAATTCGATACCGATTAATCCCGATGCGAATCTATAAATTGATCATTGCGATTTTTTTAATTCAAATTTAGAAAATAGTCATCAGTAAACTTGTACATGTACACTGTAAGATTTGTATGAAAATGTATTTATTTATCTGAGTCTGTTTCATGTTTGAACAGCACTGAAATAAAATATTAAGGCTTAATGTTCCATGAATATAACATTCTTCTATGCTTAATTTGTGAATCCTAACCCTAAGTAAGACGTTTTGTTGAATATTCACATAAAAAATTGATGTTTAAAAATCGATTAGGCCACATATTGAATCGATTTGAGAATTGCGCGCTGTAATATCGCGATCTATTGCCGAATCGATTTTTTTCTAACACCCCTAATATATATATATCCTTGATATTATTAAAATGTGTAGTGTACATAATGTGGGCAGTGAGTACATACAGGCCATCTCCGATTTGTCTTTCACATTTTTTGGGTCAATTATTGGTTATTCATAGAAAACCTCTATTGAATGTTTATCAATGATTTCAAAATAATTTGTTGTTTTTTTTTAAATCTTTTTTTCCTGATGCATTTCAATGGATGTCAATTTTAATAGTGTGTAATAGAAGACCCAATGTGTATTGATGAATAACTTGGCCTTCTAGTTTCTACTTTTGTGTAATTAATAGCATTTTAGCTCAGTTTGTTATAAGATGCTCCAACTTCTTTCTATTACTGTATATTTTATTTCCTTTAGTAATATGCAGATCCGGCTCTGGCTCAGCTTCAGAAAACAAATATTACCATTTGAATGATAACAACTGTCAATAATTCAAATACTGCTTGAGTGTCAAAGGTAGACCAATTCATAAAATAACTCAAAAACAGGAACTCTTAAAGGGGAAGTCAACCCCCAAATTTTCTTTACAATATGTTGTGTGCGCCCCCACTTGTCTAACAGCTGATTAATATTGTGTTTGTGGAATATGAGTTAAGCAGCAAAATTCAACCGTTTTCCTTCATCTCAGGGAGCGGCCATTTTGCCACTTGGTGTCGACTGAAATTGACATCACAGTTGCTGGCTCGGCTTCAGTAAACAGGTGACACATAATTGACAATTTAGCATGTAAAGTTTGAAAAACATTACCATTTAAATGATAACAACTGCCAATGATGCAAACTCATATCAGTAGAATTAATCATTTTTACAAGAAAATTAAGTGGTGTATGGCTTTACTGACCCATATACATACATGCATTATTCATGTATTAATTTCATATAAAAATGACTGAGTGCATCGGCGTGCATGATGATGTTTGTGTAAATGGCAAATAGCTCACTTTGGACATTTCCGACGAAATTCTTGTGATATCATGTTGGTAGCACATGAACGCACCGAGACATTTCTTGTATTGATTAACAAGTTAAGAGGCACAGAGGAGGAAAGGCTAATACTAATGTGAATTAATGACACACCACATAAAGTGCTGTCATGAAATAAATGGAGAACAATGTCTTTAATTAGACGTGATAATTAAGGACAAACCTGAGTAGCTGCTTTCATCTTGAAAGGAATGGATGTATTATTTTGGATTGGAATTGATGCAGATTGTTTTGTGTTACATTCATTTACATTTAAGGGAAACGGCAACAGTAAAGATGATTTTGAGATTTGTAAACAAAAAACAAAGCTGAATATAGGTTAACTGCAGCAACTCATTTCAAATGAATTTTGTCGGCCTATTTTATTTTTAATCAGGTCAAAACCCTCACTTGTTATTTGCATTCACAGAGCATCAGCTGTGTTGTGTATACCATATTATTATTAATTCATGAATTAATATGCATCCAATTCTAAAATGAAACCGTAAATGATTAAAAACAAAGAATAATATATTGATGGATGACTTTCTACTTCCTTTGTCAATCCTCTTGATCAGTTGTGAAATAGGGCCATACTTCAGGTTTTGCCAAAGACTCACTTTGTTGCCGTTTAGAGTGTGCCAAAAAGAAGTTTTTATCTTTAATCATCCTGAACTTAAATAACAAAACACGGTGTATCAGTTCACTTGAAAGGGCAAATGTAAACCAACCGTCTAATCAAAATGTGTCACGAGAGCACAAAACAGGACAGGAGAGTTCGGAAGAGAATCGGAATCACTTAAGTTAACGATCAAATCCTAACATGTGAAAGCTTGTTGAGTACCGGAACAACCTACAAAAGTGTCTGCACTTTAATGATGGTTTTAGGCCAGAGCAAGGTGCTGCGGGCCCGAGCTCAGAGCTGTGATGTTTCATTATCATCCCCACCGTTAGCTACATTGACAACACAGTAGGCTGCTTTAATTACTCTCCATCAGTGGGGGAGTCAGCGCCACTTCAGAGTCACTCTCTAATCAGCCCTCTCCTCTTTTCCTCTGCAGGGCACTCATTGTCTCCTACATGCACGATCATTTGCCTACACTTTAGGCCCACCACTGAACTAAAACGTGGACGTTTTGCTTAAGGCGGACTGGCAAAACTGTTCCCCCAGTTGGCTTATTAAAAGTCAGTTATTAAGCTCACCGTTTTGCGCAATCAAATATTGGGTAATATATTATTGTTCAGGATCAGGTCTCAGGAGCAGCTGCTTGAGCACGAAAACCAGACTTCCCTCTCCCAAGCCACTTCATCCAGCTCTTTTGCGTACATCCCAAGATGTTCCCAAGCCAGCGTGTGCTGGGTGTTCCCCAGGGCATCCTCTTGGTGGGTGGGCTGCCGTGCCTGGAACACCTCACCAGAGAAACATCCTGATCAGGTGCCCGAGCCACCTCATCTGGTTCCTCTCTGAATGGGAAATAACCATGGTTTGATATGTCCTCGTGTAACCTCTTATATTTTTTATTTTAATTTTTTTTTTTTCCTGGAGAGCTCAGTATTGTTCATTCGATTTGACATGTCATCATTGCTCTCCTTTTTATTTTATATATATATATATATATATTTTTTTTTATTTTTTTTTATGTGGGTGAGTATGTGTATGTATGTGCGTGTGTGTGTGCGTGCGAGTGTGTGTGTATTCATTAGTTCACCTAAAACCTATTAAAAAAAATCCCATACTAATAATATAATATAATAATAAATTGCCAAATGCAGAAACATCAATGTAAGTTATCACGATGTGGTGGCTCTCGTTAACAGGCAGAATTAAGTAACCAGAATAAGGTTAAAAAAAATTTTTTTATATAAATATAAAAATTCTAAGTTTCTACAAATTTTGATATTTGGTTTTTATTTGAGGCAGATATTTTTTCCATTAAAATGTGATTTATGAGGAGGTTAGATCATTGGTCGATATTCAGAGTTTGTTTATTTTTCCAGTTAACAAGAATTGGGTTTTTTGCGATAGTAAGGGCTACAAGTGTAGATTGAAATTGTTTATGTGGTAAGTCAGTTGTTGTTAGGTCACCTAGCAAACGCAAGTTTGGAGATAAAGGTATCCTACAGTCCAAGATAGCGGAAAGTTTTTCTAAGATTTTAGTCCAGAAATACATAACCGGAGTACATAACCATGTAACCTCTTATATAAGGATATGTTGTTGTCCTGAACTGTTGTACGAGTCCAGGTGCCCAACAATCTGGGCACAAGGGCGGAATCAACCTGGGAACTCTTAAGTTGAATGCCTTGTTTATACTATAGTCCTCCTCCCTGCTTCGGAAACATGTTTTCGAGGGTGCCTGGGAGAGGGCTTGACCAGCCCGGTTTCTCACGCTCACCCCTTTTTGTTAACGAATAAAAGACGGAGCGGCACACGGTCTGGGTAAAGTCAGCTGAGGGAAGCGTACGTTCGCCCAGCCGTTAAGCAGCTCGTTCTATATAGGATACAATGAATTGAGCAGATTTAGAGGTGCGGATTTTCATCCCAAGTGCTTCGCAGTCATCTGTGAACCGGTCCAGTGAGAGTTGGGGATCATGGCTGATCTGACCACTGAGGCCACAAAACGGGACTCCTCTATGCCTTGGCTGTGTCTAGAAAATTATGTCCATAAAAGTTATGAACAGAAGTCTAAGTCTCACCAGAAACAAATCTGACTTACTGCTGGCAATGCAGACCAAACTCTGACACTGGTTGTACAGGGACCAGACAGCCAACATCAGGGAGTTTGGTACCTCATACTCTCGCCTCACAAAATTCCCCAAAGGAGTCCTCCACCATCTGGTGGAGGGCCTTGTTCAGGGTGTAGAGCTTTTCCACAGCTAGGACAAAAACCACAATGCTCCTCCTGAATCTGATATTCGACTTCCCGACGGACCCTCCTCTCCATCACCCCTGAATTGACCTTGCCAGGCAGACTGAGGATCTGTGATCCCTCTATGATTGGAACACACCCTCCAGTCCCCCATCTTAAAAAGTGGGACCACCACCCGTCTGCCAATCTAGAGGTACTGTCCCTAATGTCCATACGATGTTGTAGAGATTTATCAACCAGGACAACCCAAGACCATACAGAGCCTTTAGGAACTCAGGGAGAAGCTCATCCACCCCCGGGGATTTGCCACCGAGGAGCTTTCTGATCACAGTGACTTTGACCCCAAAGATAGGAAAGCCCACCTCAGGGTCCCAGACTCTGCTTTGTCAAAGAAAGGCGGTGGAATTGAGGAGGTCTTCAAAGTATTCTCCCCACCGACTCATTATTCTTGCAGGGTCTTATATACTGATATCTGATGATCTGAACTCTTTGACTGCCAGACGTTTTCAGAAACGGGATGTCGCCAGTGCCAGCCGATTTAAGAATTTTGACTGATCTTTCAAGGTCCACAGAAAATGTTGTGTTTGGACTATGGAAACACACATACTACCAAATGAAAGATTGAACTCTCATCTTTCATCAGGAAAAAAAGTTTGTTTCTACCTTATTCCGTTTTTCAGTAATCAACAATAGAAAATGGTTAGTTTCACCGAAATGCTCTGTTTTGAAACAAAAAACTGAGAAAACAAGCTTTTTGTGAAACGATGTTATTTCATGCACTCTAGTGAATTGTACACTTCTTTTTGTCCATGAATGATGCCACAAACACCTAAATAGTGCTTTACTTCTGTAAAACGCTACCACCAACAATGAAAAAGTGTTTTTAGATTGCAAAATACGTTTATTTCCATTCAACACTGTAACAATTTGACAAAACAAATTCGCAAACTATTTACAAATGTGTGCAACTGTGGTACTATTTACAATTATGTGGATGTTTCAAATACAGTTTTTCTTTCTGTAACACTCCCCTGCGTGCAAGGAGACGGAGCAGGATTTGCACAATTCGTTTTCACTGCGATTGCCCCTTTCGCGTGCAGACGTTACACTTTCTTGACGGCCTTTTTTTCCGGGGAATAGCAAGTAGCAGACTGTACACACTCCTCCGATGAATATGCATTGGACTCGGGGCACTCTTCGTCGTCCGATTGAACGTCCGCCTGTGCAGAAGTGCTCGGTTGTGCTCCGCGTTTTCCGGTGTTAGCATCGCTAGCCGGTGAGGCTTTATGAGGTGGTCAACGCTTAATTCCAACTTCGGCATCAACCTCGGAGCTGCCATCATCATCATCATCGTCGTCATCACTGTGCTCTTTAGCATTGGCGATGAGCTGCTTGCAACCGGTCGCCATTGTTCGCGTCCTCAGCCATCTAGCTCCGCCTCACGTCTTCTACTGCCGCGTCAATGCTTCCAACCTCGGAGTCACCATCATCATCATCGATGATGATCCTCGTCGTCATCAATGTGCTCTTTAGCACTGGTTGATGCTTTTCGTCTTTGAAAAAAATGCTCAAGCGTGAGCTGCTTGCAACCGGTCGCCATTTTCGCTTCCCATCCCCAGCCATTGTCCCCTCTAGCTCCGCCTCACATCTTCTACTGACGCCTACCCAATCTTGTCAAAAGAGAGTCATCGCTGCCATCTAGGGACCAAAAATAGTCATTAGGCTCACTAGACCTGCTTGAAACTTTCACCACAGCTGGCCAAGGCTTTCCTCCACCTGTTTCCAAAAAAATATATAAAAAATTGGAGAACGTCTTTTAACGTCCTTGGCGGCCCTCCGTAGGTTTTTACTAAACGTCATTTAACGTCCTTGGCAGTAAAAGAGTTAAAAGCAAGAGACAGACAGATTGACATATATAGATGTAAAATAAAATAAAAATAAATAATAATAAAGAAATTGGTCAACCAGTATTACAATTGGATTGTGTTGTACTTTAAAAGGTCCTACTGGACTGTACTTACACAGTAGATTTTGAGTATACTTTACTCTAAAAAAGACTACATTCGGTCCCAGTCTAAACAGAGTAAACTTTGCACTCGGATAACTACTGTTGGATAACATTGCTGGTGTGGCCAAAGGTATTAACATTTTATCTGATACCAGCCATCTACTGACATACTGTAGAACATGGCTCAGAGGTTTTTTTGCCATCTCCCAACCTGAAGATTCTGTGATTCCTCAACCCTTGAATCATTTTTATTGATTTATTTTTAACATTTTACTCTCTTCCAAGTGTAAAGTTTACTCTAGTTTAGACAGGGACCAAATATAGTCTTTTTAAAGAAAAATGTACTCTCTGAAATGTATTGTGTACAAAGTGGACACGGAAGAAAACATGGCATTTATGAATGCACACTAAGAGGTTTTCGTCACCCCAGGAAAGCTCCAGCTAAGACTGATTGCATCTAAAATAACCTTTTGTGCCTCATCATTTATGAGCCACGCTGAATTTGTCCTAATGTGAAATGACTTGCAGCACAGATGATGGGGATTTGAGTGTTGACAAAAGCGGTTCAGAGGGGACAGCTCGCATTGTCTTCTTTTACTGCCCACCAAGCAGTATACAAAGTCCCCCAGCCCTCCGCTGTGTGCATGCCAAGGCTCTTTGTTAGCCTGAATGCAAGTCTATTCATCTGAGGGTGAACAACACAACACAGTAATAACACAGTCATGAGTTTTGACTGATGTCATTGAGGCGAAGTGCTGCCTCTGTAAGCTGGAACCACCGAGGCCCACTGACCTCAGCGTGACCCGGTCCGGCTCGAACGCTGCCGGCCCTTTACAGACTCAGACGAACCATCAACAACAGCCGGGCTTGCTTAATGCCAAATCCAGGTTAACCTCCCGACCTCCCTCGGCCCCCCCTGCCTTCTGGCCAAACACAGACATGGGGCTGATGTTTCCCCAGGCCATTTTTCACAGCTAATGACGTGGAATAATATTGCTACGGCTAGTTTGTGTGAAGCATCAGGACTATTCAGTTTTCCTCTGCAGTTTTGATTACCACATGCAAACAAAGTCATTACAGCTGCCCCAGTTCCTTCTTATATATACTTTTGCGCTCTACATGCGTGAATATGAAACGTATGGAATACGGTAGCAGATGTCATGAGCATCCAACAACGCCGAATGGTTTAGGAGCGGTTATTATATGGGAACTAGGTCACTATTCAAGCCCACTCGCTCGCATTGACTCTTTCGAGTGACTATTGATTTTCTGACTAAAGCAATGACTTCATTCACCATTAGTCTGCCATCTGACAATGGGTAGTTTGGCGGACCAGGCCATAATTCCAGTAGATATGAATCATAAAATTGCATGCATTAAACATTCAGTACATTTGACAACAAATGTGCTTTGTACTCACCATTAACTTTGCCTCACTGCTCACAAACACAAACAGACAATTTCCATACAATTGCTGTCGTTTACTTTGAACTTAATTTGTGAAAGCTGAGAGGGGGGGAAACAAATCAGCAGATTCCTTTTCATTGGGCTTTCAAAACAGACTCAACAATGAGCGCAGGATTATTTTCTCTTTAATCCAGGGGTGCCAGTGGAGCTAAAACAAAAGAACGACCATGCGCACATGCATGGCAGAATGAAGAAGACTCACTCTCCGGCAAACCACAAAAGATGAACAGTGTGTGTGTGCGTGCGCAGAAGAGTGAAAGGGAAATGGGATTTGAGATCTATATTAAAACTGTAAATAGTGTTTAAAGATTAGTGACGGGCAGGAGGAGGTGACAGCAAGAGACGATGTGAAAAGTGGATTTCCCCTCCCCACTGCGTCTATTTTGATTGCACGAGCCTTGACAAGCTTCGACTTGATTGTGAGAAGGGCGACGTGCACAGCGGAGCCTTGACGACTTTCTTTGAGGCATGTCGAGATCTTTTGGTGACTGAAAGGAACACAAATCAGGATTATGTATTACACAGCCATATTCAAGCAGTCGGCATTAGGGGCTGTGGAATGTCTGGCAAGACATTGTTGTCGCCTGCCTCTCTCCTCTCTGTGTGCTGTAATTACCAAGATCAGACTTCCGGAGAACCATTTCATTTGAAGTCATACAACCAAGGGATGGGCGCTGCCACTCTGCACAAAATAAATCATTTGCTGGTGTCAGAAAAAGCAAAGAAATGCCCTAAATGTGTCCAAAAAAAATCATCATTGTACCACTGTATTGCCAACAGAACAATCAGATGAAACTATCAATACCATTACAGTATATCTGACAAACCCCATTTTCCATTAGCTTTTTTTTTTTTTACGATGAAAACTGATTTTTTTTTTTTAAAGGGCAAGTCAACCTTAAACATTTATTGACAATAACTGTTCAATAAATGTTATATGTGACCTCACTAGTCTACACATAACATTCTGATTAATATTACATTTGTGGAATAAGAGTTATGAAGCAAAATCCAGCCTTTTTTTATCCATCTCAGGGGAGGCGGCCATTTTGCCACTTGCTGTCGACTGAAGATGACATCAATGTTGCTCAGGTAAAAAACAATCACAGCTCATCTTCAGAAAACAGGTGAGCTGTGATTGGTCGTTGCCTGAGCCAAGAGCAACATTGATGTCATCTTAAGTCCACAGCAAGTGGCAAAATGGCCGCCCCCGGAGATGAATAAAAACGGCTGGATTTTGCTAACCCTACAATATACCGATACATCTTGTACCGCTCTCGCTGATACGTTTGCAGACGACCTTTTTTAGGTCGGACTAATCAAGCGTTGTTTAGGGCGGGACGAAACCAATAAGCGCCGACGGTGGTGGGAAACAAATAAACAGACGAATGGACGCTGCAATTAATTCTGGTCTCGCAAAATTACTCATCATTTTCTTGTAGAACAGCGAGAGCCGCTTCGTGCATTTTTATCTGGTAAAGATTTTTGTGCCCTGCCCAAAGACGACATTTTCATCCGTTGCCTTGATTGGTCAAAACAAACGTGCAAACATGCTGCATCGTCCAATCAGCTCGAAGTAGTGTACAGAATGTCCCTCCTTTCCCAAACGGATCTGCTGAGTGAAGTCCCAGATTGATAATGTGAAGAATTCCCTTGAGTGAATCACAATTATCAATCTGGCTTGTGAGGTTAAGATTTTGCTGCTTAACTCATATTCCACTAACGCAAAATTAACCAGAATGACATATTTAGACCAGTGGGGCTATATAGAACATATTGCCCCCCAAAAAAATTGGGGTTGACTTCCACTTTAAGAACAAAAAGTGGAGCTGCCAAGTGCCCTTCAACTGACTTCCTCACAAGCCCCGTTGCTGATATTCCCTGTAATACAAAACTTGGCTGTCGCATCATCACCCGCCATTAAGTCATCGCATGTGCCTGGCACTGGGGCAATGTGTGCGCTCTGGCCCTCCCCCAGCCCTGAGCCTTTATCACCATACAACCTCTCTGTGACAGACAGGACTGATCTCCCCTCCAGCCACCCTCCACCGTGCCAGTAAAAGGACAGCAGTGGAAAAGGCCCCCCAGGGGTTACTGAGGATGGACTCATGAATCAAACATGTGCCTAAAGCTTGCTTCTTATCACCCAGGTCAGCTCAAGCATTAATACGCCATGGCTCCAGGGAGCTACCTACTGCGACCTCCCCCGGTTCCCCCCGAGAGTAGGGCACTGTCCTCGGGTGCCAAAGGGTGCCTCCCTCCAACATGATCACGTCACATTATGTCTACACGCTGAGAAGAGGTTCCGCCATTAATGACAGAGATTAGCCAAACAAAAAAGAATAAGTAAATCAACTATTTAGGCAAATGCTAAAGGTGCTATTGCCTCCAGGAGGCGCTACTACATGATATAATTTGTTGTTTTACAGTTCAAATTGTTTTAAAATGTACTGTGTTATGGTGACAGTGTGTAATAGTTGACCACTAGATGTCGCCACATCATAGAATGCAGCCGAAGCGCATGCATTTCGAAGCACGCGCACTACGGTGGCTCAGAGAGACCATACTTGGCAAGCCTACCACCAATTCTAAGGTGCGTGAACGAATGAGCATCTCAGATTTAGCCAGAGCAGCTAACATGAGTTAGTTGGAGCCATAAGCTAACAAGAGAGGCTAACAGGAGAAGCTAGTTTAAAAAATTAAAATTAAAAATAAGCTAGCAAAAGCTTGCGAGAGCAAAGCAGAAGGTGAAAAGCGATGTGAGCCCGAATCACAAGACTCAGCGACGACCACCCGACCCTTTGGGCCCAACACTTGATGCAAGCACCACCAGGGCTATAACTACGTTCGCAAAGTTGTCCTTTGGGCATCCGTAGCAGGAAGATGGCGAAACATGTCACCCTCTTGTAAGGTGAAACTCCAGCCATGTAATCTAAGTCAGTGGTCCCCAACCACCAAGCCGTGGGCTACTTTGGACCGGTCGATGGCGGGTCGCACGGTTGAAAGAATAAAAAAAAACTTACTGTACCTACTTAAAAATATTTTATTTTGAAAAGTGACCGGATTCTCTGTTTACGACTTGACGAATGTCACGTAGCGCTGATGCTAATTGACAAGTTAGCAAAATGAGTAAAAAACAGACATATTTGAAACATTTCTTTGCAACGGAGAAAAAGCCCAGTGATGAGACAATACAGGAGCCTATGACCAAGAAAAAAAAAAAAAGGTGCATGGACTTACAACTACAGGTGATTCCCACGCATGACGGGCTCTGCGGCGAGTGGCTCTTAATTTAGCGTTATGAGTGAGTGGGTTATTCATGGGCTTTATGTTTGTTCTGTGGTGCCTTGTTATGTTGGCACATTTAAGGAGGGCACTGCTAGTATAGTTATATAAAAATGTGGCTTCACATGTATTGTTATATCTACAAAATACTCCAGTTTTTGTGTTGCTCGTATCATTCATAAGCATTACCATCGTGACCTCACCATATTAAAGCGTTGTTGTTACCCTTGTTTTGGTGTTTGTGCTGCTAGTAGAGGTACATAAAAATACATAGTGGATTTGCGTTTGTTGTAGCCTTTCATTAATCAGCCGCCGAACAGCCAAGCATCCCCCCAACCCAACCCACTGGGTTGCCGGTTTGCGAAAGTTGTTGACTTGTATGAACCGGTCCGTAGTGGAAAAAAAGGTTGGGGACTACTGATCTAAGTGATTACTAGACCTATGATTATATATTTTTTTAAAAATACGTTGATGTGATAGAACATATTTTTGTGCATATTATTTAAATCAATCAATTTTTTTTAATTGAATGAATTATTAGTCCACCACTAGATGGTGCTAAAGATTATACACTGTGGCTTTAAATAAAAGAGTAATAAATATTGTATCCATCCAACCATTTTTTTAACCGCTTGTCCGCACAAGGGTCGCGGGGGGAGCTGGAGCCTATCCCAGCTGGCTCCGGGCAGTAGGCAAGGTACACCCTGAACTGGTTGCCAGCCAATCACAGTAAACATTGTATAGCCTACTGTATATTTAAAGATCAAATTTTGTTCAACCAAACAATGTTAATTTCATCTCAAGTGAGTCCATTAGCTTCAGGCAAACGCAAAATGTTGTAGACCAGCTAACGGAAATTAGCATACAGCAGATGTTACGATAATTAAAAAACTTTAAAAATATATATATTAAAAAAATGCAACTTTACCACCCACGGCTAACCTGTTTTCAGGCTTTGGTCATGTGACGTTTGCAAGCTGCTCGTGATTGGTCATTAATTACCTGAGCAACTGTGATGGCATTTTCAGTCAACGGCAAGTGGCAAAATGGCCGCCCCGAGATGGATAAAAAGGACTGGATTTTGCTGTTTAATTCATATTCCACAACACAATATTAATCAATTTACCCTGCCTTCACGTGCTATGGTGAAGATGGACCTTACCACTCGGACACTCCTAATTACGACTGAGTTCTGTCCATGTGCTTTTGTTGTTGTAGCAACAAAATAAACATAGCAGCTGACATGGTGGATGACAACATCTCTATAAGTGTTGAAAACTTGAAAGGTTCTTTCAACTCGGAAACTCGGGTATCAAAATAAATTCCCAGTTGTCCAGTGGAAATGACGACATGAGGGGGCGTTTTCTACTCGACAAGTGGTATTTCCCATAATTTCGATACCACATGAAGGCAGCATTAGACTAGCGGGGCTGCATCGAACATAACATTGTTATGAACATTTTTGGGTTGACTTCTTTGAAATCTGCAATATGACAGGGGAACACTCTAATCATACAAGATTCAATAGTAGATATGAACGTGTCTCTCTCATCCATATTGAATTCAACCATCTTAAAAGAAAATCCAGCATCTATCAAAAACAGAAAGGGCTACACACAAACAAACAGCGCCACACAGATAAAACAACCTCTTTGGAGGGGAGAACAAGTTGCAGCAATGGAGCATGAAGGATCAAATAGACTACAAAAGAGGGATGGGGTGGTGCTGGTGGTGAGGGGGCGGGGGGGTGGGGGGAACTAGATTCTTTGATGCAATGCTGGGCCGCGTGAGTAAAATCGACTGTGTACAGAC